>NC_136629.1:39436334-39658834 GCF_933228915.1 Telmatherina bonti
GTTACTGCTGCGTGCACACACACACACACACACACACACACACATCTGTGTTAATATGAGCATCAGAAAATTTTTCCATTTAAAGATGCTGGAAACAACCACAGGATGTTGCATCAGCGTACCGGGATCTAGGACCAGAACCAGAACCGGCATCAGCTCGGAGCCATTCTCCGTCCCAGAAGAGCCGGGCCGACGTTCAGTCTGGTGCTGTGTGTGTGGCAGCGGTGGGATGGGTCTCCAGGCCTGCATCACACTCTAACATGTCAGGAGAACCCGTTCCAGCCGTTAACGTGGAACCTGCCAGGTGTTGCTCCTCGCCGCCTCCGTCCAGGTTTTACTCTGATTAAATTCTGTCGCCACGAAATGAAGGAGCTCCTTCAACCTCTCAGACATCCGACAACTTTAGTTTTAATAAAACGTATTCTTCTTCTCCATCTGATTCATCCTAATTATTTTATTAGCCTGATTTTTAATCTTTTTCTCATTAGCATGATCATTTCTCTCAAAAATAAACAAGGTGTTTTAATACATTATTATTTATTATAATATTGATAAAAATAATTTAAAATGCTGTGAACACAACCTGATTCTTCCCACCGATGCCTCCTGACACCAGCTTTACACTGATCATAAACCAGAATCATGTTGACATATTACACAGTAATTAATCCTAAAGCTCCCAAAAAAGCTTCATTTGGTTAAATCACCACATAAAGACCTTGTTTTCATTTTAAATGGTACTTTTCTGACCAGTTAGCCATGTGTTGGAGCTGAAAGCATGAATGCAGATGATAAAGAAACTGTGTTGCTGGAAAACTTTCAAGCTGAAATATTTATCTGATATTTGCTGCTAAACTACGTACATTGTAAAGTTGAGTCACTGAAACGTCCTGCGATGAATCTCCCATCGGAGCCACTTCGCCAACACCCCCCCAGCTACAAACACCAGACTGTGGGGTCTTTCTGCTCCTCAGTTCAACAAAAGAAGCAGAAAATGACCCGTCGCCTGTCCTTCCATGAAAGGGCTCATGCTGCGCAGGCAGATGCTGCGCTGCAGATGCTGCGCTGCAGATGCTGCGCTGCAGATGCTGCGCAGGCAGATGCTGCGCTGCAGATGCTGCGCTGCAGATGCTGCGCTGCAGATGCTGCGCTGCAGATGTAGCGTCCAGCTTCGCAGTGCACGGCTGGGGTTTGACCCGTCATCTCAGCGTCTATTTTAGCCTGAAACCGAAACCTCTGGATGTGTGATGAGCTCACTATGGATGAAGATGATGCTAGAAAATAACTACTGATGTTTAACAAGCAGTCAGAGGAAGAGAAGGTGATGATTCTGCAGGAGGAATCTTTTTTTTTTAAAGACCCACAAATCCAACAATGTTTGTATCTATCAGTGTTCCACAAGCATGTCCACCTGCTGTTTGTGGGTAAAACTGCACGTCGGTAAACCCAGCAGACATCCAGCCGGCAGACGGCAGGAGAGAGAGAGAATGAGATGAAATGATGACTTACTTGCAGTGCTTGTGAGGTCCGCTCAGTGTCTCGATGACGAAGCATTCCCCACCATTCAGACAGTAGGCCAAGTCCTTCTCATGGCAGGGTTTGAAATGCTCCGAGTGCAGAGGAGGGACGGTCGGAGATGCTGCAAACCAAGCAGAGGGAATTTTATTGGTTAAAATCAGCCCAGAATGCACAAATGAAAACTTTATGGAGGTAGAAAGAAAGTCAGATTTTTCTCTCCATGTTTAAACGCCGTGTTCAGCGCCTGTCTTTACTCCTTTTCCCATCTTTTCACTCCACAGTCCAACAAACAGATGATCCATCATCCCAAACAGCTGCAGAGACATAACGTCTGTTCTCCACGGTCCAACCGAGGCTACCTGACAGAGCCGGCTGCAGCCTCACAACACGCTGGATAATACCACCATGCGACTGTTTCTCTGGTCTCCAGCAGGAGATGGACGCAGGACAGGAGAACCTGTCCGGCTGGGAGTCATACGGCGTGGTGGCAGCGGCGCTGAAGGAAGCTGAGCTGCTCGGACGGTGGACACTTCTGAAACAATCTGCACACTAATGGATGCTTGTGTGAGTTAACTGATGCTTGAAGGGCATCGAGGGCTTTTTACTGCCTGTTTTAGGATCATCTGCAGAACAGCTGAAGTTTTCAGGACTGTAACGGCAGTCGTCCAGCTGCAGACTGACATGCAGGAGGTAAAGGCATGGCTACGAGATGAAGGGAGACGTCTGATCTGCAACATCGAGTGTCGTTAAAAATCCACCAGCGACTGCCGGCTGTTTCCTTTGTGCGTGCACACGAGGAAGGAGTCTGCTTCCCATTCGCCAGATCCAAGTCAAGTTTCTTTTTTTTTTCTTTTGTTTTTCCTGTAAGTAGCTCGGCAAGAAGCAATGACCCTGAATTTCATGCTTCAGTGATTAAGAATGTGTTTTAGTGGCAGGATGCGGTGATTTCCACTGGTCTGCTGATTACTGTATGAGGTTGTGGCTTAATGATGGGTGCAACATGCATCCAAATGAAGTTTGCAATCAGGAGATGAGAAGAGATGGATAATGAGCAGGGATTGCAGAGGAAGACAGGTGTTTATGCCTTCAGATCAGCAGTCTGAAACTTGTGGCCATTTGGTGGGCTAAGTGGTGAGGCACTGGGAGCTGACTGGGGCTCCACTACGACTGGTTTGTAATTGGTAACTGGTGATGGGCCGATTCATGGTAGAGGTTAAGCTGGGGAGACAGTAAGGCATGAAAATGGCTTCATGTGTCTTCAGATGGCTTCAGAACCCCTTTCTGGGGTTCTGACAGACTTTTACTTCAGGAGAATCCTTCCAGAACAGAAACACTTGTTGGAGTTGCCGTTAAAAGCAACTAAATAATGTGTTACAAGAGAAGAGTAAAAGCTCAGCATGCTGCCTTTAGCTCAACAGGGTGAGCGGCTACTTCATCTGCAGAGGGAACAAACTCCCCAACACAGCTGGGCCAGGTTGGAGGTCTGACCTTCCTGCTCGTCTGACCACGTTCTCCGAACCCATTTCCTCTGAAGCTATGTTCAAACGAAGCCTTCAACAGCCCAGAAATGCCTAAAAGGAACAAAACAAACCTTCAGCAAGCTGGAAGTTTTCTGTCTTCTCTGTGGAAAACAGCTTAAATGCTGAAAGGATGGACTCAGCAACGAATGCTACAGCAGGAACACCGTTTAGCAACAAGAGACAATAAATGGACAGAATCAGGCACTGAACAGTTGTGCAGCATCTGCAGCGTTTATTTCATCTCCTCCAATCGCCTCCAAACGCCTTCAAACTCCTCCAGTAGCCTCCAAACTCCTTCAAACTCCTTCAAACTCCTCCAGTAGCCTCCAAACTCCTTCAAACTCCTCCAGTAGCCTCCAAACTCCTCCAAACTCCTCCAGTAGCCTCCAAACTCCTTCAAACTCCTCCAGTAGCCTCCAAACTCCTTCAAACTCCTCCAGTAGCCTCCAAACTCCTTCAAACTCCTTCAAACTCCTCCAGTAGCCTCCAAACTCCTTCAAACTCCTCCAGTAGCCTCCAAACTCCTCCAAACTCCTCCAGTAGCCTCCAAACTCCTTCAAACTCCTCCAGTAGCCTCCAAACTCCTTCAAACTCCTCCAGTAGCCTCCAAACTCCTTCAAACTCCTCCAGTAGCCTCCAAACTCCTCCAAACTCCTTCAAACTCCTCCAGTAGCCTCCAAACTCCTTCAAACTCCTCCAGTAGCCTCCAAACTCCTTCAAACTCCTTCAAACTCCTCCAGTAGCCTCCAAACTCCTTCAAACTCCTCCAGTAGCCTCCAAACTCCTCCAAACTCCTCCAGTAGCCTCCAAACTCCTTCAAACTCCTCCAGTGGCCTTCAAACTCCTCCAGTAGCCTCCAAACTCCTTCAAACTCCTCCAGTAGCCTCCAAACTCCTCCAGACTCCTCCAGTAGCCTCCAAACTCCTTCAAACTCCTCCAGTAGCCTCCAAACTCCTTCAAACTCCTCCAGTAGCCTCCAAACTCCTTCAAACTCCTCCAGTAGCCTCCAAACTCCTTCAAACTCCTTCAAACTCCTCCAGTAGCCTCCAAACTCCTTCAAACTCCTCCAGTAGCCTCCAAACTCCTCCAAACTCCTCCAGTAGCCTCCAAACTCCTTCAAACTCCTCCAGTAGCCTCCAAACTCCTTCAAACTCCTCCAGTAGCCTCCAAACTCCTTCAAACTCCTCCAGTAGCCTCCAAACTCCTCCAAACTCCTTCAAACTCCTCCAGTAGCCTCCAAACTCCTTCAAACTCCTCCAGTAGCCTCCAAACTCCTTCAAACTCCTTCAAACTCCTCCAGTAGCCTCCAAACTCCTTCAAACTCCTCCAGTAGCCTCCAAACTCCTCCAAACTCCTCCAGTAGCCTCCAAACTCCTTCAAACTCCTCCAGTGGCCTTCAAACTCCTCCAGTAGCCTCCAAACTCCTTCAAACTCCTCCAGTAGCCTCCAAACTCCTCCAGACTCCTCCAGTAGCCTCCAAACTCCTTCAAACTCCTCCAGTGGCCTCCAAACTCCTCCAAACTCCTCCAAACTCCTCCAGTAGCCTCCAAACTCCTTCAAACTCCTCCAGTAGCCTCCAAATTCCTCCAGTAGCCTCCAAACTCCTCCAGTGGCCTCCAAACTCCTTCAAACTCCTCCAGTAGCCTCCAAACTCCTTCAAACTCCTCCAGTAGCCTCCAAACTCCTCCAAACTCCTCCAGTAGCCTCCAAACTCCTCCAAACTCCTCCAGTAGCCTCCAAACTCCTTCAAACTCCTCCAGTAGCCTCCAAACTCCTCCAAACTCCTCCAGTAGCCTCCAAACTCCTCCAGTAGCCTCCAAACTCCTCAGATACAGACACGATGAGCGTGAGGCCTTCCAAGTGGAAGATCTTAAAGTTTCTCATCTCCTTAATAATATTCTGCAGATGATATTAATAATAGTAACACTTTCTTGATCCTGATGGAGAAAAGCAGCTCTACATTTTACATATCTATAGATGTACAAGAGAGCCGGGGTCTGCCATTGTCACGACCTGGGGAGGAGTTGGTGGGGTTAAGGAGAAGTAATGTACTTTCCATTGAAGAAACATGTGGAAAAGTCTCACCAGAAACGTCTCGCCCTGCGGCGTAGCAACGCAACGTATGGACGTCTCCATGGCAACTTCAGCTATCACTTATAAGAGAGAAATTAGTTGCAAAGTCATCAGTTTTGTGTCGAGGTAAAGAGAGTCTTTGCCAACATGAGTTCGACAGCAAGTCTGAATATCTGAAATCCGCATGAAGCCAAACGTTTCCTGGAAGCAAGGAGCAGAAACCCAACAGAAGCTCAGAGAGAGACCTCTTCTGCCACAATAAAACACACACACATACACACACAGCCAGCTGCATGAAGGCCGGCTTCAACAGCATCTTACAGTCTTAATGCCTTGTGTGTAGAGGAAAGCAGCGGCCGGGCGGCTCCTCTGCTCACCTCACGTCACAACTCACAGCAAGTCCGGTGTTTTCTGTTCAGCAGCACTCACCAGTAACACTCAGGTTAACGACAAACTAATCTGCCTGCCGTACATCAGGTGAGTTTAGCCACACGTCCAGGTTTTTTCCCATGGTAACGGAGAATCGTTGCTGCCTGTAGGGATGCATCCCATGACCAGACGTTCTGATATGTACATTTATGTTTCCTTAAAGATACTTTAAGGATTTTAAAGTACATTCTGCTGCTTGTGCTTGGATTTTAGGTCCTCAGGCAGCGGATTGTTCTGCTCCACAGAGGAAGAAAAATGAATTAGAATCTACTGAAAACGATTAATGATGAAGCTCATTAGTTCTATATAATGTAAGTTATGCACAATGTGCTTCAGAGATGCTACAAAGACACATGTTGACTCTCAGAAATCCAGATGTTCTGAAAAATATTACTTTTCTTTGCACATAAAGTTTAAACAACTTATTCTTTTATTTACATTCATTATTCACTGATCTTCAGGCAGAGAAAAAAACCCTCTCCACTTTGTCTTTATGCATCTTAACCTACTACCTCCACCCAGCAGAGCTTATGTATTCTGTCTGTCTGTTAGCAACATAACTCAGTAGATTAACTTTGATGGGATTTTCAGGTAATCCCAGAAATGGAAAAAGGAAGAAGTGATTTTATATTTGAGGACGACCCGCATCACTGCCTGTTAACTGGTTAGTTAATGCATCGGAGTTTTGGCTTACTGCGTACCCGCTCGGAGTTCTGAATACTCACAAAGCAGCCTGGTAGCATGACAGCAGAGATTCAGAGTATTGTGGCTTTTAAGAATAGCAGTGATATATTTACTGTATTCTCCCAGCTATTCAGCTGCAATCTTCATCTTATTCAGCGTAGCTTTAGATTCAACGCCAACAGAAAGTCAGTACTGTGCAGGGCTTCAGCTTCCAGGAGCAATGATGATCGGACCGCTTTAGTGAAGACAGTTATCTGTTATCAGCTTCAACATGCAGCAGATAGAAGAGTGTGTCATTAACCGTCTCACTGGTGGTCCAAACAGGAATCGTAACGAAGCAGAAGAACAGAAACACATGCGGGGACGCTCCGCCCACCTGCCATCAGCTGCTCTTTGGCTCCCGCTCACGCTGACTAACTCAGCATCTGTGTTCCATCCTGTCTCATTTCTGAGCTCCCTCCAGGCGGTAAAAGTCAGTCTGATGTCTTATTTCTTGCTCTGCAACTTTCTGTTCCTCGCTGTGTAGAGTGATGTGCACGTATCTCCTGACTCATCCTGACGGGTCGTGTGTTCATGTCCAGTTGCTGTGAAGCAAAGCGCAGCAGTACCGCGACGGCCCGGCGGGAACAAGACGCTGCAGCTGCTCAGCAGCGAGACGCTGCCGGCAACACCAGCTTCCGGAAGGTAGAATATCTGTGTGCCATTGGAGAAAATGTTTGCATTTCAGGTTGTTTTTCTGGATCATTTTCTCATTTCTTGCTCTGAGCTGCTTGTTAATTATAATTCAAAATAAAAATAATCACAAAATCATATTAAATGTATAGTTTTATAATGGAAATGATGCTTTCCTCGTATATAATGATACCATGTTGGGATGTAATTCCTACATCCTCTGTAGTTTGTTTCTACATGCAGGTGCCTGTCAGTGTGTGTGCGTGTGTGTGTGTGTGTGAGTGTGTGTGCTTGAACACTGAAACAGCTCTGCAGCCTACAAAAGGCAGCAGTCTCTTTCTTTGCACTCTCTTCTGAAACCCTTAAATTGTTGAAAGCAGAGTTTCTGACAGGATTTCTTGGACTGGGCTGCAGCGAGCCGTTAGTCGGGCCGATGACTGACACAGGCGCCATTTGTCGTCTCCTCTTGTTGTTTTATGTTGACAGAGTTGTCACAACGCGCTGTAGGTTGCTTAGCTTAGCACTTGTCATCTGTCAGCTCAGACACTGCATGCACTCAAAGAACCGTGTTGGTTTTCAGAAAGACCAAAGTTGACTTGGAAGAAATTACAGTCTGGTGGAAAAATCAGTGCAAGTTTAAAACTCTGCATGCAGAAGTCAGGCGTCAATCACAGCAGAAGAAAACGGTCCAATTTAGTCCTCCATGCTGCAAGGAGACGGTGGGAGGGGGGGGGGGGGGGGGGGCACGAGGATCAATAAACCATTGAGTGCTGACTAACGCCGACCCTCAGCGTTACCCTCTGCTTCTGCGTCTCTGTGTCTGCATGCAGCGAGAAAACCACGAAGCAGATTTTTATCTCAGCTTCGTGAGGAGGAGAAAAGCCGTTTCCGGCTTTGTGTCGTAGAAATAAGACAGAGAAGATCATTTAGGTACCTTCCTGAACTGCTCAGAACAACATGGGTGTGTTTAGGAAACTCAGATCGACCTGAGAGAAATCCAATCCCGTGTGGGTGCAGCTGCATGGGATCAATATAAAGTCAAAGATTTTCTGCTGCAAGCCGTCTGCGCTCTGATTGGTCCGTTTGATTCGAGTTTGTGTTTCTCGTCAGTGCAAAGGATGTTTGCAAAACTATTTTGATTTATTCCCATCAATTCAAATCCATTTTACAGCAAAGCAGATCCTTCTCTGCACATTTACCAACTTTGTTTATTTATTTGTTGACAGAACTTAATATACAAATATAAACTCTTATTGTTTGTAAATGTTTGTAAATTATTTACAAACATTCATTTTACATCTGAAAAATCTGCAAGGCTTCATGAGGTCATGAGACCACACAGCTGATTACCAGTCAACACAATCAAATGTTCCTGGAACTGATTTTTACACAAAATAATCTGAATTATGGGACTTTTTTCTCTTGTAAACCCAAATATCAACAAAAAACAAACAAGATCGTGTTGTATTTATCTAAATATTAATCTCATGGACTATTTAGTTGAATTGGAAAACATAAATCTCATTTGAACAACAGAACAGAGCACATGTTCTGTCACCATCCTCTGGACCAGCAAATCATGCGAACCTACCACAAGCACATGTTTCCATTACACAGTTTTTTCAGTTAATTTACTTTTAATGATGAAAAATGAATCAAATTAATGCTAAAAAAAAAATCCCATTACAAGTATGAACCAGTTTGGATCCATTAGAAGAATTTTGACTAAAACTACAGTGAAAATGTTCAAATTTAAGAGAATTATTTCGGATAGTTCAGACAGTTTTCCAGATGTGCAGCTTGTGTCCAGCTTCTCCCAGAAAACAAATCAAAATACAGAGTTCTGAACTTCTGCTGCTTCAAAGTATGAAAAGTATCACAAATTTATGTTGATCACAAACGTGCACCTACAGCATGGAGCTTCTGCTGGAAGGAGCAGTGTGGTGGACTTCACCGCAGATTAAAGTTCTGAAACGAGTCTGCACAGTGAGTCTGGGCTGGAAATCGATCTGGTGCACGTCGGCGCGGGTTGAAAAGCCACCGTTGTGTCAGTCTCCTGACCGAAGGCAAGCAGAGACTAACTTTTATAGATAATCACCCTGCTGTAACCAGCTCCTGAAATGCATCATGGGAGGATGGGAGCACATCTGCATAAGCAGCTGGAAGGAAAACGGAGTTACAACTTCTGAGTAATTATCTTTTTTTTTTGTTGTTTTTTTTTTTACATGCAATTTGCAAAAAATACATAACTGAGTTTGGAATTAAACCTGAAAATCTTCATGTTCTTCTTTCAGGTAAAAGGTGTTGATCTGAAAGCAACTCTCGCCACCGTCTTCATTCTTTACGTGGGGCTTCACAGATATTGACGCATCTGCCCCGCAGTGACGTCTGTCCTACAAGTGATCAATACAAAATTTACCAAACAGTTCAATAATTTAAGAAATTTTCTAAAATGGTTCCCTGTCTTTACCCTAAGCCTGACTCAAGGCATAATAGGCAAAACAAATTATTTTTAAAACATATTATATAATTTGCAAAACTTTAACAAAATGTAAAATAGAAAATAAAAAGGAAAATATAATTTGCGTTCATCTACCGTTCACCAGCATGACGTATAAAGGTTATTGAAGTGCAGAAGGTGTCCACCAGGGGGCAGTAGACCAGGTTCAGATGGAGTTTTCACCATGAAGGGATGCAAAAGGTCTCAGAAACCGTAAGTATGACCTAACATGTATTTATGTAGAGATAAGACACACACACACATTGTCATGTTTACACATCCACATTCTGTCCTTTGGAACAGTAAAAACTACTGCTAGATTAATTATTTTGCTTGTAGGCACAAAGTAATCAATGGGTTTAAGTTTTAATGGATTTTATTTCACACAAATGATTTATCTGAGTCACCATGAACGATGGCTGGCACCATCACCTTCTTTCAGTCTTCTAGCTTAAGCTTTGAATAAAAGAAGAAAGAATCTTTACTTCTGACTTCCACCAGGATTATTCACTGAGGATTTTAATAAATTATCCGTCTAACCTGCGGAGTTGGAGCACTTTGCAGTCTACACAAATCATGATATCTCCAAACTGTGGCGAAGGAAAACACAGATCTTTGCAGGCATTGGCATTTTTTCTGAATTCATTACTCAAACTAGGCCATTTAAAAATACAGTTTAAGCACTATTCATGTCATGTTTAATGAAAACTTTCAATTAAACACAAAACACTGATTCTGCAAAAACATGTGAAACAGAGCAGTGTGGTGAACACGTTGCTTTGATACTAAGGGCTGCATGCAGAATGCACCGGGGGATGCTCGCATGATCACGTCTTTCACATCCTCTCTTCGATGTTACGTCACCGCTGCTTACTACGGGCTTTCTCTCTTATCATTTCCTCTCATTACAGTCATGTGTGCATGTGTTTGGGGGGTCGAGACAGTCCCATCTGCACGCCTGTAATAGTGTCCTTCATGGATGACATTTCTCCAGAGTGGCAGACAGACAAGCTGCCAGTGAGGCGGCCATGCTAACACAAAGCAAAGGTCTCCACCCTGATGGGCCACTAATGAGCAATGGAAGGAGACCCGGCAGGAAAAAAGAGATGCAAATGAAACAAAGTGATATGTGGAAGAGCAAAAAGGCGTGTTAAGTGCATCAGGCTGCCGTCAGCAGGGGTGATTTCATGCAGCAGCTTGCAGAGACTGAGGAGAACCATTTCACTGGTTATGGTGAAACAACCGGCAAAATAAAAGGAAAAAAACTGGGAATAACTTCACTGCAGATCAATACACAGTTGTTCTCCATGATCACGGTTATCCTGAAACAATCCTCATGTCATCTTTAGGCTGCAGCTTGAGGGAGGATTCACTCCTGAAACTACTAAACCAATCAAAATTCCCTTTACCACTGTGGTTATGATGCGTCGTGTCCTCCTTCTGGTTCAGGCATTGGGCCAGCAGAACGGAAGTGCATGCACGTGCACGTGCACTCAGGTACAGCTATATCCACACTAACTCCAAGGTGGAAGTCAGACTTCGGTCGGCTGACACTGCATCCAGACGTGTGCTGTATTAACTGTATCGCCTTTTCTATATTTGTATAAATGACACAGTTTTAACCGCTTCATGACGATCTCTTCTCTGAGAACTGTTCACCGTGTCAACGGCTCTCAGATCCGCTTGGAAAACACAGGTTTGGGAGGAATTCTCCATCTCAGAAGTTCAACGCAGACACTTGCACCGTTCTGAGCTGCTGCTCCTAATAATTTGGAACATGACAACATCAATTCACAGAGAGTTCAGCTGACCGGAAATCCACCAAATCAGACACGATTTCTTGCTTCTGTGCTGGAACGGCCCGTTGCCTTCTTAGTTGCACATAATGTAAAGCTTTTCAATCCAATTTACTGAAAATAATCATGCATATTCAGGAGTAGGGAAAAGATCTGCAGTTTTGGCACATTTCCTTTTAATGGTGTGGAGCTCATATGTTGATTTCCACAGCGTCAACTAATACAGGATTTTTTAATGATCTGTTATTTGGCTGTTATTCAGCGCACATGTTAAAGTAGTCTGAAGTTACATATCAAGTCAACTTACAGCAAAAATAACCTTTTTCTGCATGCAAATTACAATAAAAAAAAACAAAAACAATAATCCTAAAAAAACATTAAGATGTCAAACTGAGGAAATATCAGCTAAAAAAAGGAAAGTCAGATTTGAGCTGCATACCGTTCGGATGAGATAAGTGTGAATGTTGGCAGCCTCGCTCAATTTGCATTTGTTTTTTTTTTACCATAATCTGAAAATGATCCAAATGATCGCCTCCTCTGTTGTTGTCATGTTTATAATTTTGTTTACATTGTACAAATGAAGCAGCTTTTTAATGAGCCTCCGAATGGAATCCCACAGTAACAAGCCTGGTATAGAAAAACGATCATTACGCTCACGATGGAGCCGATCGATGGTGGGAAAGTTCTCAGCCCTCAGTCTGCTGATTTCATGGTCACAATGTGACTGTTTGTTCACAATGTGTGTCTGCAACCAGACGCACCGTCGGCATGCTAACATTTAATGGGAAATTGTTGAAAAATGATGAGAAAATATGCTCTGATGTGACAACGGTCCTCATTACAGGGACTTTGCTGGATAACCTGTAAAACAGCCTGGCAGACTGACCTGGAATGACTTCTCCACTACTGCAACAGTCATGATATACTTTATTATTTATCTTTATTACAAAAAGTTAGAAAAAAAATCATCTTTAGTTGTTTATCTCTGTATTATAATGACAAAAACAACCTGATACTTAAAAACAAACCTACAGGCATCTGGTCTTCTCTTTCTATTCTGTAGAAAGAAACAGTAACTGAGATCCTGCCGTTCTGTCCCATCCATCACTGCACCAGTAGCTCCATCACTGCACCAGTTGATCCATCACTGCACCAGCAGATTCATCACTGCACCAGTAGATCCACCACTGCACCAGTAGATCCATCACTGTACCAGTAGATCCACCACTGCACCACTAGATCCATCACTGCACCAGTAGATCCATCACTGCACCAGTTGATCCATCACTGCACCAGTAGCTCCATCACTGCACCAGTTGATCCATCACTGCACCAGCAGATCCACCACTGTACCAGTAGATCCATCACTGCACCAGCAGATCCATCACTGCACCAGTAGCTCCATCACTGCACCAGTTGATCCATCACTGCACCAGCAGATCCATCACTGTACCAGTAGATCCACCACTGCACCAGTTGATCCATCACTGCACCAGTAGCTCCATCACTGCACCAGTTGATCCATCACTGCACCAGCAGATCCACCACTGTACCAGTAGATCCATCACTGCACCAGCAGATCCATCACTGCACCAGTAGCTCCATCACTGCACCAGTTGATCCATCACTGCACCAGCAGATCCATCACTGCACCAGTAGATCCACCACTGCACCAGTAGATCCATCACTGTACCAGTAGATCCACCACTGCACCACTAGATCCATCACTGCACCAGTAGATCCATCACTGCACCAGTAGATCCATCACTGCACCAGTAGATCCACCACTGCACCAGTAGATCCATCACTGCACCAGCAGATCCATCACTGCACCAGTAGATCCACCACTGCACCAGTAGATCCATCACTGCACCAGTAGATCCATCACTGCACCAGTAGATCCACCACTGCACCAGTAGATCCATCACTGCACCAGTAGATCCATCACTGTACCAGTAGATCCACCACTGCACCAGTTGATCCATCACTGCACCAGTAGATCCATCACTGCACCAGTAGATCCACCACTGCACCAGTAGATCCATCACTGCACCAGTAGATCCATCACTGCACCAGTAGATCCACCACTGCACCAGTAGATCCATCACTGCACGAGTAGATCCATCACTGCACCAGTAGATCCACCACTGTACCAGTAGATCCACCACTGCACCAGTAGATCCATCACTGCACCAGTAGATCCATCACTGCACCAGTAGATCCACCACTGCACCAGTAGATCCATCACTGCACCAGTAGATCCATCACTGCACCAGTAGATCCACCACTGCACCAGTAGATCCATCACTGCACCAGTAGATCCATCACTGTACCAGTAGATCCACCACTGCACCAGTTGATCCACCACTGCACCAGTAGATCCACCACTGCACCAGTAGATCCATCACTGCACCAGTTGATCCACCACTGCACCAGTAGATCCACCACTGCACCAGTAGATCCATCACTGCACCAGCAGATCCATCACTGCACCAGCAGATCCATCACTGCACCAGTAGATCCATCACTGCACCAGTAGATCCATCACTGTACCAGTAGATCCACCACTGCACCAGTAGATCCACCACTGCACCAGTAGATCCATCACTGCACCAGTAGATCCACCACTGTACCAGTAGATCCACCACTGCACCAGTAGATCCACCACTGCACCAGTAGATCCATCACTGCACCAGCAGATCCACCACTGCACCAGCAGATCCACCACTGCACCAGTAGATCCATCACTGCACCAGCAGATCCACCACTGTACCAGTAGATCCATCACTGCACCAGCAGATCCACCACTGTACCAGTAGATCCACCACTGCACCAGTAGATCCATCACTGTACCAGTAGATCCACCACTGCACCAGTAGATCCATCACTGTACCAGTAGATCCATCACTGCACCAGTAGATCCATCACTGCACCAGTAGATCCACCACTGCACCAGTAGATCCACCACTGTACCAGTAGATCCACCACTGCACCAGTAGATCCACCACTGCACCAGTAGATCCATCACTGCACCAGTAGATCCACCACTGCACCAGTAGATCCATCACTGTACCAGTAGATCCACCACTGCACCAGTAGATCCACCACTGCACCAGTAGATCCATCACTGTACCAGTAGATCCACCACTGCACCAGTAGATCCATCACTGCACCAGTAGATCCATCACTGTACCAGTAGATCCATCACTGCACCAGTAGATCCATCACTGCACCAGTAGATCCACCACTGTACCAGTAGATCCATCACTGCACCAGTAGATCCATCACTGCACCAGTAGATCCACCACTGCACCAGTAGATCCATCACTGTACCAGTAGGTCCATCACTGTACCAGTAGATCCATCACTGTACCAGTAGATCCACCACTGCACCAGTAGGTCCATCACTGTACCAGTAGATCTATCACTGCACCAGTAGATCCATCACTGCACCAGTAGATCCACCACTGCACCAGTAGATCCACCACTGCACCAGTAGATCCATCACTGCACCAGTTGATCCATCACTGCACCAGTAGATCCATCACTGTACCAGTAGATCCATCACTGCACCAGTAGATCCACCACTGCACCAGTAGATCCACCACTGCACCAGTAGATCCATCACTGCACCAGTAGATCCACCACTGCACCAGTAGATCCACCACTGCACCAGTAGATCCATCACTGTACCAGTAGATCCACCACTGCACCACTAGATCCATCACTGCACCAGTAGATCCATCACTGCACCAGTAGATCCACCACTGCACCAGTAGATCCATCACTGCACCAGTAGATCCATCACTGTACCAGTAGATCCACCACTGCACCAGTAGATCCACCACTGCACCAGTAGATCCATCACTGCACCAGTAGATCCACCACTGTACCAGTAGATCCACCACTGCACCAGTAGATCCATCACTGCACCAGTAGATCCATCACTGCACCAGTAGATCCACCACTGCACCAGTAGATCCATCACTGCACCAGTAGATCCATCACTGCACCAGTTGATCCATCACTGCACCAGTAGATCCACCACTGCACCAGTAGATCCATCACTGTACCAGTAGATCCATCACTGCACCAGTAGATCCATCACTGTACCAGTAGATCCATCACTGCACCAGTAGATACATTCAATACAATGACTTAACAGTTTCCATAAACATTTTCATTACCAGAAGTAATGTCCCGTTTATTCTGTTCTATTCTATTCTACAGTCATTTAGACGCTTTTATCCAAAGCGACTTACATCTGAGTGAGAACAACACAAGCAGTAAATCAGACAGAAGAGGACATGGTAGAAAGATGATGGTGGACTGTCCAGTTGGACGCAGGTCCTTCCATGAAGCTACAGGCTTTTTTATCCCTGGGCTAAGTTCTCCAACTTTCCAATAAATACAGCTATACTAAGTGTTGAAGTTCTTCTTGAAGAGCTGAGTCTTCAGCTGGGTCTGAAAGTAGACAGGGACTCTGCAGAGTTTGGGAGATCATCATCATTGAAATGAGAAGACATTTTATTTATTTCATCTGTTCACCTGCTTATCAGTTGCATGAACTCAGAGAACTTCTTCTATCTTCCTTTCGCTACATCGGCCATTTTGTTTGACCATCACTTTGATTGCTGGAAGAAAGTTGATTTTTATGATCATATCATATGAAACTGGACATGTTTCACATGATTGTGTACAAATAGGTCTGACAGGGTGGGGGCAGATATGCGTTCGGTCCCCGCTCCAGTTCTAACCATCAGCATGTTTTCTGTCCAGTCTCCTTGCTCATCAGTTCTGACTTTAAGACTTCATTCAGGATTTTAAGAAGAACTTTGAGTTTGTTCGACAACCAGAAGAGAAGATGCTGCAAGATCTTCACTGTGTTTTAACACCTTGTAAAATGTAAATATCAAACTCAGCATTAAAAGCCTCCAGGTGACGGCCTCAGCATCATCTTCCTCAGTTGCTTTTATGATGCATGTTATTAATAAAACTTCACTGTGGAAAAGGTTTAACTTTAGTTTAACTAAGTGGTTCCAGCGTGACCACGCCAAGACGGACTGCTTACTTCTCACCTTTTGGTCACAGAGGAACTACAGACAGCTGATTATTCTGTCAGCTTTTCCTTCAGGAAACATGAAGTTATTACTCAGGAAATGGAATCCCCTAAAATGCTCCGTGATTCAGAACCTGGACAGAAAAGAGCTGAAATGCATCGCAGTAAGTGTCTTCATCAACAGGTAAACACGTTTACTGTTTTCACAAATAATTGTTGTGTGTTGTGTTAGATGAGCGCCATCACGCCGGCGTGACCATCAGCACGCTGAGTGAACACGGCAATGTTTGTTTCCATCAGTTCTGATGCTTCACACACTCCTTTGTCCTCATTCTTATGCAACATAAACAGTTTCTGCATAATAAAATAAAGAAAATCTTCATACACCAAAGAATAATTTAAATTTAAAAACACACATCACAGTCGCTTGCCTATACAATCACACACACACACACACACACACACGCACACACGCACACACACACACACATACACACGCACACACGCACAGACACACACACACACACACACACACACGCACACACGCACACTACACAAGAAACCTTCATGTTTCAAAAAATGAAAACAAATAAATACAGTCATGTTCATGCTACAGTGATATAATATGATAAAAGTAAGACATTTAAGTAGAAGGATGCACTACTGATTTCCTCATCTCAAAAAATTCATTCAACACAAAAGGTAACAACAATGGTAGTTACACCACAACAAAAAATGTGAACGTCTCAATATCTGGTCATGTGCCCTTGAGCATCAATTACAGCTTGACAACGACGTCTCATGCTGTTCACAAGGCAACTTATTGCCTGCTGAGGCATGGCATCCCACTCTTCTTGAAGGGCAGCCCTCAGGTCATTGAGGTTCTGGGGTGCAGGGTCTCGAGCCTCTACACGACGGCTCAGCTGATCCCACAGGTTTTCAATGGGATTCAGGTCTGGAGAGAGTGCAGGCCATTCCATTTGAGGTACACCAGTCTCCAACAGCCGTTCCCTGATGATGCGGCCTCGATGAGCAGGAGCATTGTTGTCCATGAAGATGAAATTAGGCCTGTGCTGTTCATGTCGGGGCACAATCACTGGATTAATGATGTTATTCAGGTAGTATGGGCTTGTCACTGTACCATTCACAAAGTGTAGGGCAGTTCTGTACCAAGTGGACACCCCTGCCCACACTGTAACACCGCCACCACCAAAAGCTGGCCTGGTGACAACAGTGGCTGATGCATAGCGCTCTCCCTGACGTCTCCAACATCGTTGCCGGCCATCATTTCTGCTCAGTGTGAATCGACTTTCATCAGAGAACAGCACTGAGGCCCACTGGTTCCTCGTCCAGCGTAAATGCTCCCTGGCCCATGCAAGACGATGATGCCTGTGCCTGGTGGTGTGGTCCGGTACCCGTGCAGGTTGTCTAGCACGCAGACCACGCTGATGGAAACGGTTTGGAATGGTCTGACGTGACACTTGGGTGCCTCTCACCTCTCTTAAACGTGCCTGGAGTTGAGTGGCATTCATCATCCGGTTTCTCAGGGCAGTGTTCACAATGTAGCGGTCATCAGCACGGGATGTGGCCAAAGGACGTCCACTTCTAGGCCTTTCTGTGACTCTTCCAGTCTCTCCATATCTCTGTTGCAACCTGCTGATGACACTCTGTGACACTCCAAGCTCAGTGGCCACTTCTGTCTGAGAACGTCCTGTTTGAAGCATCGCAATGGCAAGGGACTGTTGTTCCATTGTTAGGTGTCGTCTTGGTCTCATGATGTCAAAATGTGAACAGCATGATGAGGACAACTGTTTAAACACCAGCTCTAATTGAACCAGGACATTTATTGGTCAATTCAAGGATCACACACCTGCCGTGATTTTTGCCGTTAAGCTCCTTGTTAGAGAACAGCAACTTGTGCAAAATTCATTGAAACATTTAACAGTTGGACATGTGCATTTAAAAGCTTAGAGAAGATCACATTAAGTTCACCTGTACAGGTTTGAATGCATTTTAGGCTTGTTGGGAAATTTCACCCAAAAGCTGAATGTCCCTAACTTTTTGTGAATAGTGTATGTATATATATATATATATATATATATATATATATATATATATATATATATATATATATATATATATGTATATGTATATATATATATATATATATGTATATATATGTATATGTATATGGCTATTTTTAAGATTCCTGTGACAGTAACATTCATCTTATTTCTTGAATTGAATTTCTGGTTCTGTATGTTCCCACAGTGGCTCTTTTGGTGTCCGAATATCATTACTGGTCCACATGATCCTATAGAGATAACAGCACCCCCCTCTTCACACTCACTCACTCACACACACACACACACACACATACACACACACACACACACACAGACACACACACACACACACACACACACACACACACACTCACACACACTCAGACACACACACAGCAGTCCTGGTCTGTGATGCACATGATAAGTTTACTTTAAAGAAGTCTGTTACAAATGCTGTTGTTTGAATTGAACATGTGTGTGTATGTGTGTGTGTGTGTGTGTGTGTGTGTGTGTGTGTGTGCTCATTTATTGATCCTTTAGCCTGAAGTATGACATTATGAGCACCACATGTGATTCAGCTTCTTGTCTGATCTTCTGCATTGTTTCCATCTGTAGAATGATGCCTGTGTGTGTTTTACTGCATGTTGGCTCTGCCTGCTGCACAGAAGCAGCAGAGCGACAGCAGAGCGAAGCCACCGCGTTCACTGCATTGCAGATACTTGGCCCGGTGTGCTGTGACACAAACAACACTAAAAAACAAATGTGCAACAGGATAGTCAGAGAAATCTGATGCCACCATCTCTCAGGCTTCCAGACTGAAAGAGACACGAACCGTTCCTCGGCTCATTTTAAGCTCACCTGCGTGGTGCAGATAGGCAGCTACTGCGGCTACGCTGTGCCTCGGCCAGCCCTGCCAGGCCAGCTCAGTCTCTGTTCCCATCCTATTCACAGGACACCTCCAGGCTTTGCCAAATAAATGGTATCAGGCCTCGTGGCGGCTCGTGGCCATCTGGCTCTGTAGTGGAGGAATTCATTCTTCTCCAGGTGGAAGCTCTCTCTGCAGACCGGCTTTGTATCCCTGCAGGCTCCAGGCTGACACCGGAGAATAGAATCGCAGACTGGCTGCAAATGTGAGTGCTGAACTGCTGGTCCTGATACCCCCACCCTGCTCTTATCATCCTCATCCTCATCATCCTCATCCTCCTCATCATCATCCTCGTCATCCTCATCCTCATCATCATGCTCATCATCCTCATCATCATCCTCATCCTCATCATCATCCTCATCCTCATCATCATCCTCATCCTCCTCATCATCCTCCTCATCATCCTCATCCTCATCATCCTCATCATCATCCTCATCCTCATCATCATCCTCATCCTCATCATCATCCTCATCCTCCTCATCATCCTCCTCATCATCCTCATCATCCTCATCCTCATCATCATGCTCATCATCCTCATCATCCTCCTCATCATCCTCATCTACATTACACACTACCAGGTACCTGTGTACACACTCGAAACACACAGAGACAGTGGGATCAGTTTGGTCGGCCCCACCACCCTGCCTACACACCATGCAGAGCGAGCTCCTTAATTAAGTCAAGAAGCTTTTACTTTTGGGAAAGACTCATTTGTCCTGGTTGTGTGTCAGCGATGGCTGCAGGCCTCTAATCACACACAAAGAGAGAGAGACAGCGAAAGCTCGGCTGCTTGCTGGGCGCTAACAATTAACCTTCTCTCTGAGACTTCCACCAGTGTGTTCGGTTGCGAGGAGCGCCATTCTCCTTTGTTCCAGTTCTTCATGTGTCCTGTAATCTGCAATCCTGTCCCGTCATCCGTCTGTGCGAGCTGACCGGGTTTATTCCTGCTTTTACCTGCTGCTCGGTTAACGTTGGAAGATATGAGCAGTAAAACATTCGCTGCACATCGTTATGTTGCTTTGCTGGATGGCGAGTTCCACCCGTGAAGCAAAGCACATGAAACATAATGCATATGCAAAGGAAATACTCAGGTTGTCAGGTTAGATTTATATCATAATATGATTAATTAGAGGCTTTGAAATGAATTCATCTTGATTAATCACATTGCAGTTGCTCAAGATTTTTGTCCTAAAATATTTAAATGGGTTTTAGTGGACAAATGAATCAAATATTAGACACAGACATTATTATTCTAAACTCAAGCTGTAGTCATGTCTGGAAAGAGAAATCTGGGGTGTGTGAAATAGAAAATATGTCTTGTGGGATAGAACTAAAAGCTCCAGCTGTTTGACAGCATGTTACATCTAACTTTTTTACATTTTCATCGACACGTTTCATTGGTTGATTTCATGATCTGATGGA
Source organism: Telmatherina bonti (assembly GCF_933228915.1). NCBI lineage: Eukaryota > Metazoa > Chordata > Actinopteri > Atheriniformes > Telmatherinidae > Telmatherina > Telmatherina bonti. The sequence continues at coordinate 39,456,999 of NC_136629.1, forward strand.
AAAACCAATTTCATCTTCAGTCTGGAAATGGATCTCTGAATGCAACTGGGAGCTGCTGCTGTGTGAGGACCAATCAGCAACCTCCGGCAGGTAAAAGTGAAGCCTGCGTGGGAGTGCAAAAACCTGCAGTTCCCCCTTCATCCACTAGGGGCTCCAAAACAGAGCGAATCCCCAATTATCACGTTTACAGCAGAAATAAGTGAAGTGATGAAGTGAATATATATTTAGAGGTGTGTCCTTTTGATTGACAGGTACCTGATCTCCGGTTCCACCTCTTTGCCCATATTTGTATTGACCGGGAGAAAGAACACGCATGACGCTGCCAAGATGGTGATGGTACGAACCGCCCAATGAGCTTCAATTCAAACCTACGGGTGACGTCACGGAGGCTCCGCCCATCTTTTATATTCAGCCTATGATAAGGACTGAGTCACTTGTGAGTGCTTTATGACGGGGGAGGGGCGTCAGCGGCACCTCATCCAGGAGCGTAAATGCTTCCATGTGAGTCTCCAAAAGTCTCCAATAACACCAGAACAACTCGCTAGATTTGTCATAGCTGTTTTTCTTTTAAATAAAGTTTCAGAGTTAAATAAACTCTGAAAACTCACTGAACGTAGCGATAAATTAGCAACACTGATCGAGCCGCTCTGATGAGAGCCTCAGTGTAATCAATGAACCGAAAATCATTCCTGACAAATGTTTGGAACACATCCTGCAGATTAATGTGTTCATTTTTTAATGCATTCATTTAGATGAAGAGCAGAAGGTTGCATCCTCTGATATCGCCAGCGTCCTCTGCGACTCCCTGTAATAAGACACCCCGCACCATTTGTTTCACAGTGTGCACATATGTGTAGTATTTGTAGTTGATTGACAGTAAACAACCAATATGTGCAACATCTGCTAACCATGAGCGCTGTTTGCTCCCAGGGTGGCCTCCGCGCAGAGCGAAGCAGGCGTAAAAACAAACCTGACAGGGGGTTAATCTGTCCTCCATGAAGGCTAAAATTGACTAAATTCACCACAACTGATCTGAAGCAGGAATGAAGTGTGTAGACCTACAGGCTGAATGAGCGGTAGTACAGGAGAACAAACATCTGCCTGCCGTTCCTCTTCATCAGGACTTCCACCCGAGGCTCAGCTGTACCTCGCAACGTCGCTTCGTCTCGTGTTCTCTCCCTCTCTGGAACGTCGTTTCTCTCTTTTTCCTGCTCTAGTTTGTAAAGCTGACCTTTGCTGTTGTCATCTGCCATCAATCATTCATTTACTTCTTTTCCGGTACTTCTCTCTCATGGCAGAGAATTATTAATCCAAAAAGAAGAGGGGATGTCAAGAGTATTTACTGGACCACAAACACAATCAATAGCAACATTTTCTCTGCCAGAAACGGAGCTGTGTGATATAAAGTCAGACAGAAAACATTTTACTTTAGGTTGGAAGCGGATACAGGAGCAACCTGGCAAAAAGTCTGGAACAAACGCAGCATTTGAGAGCAGGTAAGAACGTGGATAAAACCAAAACAATGCTTCTGTCTCAGCTAAACACGGACTCAGACGGAGCTCTGACTGTCTGAGCATCCTGTTGGTGTCGGGGACAACAAACTATCAAACACTTTTTAAACAATCTGTTTCAGAAGAAATTAAATCCATCAGCTGAACCAGATTAGGCCTGCAGTGGGTTGGAAACTGTCACTTTTCCCCGTCGGATTCATGAGGTACCTCGACACTCGCATGGGGAGAACATCCAGAACCGTTCCAGCTGCCAAACAGCAGAAGTTCCTCGCTGAGAGGCAGCGTTCCTGACCACCGAGTCGCCACGCCACCCTAACACGTTCCATTCAGCCACACAGAACATGGGAACTCTGTGGAAGCAGAAACAGCTCAGCTAGCTGCTGGAAGAAAAATGACTTTGTTAGGACTGAACAGCATGTGCTGAAAGAAAAAACATCACAGGAGTCAATAAGTTGCAGAAAAACACATGTTGGGATGAACACGGCTTGCATAATGTTTTATTATACTGACAATGTTTTATTATGGCCAAATAATCCTTTAAATAACTCTGGAATCACATGATAAATAATTCGTTTTCTGGTTTAAATGCTGTCACATCTTGTCTGTGCTGTTATTCCTAAACTTTACCTGAAGATTCATCCCCTACCCACCCAACCCCCCCATGGGGTTACCACGGCTCTGAGCAGCTCTTTCAAACTATGTCTGTATACCTTGCATGGATCTGATTGGTCCAGCGGTGCCCAGACCGCGGTGCTCGTAATGTACGGCGTGATGTTGTTAAGCTAACATGGTCCAGCTACGTGAAACTGTAAACAAAGCGCAGGATGCCTGTGTGGAAGAAGCCGGGACTGGTGGAGCGGTGTGAGACAGAGTTCCTGCTCAGGAGCTGAAGGCTTGGATGGAAATCAGATTCAGGGAGTTTAGATGGAAACAGTGTTTCATGTGTTCCATCCATTCCTTCTTTCTGAGCAAACTTTATTCATTTGTTTTTTCTTCATTTGTTCTGCAACATTGACACATTTCCTGACATGAACAGATGTTAACAAACCGTGTTCCTTTTACTACGACTGCAACAGTATTTAGACAGACCAGGTGGTTGGGTCATCATCAAGCCAAGGATAACGACCCCGAAGGGTTAAACACATGGAATTATTTTTAAATAAAGAAAGAAGAGGCACAGGAGCTACTCTTCCATGTAAAAATGAACTGTAATTATGGACTATAATCTAAATGTCAGCTGCTTATGTCTGTTCAGACTGGATTCTGGTGCAGGAGGCTGATGGGGTTCAGGCTGCTTTACTTTAGTTCTAATTGATCAAAAGCTCAATGTCACTTTTAATCTGTACAAAGTTAATTACCTTTCTCATTTGTTTGTTTATATTTATACAATTTATTTCTAACTACTAATTAAAAGTTTATTAGCAGTAACCAACATTTCATCATGCTGATACGACTGGATGCTAATGAGATTAGCTTCCAAATGGGCTTCAACCAGCTCTGCTGTGAGCTGGGAGACTGTTGGTACTGGAGTCTGGTATTAGTGGTAGATCGAGGTAAACAAACAAATGTTTAGACTTTAAAACAATCCTTCTCTCGGAATTTAAGCCTGTTTAGTATCAGCTCACACTAAACCTTCTTTTCCATTTTCTAAATGCACACGCAACATTCCCACCGACTGAGTGGAGGACAGATGCATCATCCTGATACAGTCTATAAAAGTCAATGAAGCAGCAACGCGGCGAGCTTTGTTCACCGCGGTCGGACAACAGACAGATGTCATCTAAAGCACACTGCACGGGAAATGGGTCACGCCGTGGCAGCATAATGCTTTCTTCACATGGCTTTTTCAAACACTCCTTAATGAAGTGTGTGAGCTGGAAGAGATGCAGTCTCATATTATGGGAGCTTTTAGTGATTTGCGTGTCACGCATGGCCCAGCTCAAAACGCGAGCATGACGGAGCATCAGAAACAATCCAGACAAGGACAACTGGAATAGAAATATCAGCTCATTCCTCCCTCTCTTCCCCATGTCGTCATCCTCCGCGTCTCCATCTCTTTCTTACTATTCCAGGCTTCTTTACTCTTGTTTAAAGTACACACACACACACACACAATGTCTGTGCTCCGAGCCAGGAAAGGAAGGCGTGCAGGTGGAGGAGATCCATCACAGTGACAGAGGTGGAGAGCTGCAGCGACAGCAGAACCGTCATGTGTGGCTCCGACCTTGAAGTCGACCTTGTCAAGCCGTCATTCACACAGAAGACACAGAAGACCATCTGAAACCATCTCACCAACTGGACAAGAAGGCCGAGATCCTGTACCAATGAGCTGCTCATGAACTCCTGTCTATTAAAGCTCCCGGATCTGGTGGAATTTCAAACAGCACAATTAATGTATTCAGAAAGTCAGAAACCAACAACAACTACCAGAAAATACAGAGAAAGGTTTTACTGATGGATATGGGGACTATAACTACAGGGAATTACTTTAATACTAGGAGTATAAGAACTAGGTTGAAGAGGATGTGCATTTCGGTCCGTGGTGTGAGGATTTGGAATAAGCTCAGCCACGATCTGGAACAATGTTCAAGCATGAGGTTATTTAAAAAAAAGATGCTTTGCAGTAAGAACGGGGATGAGAGTTAAGGAGGTACAAATGGGAGAAACAGGACGGTATATAGGTGTGTCCATGTATATGGAGGTGGCTATGTGGGGGTATACATGGATGTATGTCTGTATATGCATGGGTGTGAGAACGTGTAGAGGTGTATATTTGTAGAAATGTAAATATGTATAAGAGTACAGCTATATACAGCTAGGTATCATTATGTATGTGTGTGTATGTGTCGGTATATGTATGAGTATATAACTGTATAATATGAATATTTGTAGGTGTGTGTATGGGTATATGTATGCATATGGGTATGTATGTATGTGTATGTGTGCGTTTATATATATATATATATATTATTAAAATATATATATATATATTATTAAAAGGTCTGAAGAAATGCTGGAAAAGCCTCCAGCTGATCCACAAAGCTGTGGCTCCTCTCATCGGCTCGCTGTTTAATCCACAACTTAAGAATCTTCTCCTCTCAGATAAAGCTTGTCGTGGAGTTGGGAAAAGCTGTTCTTCCTGCTGAGCATGTCTGTCAGGCGGCAGACAGACCTCCAGAGGTTGCAGAAGGAGAATGGGAGGAAACCAGTTTCCATTCTGGTTCAGGACGGAGACACTTGCTCTGCTTTTAGGATTAAGTTTCAACTTTCCTTTCTGATAAAGCTCTGCTTGGGCTTCCTTTTTATCGCTTTAGCTTCCATGGGTTCAGGCTGCTGGGGGGCCTCGATAACTCACTCCGCACGTCTCTTCGTTCTTTACTCTCCATTCGGAAATAAATCACCTTATTACTGCCGTTAACTGGCGTTTTTCTTTCCCTTCCCAGCAGGTATCTTGACTCACGGGCCGGACACACGGGGTGCGACCAGCAGCGACGTTGGCAGCAGCGACGATGTGGCGGCAGCGACGTTGGCGGCAGCGACGTTGGCGGCAGCGACGATGTGGCAGCAGCGACGTTGGCGGCAGCGACGATGTGGCAGCAGCGACGATGGCGGCAGCGACGATGTGGCAGCAGCGACGTTGGCGGCAGCGACGATGTGGCAGCAGCGACGATGGCGGCAGCGACGTTGGCGGCAGCGACGGTAGGCAGCGACGTTGGCGGCAGCGACGATGTGGCGGCAGCGACGGTAGGCAGCGACGATGTGGCGGCAGCGACGTTGGCGGCAGCGACGATGTGGCGGCAGCGACGTTGGCGGCAGCGACGTTGGCGGCAGCGACGATGTGGCAGCAGCGACGTTGGCGGCAGCGACGGTGTGGCAGCAGCGACGTTGGCGGCAGCGACGATGTGGCGGCAGCGACGGTAGGCAGCGACGATGTGGCGGCAGCGACGTTGGCGGCAGCGACGTTGGCGGCAGCGACGATGTGGCAGCAGCGACGTTGGCGGCAGCGACGGTGTGGCAGCAGCGACGTTGGCGGCAGCGACGATGTGGCGGCAGCGACGTTGGCGGCAGCGACGATGTGGCAGCAGCGACGTTGGCGGCAGCGACGATGTGGCGGCAGCGACGTTGGCGGCAGCGACGATGTGGCGGCAGCGACGTTGGCGGCAGCGACGATGTGGCAGCAGCGACGTTGGCGGCAGCGACGATGTGGCGGCAGCGACGTTGGCGGCAGCGACGTTGGCGGCAGCGACGTTGGCGGCAGCGACGATGTGGCGGCAGCGACGTTGGCGGCAGCGACGTTGGCGGCAGCGACGTTGGCGGCAGCGACGTTGGCGGCAGCGACGTTGGCGGCAGCGACGTTGGCGGCAGCGACGGTAGGCAGCGACGTTGGCGGCAGCGACGATGTGGCGGCAGCGACGGTAGGCAGCGACGATGTGGCGGCAGCGACGTTGGCGGCAGCGACGTTGGCGGCAGCGACGATGTGGCGGCAGCGACGTTGGCGGCAGCGACGTTGGCGGCAGCGACGATGTGGCGGCAGCGACGTTGGCGGCAGCGACGATGTGGCGGCAGCGACGTTGGCGGCAGCGACGGTGTGGCAGCAGCGACGTTGGCGGCAGCGACGATGTGGCGGCAGCGACGTTGGCGGCAGCGACGATGTGGCGGCAGCGACGTTGGCGGCAGCGACGGTGTGGCAGCAGCGACGTTGGCGGCAGCGACGATGTGGCGGCAGCGACGTTGGCGGCAGCGACGATGTGGCGGCAGCGACGTTGGCGGCAGCGACGATGTGGCGGCAGCGACGTTGGCGGCAGCGACGATGTGGCAGCAGCGACGTTGGCGGCAGCGACGATGTGGCAGCAGCGACGATGGCGGCAGCGACGATGTGGCAGCAGCGACGTTGGCGGCAGCGACGATGTGGCAGCAGCGACGATGGCGGCAGCGACGTTGGCGGCAGCGACGGTAGGCAGCGACGTTGGCGGCAGCGACGATGTGGCGGCAGCGACGGTAGGCAGCGACGATGTGGCGGCAGCGACGTTGGCGGCAGCGACGATGTGGCGGCAGCGACGTTGGCGGCAGCGACGTTGGCGGCAGCGACGATGTGGCAGCAGCGACGTTGGCGGCAGCGACGGTGTGGCAGCAGCGACGTTGGCGGCAGCGACGATGTGGCGGCAGCGACGGTAGGCAGCGACGATGTGGCGGCAGCGACGTTGGCGGCAGCGACGATGTGGCAGCAGCGACGTTGGCGGCAGCGACGGTGTGGCGGCAGCGACGTTGGCGGCAGCGACGATGTGGCGGCAGCGACGTTGGCGGCAGCGACGATGTGGCGGCAGCGACGTTGGCGGCAGCGACGATGTGGCGGCAGCGACGTTGGCGGCAGCGACGATGTGGCGGCAGCGACGTTGGCGGCAGCGACGATGTGGCGGCAGCGACGTTGGCGGCAGCGACGATGTGGCGGCAGCGACGTTGGCGGCAGCGACGTTGGCGGCAGCGACGTTGGCGGCAGCGACGATGTGGCGGCAGCGACGTTGGCGGCAGCGACGTTGGCGGCAGCGACGGTAGGCAGCGACGTTGGCGGCAGCGACGATGTGGCGGCAGCGACGGTAGGCAGCGACGATGTGGCGGCAGCGACGTTGGCGGCAGCGACGTTGGCGGCAGCGACGATGTGGCGGCAGCGACGTTGGCGGCAGCGACGTTGGCGGCAGCGACGTTGGCGGCAGCGACGATGTGGCGGCAGCGACGTTGGCGGCAGCGACGATGTGGCGGCAGCGACGTTGGCGGCAGCGACGGTGTGGCAGCAGCGACGTTGGCGGCAGCGACGATGTGGCGGCAGCGACGATGTGGCGGCAGCGACGTTGGCGGCAGCGACGATGTGGCAGCAGCGACGATGGCGGCAGCGACGATGTGGCAGCAGCGACGTTGGCGGCAGCGACGATGTGGCAGCAGCGACGATGGCGGCAGCGACGTTGGCGGCAGCGACGTTGGCGGCAGCGACGTTGGCGGCAGCGACGGTAGGCAGCGACGTTGGCGGCAGCGACGGTAGGCAGCGACGATGTGGCGGCAGCGACGTTGGCGGCAGCGACGATGTGGCAGCAGCGACGTTGGCGGCAGCGACGATGTGGCGGCAGCGACGTTGGCGGCAGCGACGTTGGCGGCAGCGACGATGGCGGCAGCGACGATGTGGCAGCAGCGACGTTGGCGGCAGCGACGATGTGGCAGCAGCGACGATGGCGGCAGCGACGTTGGCGGCAGCGACGTTGGCGGCAGCGACGGTAGGCAGCGACGTTGGCGGCAGCGACGATGTGGCGGCAGCGACGATGTGGCAGCAGCGACGTTGGCGGCAGCGACGGTGTGGCAGCAGCGACGTTGGCGGCAGCGACGATGTGGCGGCAGCGACGTTGGCGGCAGCGACGTTGGCGGCAGCGACGATGTGGCAGCAGCGACGTTGGCGGCAGCGACGTTGGCGGCAGCGACGGTGTGGCAGCAGCGACGTTGGCGGCAGCGACGATGTGGCGGCAGCGACGTTGGCGGCAGCGACGATGTGGCGGCAGCGACGTTGGCGGCAGCGACGTTGGCGGCAGCGACGATGTGGCGGCAGCGACGTTGGCGGCAGCGACGATGTGGCGGCAGCGACGTTGGCGGCAGCGACGATGTGGCGGCAGCGACGATGTGGCGGCAGCGACGATGTGGCAGCAGCGACGTTGGCGGCAGCGACGTTGGCGGCAGCGACGATGTGGCGGCAGCGACGTTGGCGGCAGCGACGATGTGGCGGCAGCGACGTTGGCGGCAGCGACGGTAGGCAGCGACGTTGGCGGCAGCGACGATGTGGCGGCAGCGACGGTAGGCAGCGACGATGTGGCGGCAGCGACGTTGGCGGCAGCGACGATGTGGCGGCAGCGACGTTGGCGGCAGCGACGATGGCGGCAGCGACGGTGTGGCAGCAGCGACGTTGGCGGCAGCGACGATGTGGCGGCAGCGACGTTGGCGGCAGCGACGATGTGGCGGCAGCGACGATGTGGCAGCAGCGACGTTGGCAGCAGCGACGTTGGCGGCAGCGACGTTGGCGGCAGCGACGTTGGCGGCAGCGACGGTGTGGCGGCAGCGACGTTGGCGGCAGCGACGTCGGCGGCAGCGACGATGTGGCAGCAGCGACGTTGGCGGCAGCGACGATGTGGCGGCAGCGACGATGGCGGCAGCGACGTCGGCGGCAGCGACGATGTGGCAGCAGCGACGTTGGCGGCAGCGACGATGTGGCGGCAGCGACGTTGGCGGCAGCGACGTTGTGGCGGCAGCGACGATGTGGCGGCAGCGACGTTGGCGGCAGCGACGGTGTGGCAGCAGCGACGTTGGCGGCAGCGACGATGGCGGCAGCGACGTTGGCGGCAGCGACGTTGGCGGCAGCGACGTTGGCGGCAGCCAGGCGCTCTCTGATGGTCGTCTCCAGTCACATTTCAAAGCAGTCCACAATAAAGAAAGACTCAAGGATGAAAAGAGGAAATTTTGATGGAATTGACGGGAATCCTCCTCTTCTTCTCTGGTTGTTTCTTGCTCTGGTTGCGTGCCGGCAGCACGACTCCACGCTGCCCTCTAGTGAGCTTCAGGCGGTATTGACCTTCCTGTGTCTGATCCTGCTGCAGGTCTTTGTGCACCTCAAGATGGAGAAGATTTGATGTTTCCTCAGACAGGCAGCGATGAACTGGACTAATGTAGGTTATATAGAATGTTTACTGACCTTCAGATGACTGCTATAAACTTTATAATGCAAATAAGGATGACTTTTTTTTATTCATTCTGTTAATCCAGCATAAATTAAGTTTATCTTCCATCAACAAGCAACTTTTTTCTGTTTAACTTTTTAATGAGATTACCTGTAAATAATTCACCTGTTCAGGCTGTGAAAAGGTTAATGTGCTGAATTGACATGCACATCAGGACCGTGCACATCGACAGACCTCCCTGAGGCGATAGAAGTCTGCATAGATCTGTCATTCCAGCAGAACTTATCTGCTTCGTTAGGCAACGTGGAGAGGAGTTTGGACTCTGCCGTTTCCAGTGATGTATGATTTATTTCCAACGATCCGTCCCATCAGCTGAGGCGGCGGATGTTGTATCCAGGTCTCTGCTTCACACAGAGGTAAAAACGTCTGAGGATGGACAACGGAGAGGTTTCTCTCGCTTCATGTGAAGCGAATCAGAAAAGCTGGACAGAACATCTCAGGTGGTTCTGGAGGAAAATGATGTAAATGTCAAACAGCAAATCTTGATCCTTCAAAGTAAAACTATTCTGTTTTGGTGAGACGTTGAGCGATGGCGATCCATCATGGAACCTGTTCAGGTGGGTTTCATGTGCATGTGGTGGAAGCAGCGTCTGCCTGCAGATAACATGTTTACTGACGGAGAGGAGCGGATCATTTCTGAGGCCACCACTTGCTGGTGTGGAAAATCGCTGTTAAAAATTCTGCATCGAGAAGCAAAATAAACATGCAGACATCAATCCATTCCCCTTTCTGGGTTTTTTCCCTCCATCTGACTCGCTCAGCGGCAGAACGGCGGCATCATTTCTCAGAGCGTGAATGAATGCGTCATATTTCCTTTCGACAAATCCCTCCAGCTCAGTGCATCTGATTTCTGAGGAGAATTTCTGTCCCATCTCTGTTTATGTCTCTCCACATGCGCCTCCATCTTGGAAAATAAATAAGAGATATAAAGACAGTGATTGCTATTATTTATGGAATATTGTTTTGGTTTCAGTGATTCTTACTGAACCAGTGAAGTTAACTTCAGAATGGCGTTTAGAAGTCAAGCAAAACCAATCTGCATTAGATTGTACACTTCTTTTATGTTATATACACAATAATAATAATAATAATAATAATAATAATAATAATCATGATAATAATAATAATCAGCTCATTATGCAAAAGCCGACCAACCGCCGAGCTGAATTTCTTCAATGTCCAATCTGCATTTGGTTTGAAGGACTTTCATCAAATCACAAGGCTGAATTTATCTTTACAAAAAGCTAAATATCACAAAGACTACAAAGATTTAAAAAAAAAAAAAAATGTAGCACACATGACCTGAAAGAGCTGCACAGTTTAAGATCTGAATGGTTGAAGTGACGTGAACGGTGCAGGACTAGTAGCACAGCAAAATTTGGTGGAATAATATATAATAATAACTAGAACCAGCTATTATTGAAAGAATAGCAAATGTGAATGCCCATTTATTGAACTATGCTGAATGACTGAAATGAAATTGCACAAGTGTAGGAAATTGAAAAATAAAAAGCAAAACCAACATCTTTTTTAATTGTCCCACATCAGGATTTAAACCCATGAACTTCTGCATTGAAGCACACTGACTTTACTCACTACACCACTAGCGCTCCTGGTTGCACCTTGGAAAAACGCATTCCCATTTTTTCCAATTGCGTTTTTTTCCATGTCCAACAGGGTGTAATTAGCAGGATTGCAAAAACATGTGCGTGGTTGAACTAAACTCCTGTAAAGATGTGACAGACTTTATTGTTCAATATGAAAAACTTTTTTTAAAGTTGTTTAAGATTTATCAAAGTGTTGAAATGTTGCAGGGAGCATTGTTGGAACAAATCCTTCATATTTAACTTGGACATTTGTAAATAAATTCCTTTGCTCCTTAAAGTGTGCAGCTGAGACCAATAGTTCACATTGAGCAGTCTGCAGAACTGCACGCCATCACACCAGCAACAGCCGACAAACAACAACAGATCTGTGTTAAATGCTGCATTTGAACCAGTGCCTCGTATGCGTACCTGTGTCCCGGTGCAATAACTTGACTTGAACTGTGCAGGAGTAGTAACATGGCAAAATTTGGCGGAATAATATGTAATATGTAATAATAATAATAATAATAATAATAATAATAATAATAATAATAATAATAATAACTGTAAGATAGAAAGAACCGGAACTCAATCTAATAATAATCGCACAATTTTATAGCAGCCGAAAGTTAAACTAATAGTTTTGAACTTATTACACTCTAAAATAAATGAAACCTTGTTTACTTTTTGTTTGTTCAACCTCTTTGTTTTTCTCATAAATAATCTAATATTCCCCTAAAAATCAGACAATACATATTAAAAACTTCCCAAACTGTAAGTGTGATCTAGTTAGGCTTACTGTAAAAGTGGAACCAACAGAATATTATAGTATCACTTATAAATCAGTATTTAAGAGTGTTGATTTGTAAAATAGGATGTTTTCTGCTGCTCCCAGATTATTTGTTCTGAAGCATCTGGATGCATCCTTCACCACTGGGGGGGGGTAGCTGCTGTGTGCTTCATGCACCGCTGGCAAACGCATCACACACGCTTGCTTGAACCTCTTTTCCACTTGCTGATGTAACAAGAAAAAAATCCTCATCCTCACATGGCGTCTGCATATGTGTCGCCAGGGTTACCAAATGTTCTTACATAACAGCACCGGAGGAGAGCTTCCGTGACAGATTAGCAGATTAAATCACAGTCTTGTGTTTGTTTTGCTTTGCATTCACAATACAAACAAACTCCATTAGAATAATCTCCTGAGCAGATTTTAAAACAACATGCAGGGTCTAACAGTATCCCGGCTTGTGTGCAGCGACTGGCAGGAACCATGGCTGCCATGCACCGACCACTGACATGGAGTTGTGCTTCAACAGATACCATGCAGACATTTCTCTGCAAAGTGCCGTCAGCAGCAGCTATAAATACAGTATAGTATATAGGAAAGATAGTTTGCAGAAGATATTCAGAACAAACCCTAAAACACACACATGCATCACAACACGACCAGAAACCCCCACTGCTGACCCAAAGCATCGTCTCCGTCGGCGCCACAGCTTTGGGGAATGTCTAGACTACAGAAAATGTCAGAAAACGACAGAGAACTGCAGAACACGGCGGAGCTTTTGGCTAAATAATCACGACAATGAGGACTAAACACCGGTTGACTGACGCTTCCAGCCTCACGTTCGGTTCTTCTCACACTTCAAAAACGTCTTTCTGACTCGTTTTCATGTCAGAAATAAATACAATGATGTTTATCTACATTCCTGGAGATATTGTTGCCCAGCAACATCCTGAAGAAGCATCACTTTTACTTATGTGATGATTCGTCACTTCGCAGCTGACAGTGTCGCATCGTAACCCGACACACACCGACCGCGCTGCAGGTCGCCAAGTCATCGCTCCGATCAGAGACGGTGTGTCGATACGCTGGAGTGGAGCCCTTCATATGCGCCAGTATTCCAGTCTGGGTCCGGTATGGGTCCAGTATGGACCCAGACTGGAATACTGGCGCATACTGACGCCAGTCCATCGCAGGGCCACACAGAGAGACGAACAACCACACTCACTCCTAGGGGCAATTTAGAGTGACCAATTAACCTATCATGCATGTCTTTGGATGGTGGGAAGCCGGAGTACCCGGAGAGAACCCACGCAGACACGGGGAGAACATGCAAACTCCACACGGAAAGGCCACTGACCAAACCAGCCAAGGATCGAACCAGCGACCTTCTTGCTGTGAGGCCACAGTGCTAACCACTGCGCCACCGTGCAGCCTATCATGTTTTTAATCTATCATATTATTTTTACATCACATATCTTTTAAAATTAGCATTTAATAAATATTAATAATCTTATAATAATCTGTAGTTGAAATATTTTAGCAGTTCTGTTTATTTTGCTTATTATAGTAAAATTAGAATAATTCTTAAACTTTGAAAAGACGAGATCCTCCTGCTGGATCCTTGTGGACGTGTCAAACTGGAGCAGAACGGCCGTTTCGTTGGCCTTTGCAGAGATAATGTTCAGATATCGTACGATGATTTGCTGGCAGTTCAGAGACACTGCTGCACTGATTACCTTCAACACACTGCCGGTGCATTCATACGCCTGATTGTTGCAATTACTCAACAGTTTAATAACAGTAGAATTTATAATTGTTTAAAAAACATTTCAAGTAATTCATATTCTTGAGCTTTTTTATGTCCCAAATTATTTCAATAAAGGTATTAATGCACAGAGACCAGTCCCTCTGTGGTGGACTGGGACCCGACCAGGGTGTGTGTGCTGGGAAAGGCTCCATCTTCCCACTGAAATGATGTCCAATCACGTATCATCATCGGTGTCAGCACCAATACTGCTGAAAATGTAGCATAAACTGATGGTTTATATTTTGCTGTCGTTTGAAGAACAGGATGCAAGAAGGACGCAGAATGAGTCGTCGTTAACGACGTTCCTCTCTGAGAAAATTCAGACGTGCTTTTTTTAAAACCTGCTCATTAATTTTCTGTGATTAGAAACTGAAACTAAAATCCTCTCATAGCTCTGGTTAAAGGAGCAGTTTCCCTCTTTTCTGGGTTAAAACCATCCTTCACAAAGCAAAAATACACAAACACATCAAAAGCAACAGAGAGAAAGTGATGCCTGCGTTTTCCCTGCAGCATCCTGCCCACCCAACATAAAACACACACTTGCAAACACACACACACACACCACTCATGGTGCGATTCATCTGAGCCGCTGCATTCAGGCAAGTGCCTCTGTTTTATTTACAGTGGAGCAGCTCGTTTCATGTTGAGCTTATTCGCTTTAATTCATCATAATTAAAGGTTAGCAGCCAAGTGAAGAGAAAACAGAGCGGCGGCTTCTTCTGAACGGCCATGATTGATCTCCTCCCTCTGCCCTCGCCTTGTTGTGACAAGAATTAATTTGCTTTTGAAAGACGGAGGGAAAAATGGAAACATGGAGAAAAGACAGCAGAGGACGAGCTGAAAAGGTGGAAGACGGTGAAACAGTGGAAGAGAAGAGGTTCCTCTGGCAGAGCTGACAGCCACAAACGCGGCTGATGAAGCTGACATGTGCAGACGTGCAGAAGGACTGAGGTGTGGGAGGACATCACGCCACGCTTTCCCCACAAGGCAAAGGCCTCTGAGCAGGCAGCGACGGCAGCACCAGGACATGGATCCAGAATGGATTGCATCTGTCTAAAGCTTCGGTCAGACGTCTGGCCGACTCCAGAAGGCTGAGTGTTGCTCGCCTCCATCGATGAGCGGCTGTCCTGACCGTCGCTGCAGCGTCGTGCTGCCCATGCCGCCCATCAGTCATCTCACAGGCCTGTCCGTCACCCGGAGCTCCGTTCCTAACAACGTAAATCTGCGTCTTATAAACTTGGGGCTGCGTTCTGTGACACACCATTAGCCTAATTGTTGCTTTTATGGATCATGTTTCTGGGAAAAACCAACTGGTTGTTGACAGCTGCAGGATTTTTCGCCTGCTTGAGTCAGCAGCATGCCGCTCTGACTGATTCCCTTCCCAGCTCATAATGGTGCCGTTTCTTCTCAAGCAAATGGTGTCGCTGCATTTTGCTGAAGAGCGGAATAGAAAGCAGAACACGCCAGAAGAAAAGAGGACAAAAAAACTCAGAAACTAGATCAGAGCAGGAATTAAAACGGACTGACAAAAGCTGAAACTGCTTTTGATGCTGAAATCCCTAAAAACACATCGACGTGCTCATCACGGTCCCAAACCTTTGGGTGGGAATTAGTTTCACGCCTGGAGGAGAATATGAAGGATAGCAGTCCTCACAGCGCAGCACTCACATTCACAACTACCATGTCTCACTGGGAATCAGTTAGCTGGCGTCCTGCTCCTCAGTCTGCTGCTGCATGCTCCAAACGGAGGAAGTGGTCATGAAACAGGGCTGCCATGGAGGCACCGACTGCTCCAGGCATCTATTTACTGGAACTCAATGTAAAAATCTGCAGCTTCATCTTGCAGCAAACCTTCTGTAAGCTACAAGATCTATGAGCTTTCTCTGCTGGTCAGACATCTTCCAGAGACTCTGACATGTTTTCATGTGTTTGTTAGGGTCCATTTCCATCAGGACAGTCCGCTAGACCCGGTCCGGTTGGGGACCCGGTCCGGTTGGGGACTGGGTCCGGTTGGGGACTGGGTCCGCTAGACCCGGTCCGGTTGGGGACTCGGTCCGGTTGGGGACTGGGTCCGCTAGACCCGGTCCGCTTGGAGACTCGGTCCGGTTGGGGACTGGGTCCAGTTGGGGACCCGGTCCAGTTGGAGACTCGGTCCGGTTGGGGACTGGGTCCGGTTGGGGACTGTGTCCAGCTGTAGGGGGGTGTATCCATGCGGATCGTGTTCACGCTGCACTTTGGTGAAACCAGCCAAACCATCAGAATAATATCTCCCCATTCCCACCAGAGGTGGCGCTGCACTAGTATTTAGCAGAAGAGAGGACCAGACCGGCGTGAAGAAGAAAACTCTGTTTCCTCCACCTGCCAGTTAAACATGGAGACCAAACTATGGCTGTTTTGGGTTTTTATTGTGTCTTATGCAAGTATCCTGCAGAAATCCACTGCAACAATGGACGCAGTATGAACACCAGACGAGGCAGAGGACCCTTAACGCCATCGCTATGGATTTACCCACAATGCAATGCTACGCCAGAGGCTGACTGATGGCGTGAGCTGCAGGTGTGTGCAGAGCATCAGGATGAGCCCGTGAGGAAATCTGTTTCAGTAGAATCAGGCGTGTTGAGACTGACATGGAAAACGCAGAGCGAAGTCAAAGCGGCTCTTTTTGTCCTGAAAGAGTTAAACGATGCAAACGCCTCCTTGACTTCATGTGAGACGCAGATGTGGTGAATAAAGTTTGAAAAGTAAAACATTAAAGTTGTAAGCTTCTGTCAGGAAAAGAGCCAATAAATCTTCTCTGCACTTCATTTAGATTTCATAGTCTATAAATTAATCATGAGGACATGGAAGACGGATTATTTGGACAAAATAGTAGAAAATTAACATGAATAGCATTTGGACGGTGCTGAAGAGCATAATTAGATCCAGATTTTTGACATTTTCTGCTTGGTGATGATGAAACTGGAGGATTTTCAGCATTAAATGTGTTTTAAATGTGAATTCAGCCTGGCTTCATCCTCATCTCATGTCTTACATCTGCACGACAGGTTCTGTCACAAATGGCTAAAATTCCACTCCGTTGACAGGAACAAGTCATCGCAGGCTTCGTGTTTTCCCTCTTCACAGTTTCTGACAGTAAAACCTCATTTTGAGCAGAAAATAAAACTTAAAGCAGGTTGTGTTTAGTAGACGTTTCTCCTTGAGTCTGCTGGAACAACTTGGCGAGCCGCGCGGCGGCTTCAAGCGTCTGATGCAGATTGTTCAGAAACCTTCCAGCTCAGAGTGTAAAGGATCTATACATCATTCATCTATACTGTCCTCTGACAGCTGAGCTGAAAAGTTCCTGTCATTTAGATTTTCACAGTAAATGTTTGCAGGGTCGATGTGCACGTTCTGCTTCGGTTCAGTTCAGATCAAGCCGCTGAGTATTGCTTCTGCTTCAGGTGCAAGAAAATCAGCGTAGATTCAGCGCTTCACTCACTGGACGTCTGACACGAGTTGTTGTCCATCACGATCCGGCTTCGCTGTTACACACCTGGCTGAGAAACGCCGTTACGCTGGCAACTGCTTTAAAAAACTCCTTTCACACACAGTCGACCCCAGGTCTTCACTTCTTGGGATGAGAAATCGGAGAAAGAGCTTCTCTATGAAAAGGACGGCAGGTCATCCAGCCCCCCAGGAGGATTTTTGGGAAAATAATCTCCTCAGAAGTCAGACAGGAAGCAAGCCGAGGGAAAAGCATCTGAGCAGGATGCAGGAATGGAATGAAAATCCCAACGATGTTGTGCTAAAAGCAGCGCCTCTAAAACCAGCTGTGCCCAGGGGAAGACCATGAAAGATGCTGTGATGCTTCGTATCAAACTATCAGCTTTGCTAACCCCCCCCCCGGATTTAATGATGTACCCAAAAAAACTCATTTGTACCATGGTCACTTCGACTGTTGAAGCATTTCCAGGTCAGGAACCGCTGGAATATTCCTGCAGGAGACGTGCTTGTTTACTTTTCTCTGCAGCTGAAGGCAGGAAGACAAAAAGGGGGTGTGTCCAACGGGGTGGGACGTGGACTTTTCCGAAGGCTCACCTGTTTGTCGGCAGCTCAAGCAGAACAGCGAGTTGCATGTGAGCTTCATAAAATATATTTCTGAATGCTCTGATAAGTGTTGCTCAGCTGCAGCAGGAAAACCTGCTAGCTGTCAGTCGCTCTCCTCAGCCGTCACCGTGGTGCAGTCCAGAGTATACACAGGTATACAGAGTACACACAGGTATACACAGGTATACAGAGTACACACAGGTATA
The DNA here is from genome assembly GCF_933228915.1 of Telmatherina bonti. Lineage (NCBI taxonomy): Eukaryota > Metazoa > Chordata > Actinopteri > Atheriniformes > Telmatherinidae > Telmatherina > Telmatherina bonti. The sequence goes on from NC_136629.1 coordinate 39,474,754, forward strand.
CAGAGTACACACAGGTATACGCAGTATACACAGTATACGCAAGTATACGCAGTATACACAGGTACACGCAGGTACATGCAGGTATGCGGAGTACACACAGGTATACAGAGTATACACAGGTACACACAGGTATACAGAGTACACACAGGTACACACAGGTATACAGAGTACACACAGGTATACACAGGTATACAGAGTACACACAGGTACACACAGGTATACAGAGTACACACAGGTATACACAGGTATGCAGAGTACACACAGGTATACAGAGTACACACAGGTATACACAGGTATGCAGAGTACACACAGGTGTACAGAGTACACACAGGTATACACAGGTATGCAGAGTATACACAGATATACAGAGTACACACAGGTATACGCAGGTATGTGGAGCCACAAACTTGAACCATCATTTCACTGTTTCCATGAGGAATGTCCAGAAACAGGAAGCAGCTGGTCTGTCCTAAAGTCCAGCGTGTCATGTTGATCTGTGGAACAACACGGTGATGGACCAACACAAGCTGATGAAGACGGAGTAAAATGACCAAAATACCAACATATTTAGCTGCTTTTCACATTATCCTGGCAGAGTTTACTGTGGACAGTTCCATTTCACTGGAGTGTGGTTGACTCTGAGTTACGTCGTGTTGTTCAGATGCTCCCTTTATTTTTTGAGCAGCTTATATGATAATATTTATAATTATGATGATAATATTGCCTATAATGAGAAGTGACCATAAGAGCAGTGCAGCAGCAGAACACCTGGATCAGCTGGTTTTACATGGATTTTCCCATCATATGTGCTGCTTCCAGCTTTCAACTGGATCTTTCTGTTCATGCATCTGAAAGTGGAGATTTCATCAGCTTCTTCTGCAGAACCTCCCGACGTTCACAGCTGCAGCACAATGTTTAGTCATCTGTGAAGCTCAATCTAGATGAACTCCCAATTAAATATTTACAGCTTCCCAGGAGCTCTCCTGCAGCACGACTCCTCGCATGAAGGAGACGCAGCAGGTTTGTAGATTTCTAATTATGAATTCTCTACTGTCTCCTGGTGGAAGTCACGTGTTCTCCTAATGAAGGAGCAGCCCTCGTTTCATCTCTGTGTAACCGTGTTGTTTAGTTTAAACAGCTCTCAACTTGAACTGCGCCGCTAATTTGTTCAGTGGGATGACCTCCGTTTGCGGCGGCTCGGCCGGCTGGATTCATCACGGCCAGTGTGGCTTTTATTAGATGGAAATTTGGCCTCCAGCTCTGCTCATCTCAACAATATTAAGGACTACTTTCAGACTCTTCAGAAGGATTTATTTCTTTCTTTTCTAGCTTGCTTCCTTTTTCTGACAGTTTCGGGCCTGACTGAAGCCTCCCGGGACCCAGGTGATGAAATTATTGTTAATATTTTGGTTTTTCTGTGTATGCAGAGCTCTGTATCAAGCCGACACTCCTCTTCTTCCTCGACAGTGATGACTGGATCCCTTCAGCTTTCCTGTTTGCTGTGTTTATTATTCATGTTGTCTCCTGTGACTCAAAATCTGCAAATTCTGATTTATCTGTCCGCCATGTTGTCTCCATCTGTCCTTGTCTGCGTTAATTCTTTCATATGACTTCTCATTTACGTCTCCCTGCTACAAATAGACATGATTATCTTGTGTGGTAACCATCGCAGCATCCGTACGCTCATCCATCTCTGATGCTTTCAGCTTCTCCACATCATCCCCACGTTCCCGAGGGATTACATTCTTCTCCTCTGGATTTTTTCTCTCCAGCTTTTCCGATCACTTTTCATCTCAGCTTAATTGATTTTTTTTATTTTTGCTTTTCTCCCCTCTCTAACAAATCCAACAGAAACATCCAGAATGCAAAGCGTGCACGTGATAACTGCGTGGAAACGGCATGTGGAAGTGCTGCTCTGGTTAACAGTCCCTGCTTCTATAATCAGTTCCTTTTCTTTCAGTCAAAGCGTCTAAGAGGGTTGGCAGATATTTGCTGTTGTGCATATCCTTCCAAAATGGTGGCTTCTCACGCTCTGACGGCCGTTTTGTTTGATCAGAGGCAGAAAGGCCTTTCAGCGGCGGCGGTATCTCGTCATGCAGGTGGTTTTGGTCCCACTGAGGCCTCTCTGCTGACAAACGGAGGCGAGTGGAATTTGGTTTCCTGTGCTGGCTAAATGGATGCTTGGATTAATGGCTCTGTGAGTTGCGTGTGTGTGTGCGTGTGTGTGTGTGTGTGTGTGTGTGTGTGTGTGTGTGTGAGTGCGTTCGCCACTGCAGCTGTCTCACTCGCTCATCGGAGCCTTGCGGTCGGAGAGAAAGGGTTTTTCATCACAGTGCTGGCGTGCCAACGCTAACCTTTAGCTGCCATAGCAGCAAATTAAATTACTTTGAAAAGCTTGCTGAGACTGTCATCAAAACAAATTGAATTTTACAATGTTTGTATTTTAAAGGTATTAACAGCAACATGAATTCATGTGATCCTCTGCCAAGTTTTTTTTTTCCTTTCTCTGCAGCTGCCACCTGCTGCTTCCACTCCATTTGCATTTGGATGAGCGGGGTATCGATGCCCAATCCACCGCCTGCTGAAACCCTTCAGAATGGAACGAACGTCAGGAGACGCTTCCCTGGTGGGGGAACCTGCTCAGCTCCTTCAACGGATTTATTTGAACCGTTTCTGCTCTCAGAGTTAGACATGGCAGACTGGTGCTGGGATGGTGATAAACTGGAAGCTCAGGTCAAAGAAGGAACTATTTGGACAACTAACATATGTTTTCATGAACATATTCTTTAAATCTTCAGGGTTTAGTTGCACTGGACACGACAACGCGCCTTCCAGACATGTTTTATACAGAAGCGTTGGAGCGTTTCCTCTCTGCCATCAGCTGAGAGGCAGCGTACACCCAGGACAACCTGCAGGTAACAACATGCATGAAGCGTCCTGCAGAAGGAAGCTGGGAACACACGTGCACACCCAAACTCCACACAAAGGAAGCAACAACACCGACCAATGCACCACCTTCCAGTCCTGAAACAAGCAGCGTTCATGTCAACACACACATGCTCCATGCACACCAGACAGTTTCTCGTCCCTCCGGGTCTCATGGAGCCGCCATCTTTCTGTTTTCTGCATCAGTGTGTCCACATTCCTGCATTCATCTTCAGACGGGTTTGTAGGAGAGGACAGAGAAAGTGGATGCCATGATGATGGAACGGCGAAACAGCCGTCGGGTAAGATGAGGTACTGTAGCGACATCGTCTTTCAGTCCTCTGATCGTATTTTGTGATGTAGACCTGAACGGTGAGGCTGCGAAAAGCTTGAGAAGTTTATGGATATGAGCGAAACTCTGAATGGATTAATAACATCATGTAGGGCAGAGATATGCCAGGATACTTGGGATTATGGCTGAAACCGGATGGAAGCTACTCATGTTGGGACGGGGTCCGAAAACAAAGTGTCCGGGTATCTAACGGTGCAGACTTACGTCCATCCTAAACAGCCTGCTGGGACCTGGTAGATATGAAAAGAAGCTTCAGTTCTGACCAACACACGACGAGTTCCAGGTTTTGAAGCCGTTCTGAGATACTTGGAGCCTGTTTTATCCTTCACCTCGCATTTTACCTTCTTTTGCTTTAAATATGAGCTGTTTGATCGCGTAAAGCTGTTCCTCTTTACTCCCTTCCTGTAAATACCCCCCTCCCCTTCCTCTGCATGCCCCCCCCCCCCTCCCCTCCCGTCCCCTTCCTGTGCATGTCCCGCCTCCCCTTCCTGTGCACGCCCCACCTCCCCTTCCTGTGCACGCCCCGCCTCCCCTTCCTGTGCACGCCCCGCCTCCCCTTCCTGTGCACGCCCCGCCTCCCCTTCCTGTGCACGCCCCACCTCCCCTTCCTGTGCACGCCCCACCTCCCCTTCCTATGCACGCCCCGCCTCCCCTTCCTGTGCACGCCCCGCCTCCCCTTCCTATGCACGCCCCGCCTCCCCTTCCTGTGCACGCCCCGCCTCCCCTTCCTCTGCATGCCCCCCCCCCTCCCCTCCCGTCCCCTTCCTCTGCATGCCCCCCCCCCTCCCCTCCCGTCCCCTTCCTCTGCATGTCCCCCCCCCTCCCCTCCCGTCCCCTTCCTGTGCATGTCCCGCCTCCCCTTCCTGTGCACGCCCCACCTCCCCTTCCTGTGCACGCCCCGCCTCCCCTTCCTGTGCACGCCCCACCTCCCCTTCCTGTGCACGCCCCCCCTTCCCCTCCCGTCCCCTTCCTCTGCATGTCCCCCCCCTCCCCTCCCGTCCCCTTCCTGTGCATGTCCCGCCTCCCCTTCCTGTGCACGCCCCGCCTCCCCTTCCTGTGCACGCCCCGCCTCCCCTTCCTGTGCACGCCCCGCCTCCCCTTCCTGTGCACGCCCCGCCTCCCCTTCCTGTGCACGCCCCGCCTCCCCTTCCTGTGCACGCCCCGCCTCCCCTTCCTGTGCACGCCCCGCCTCCCCTTCCTGTGCACGCCCCGCCTCCCCTTCCTGTGCACGCCCCGCCTCCCCTTCCTGTGCACGCCCCGCCTCCCCTTCCTGTGCACGCCCCGCCTCCCCTTCCTGTGCACGCCCCGCCTCCCCTTCCTGTGCACGCCCCGCCTCCCCTTCCTGTGCACGCCCCGCCTCCCCTTCCTGTGCACGCCCCGCCTCCCCTTCCTGTGCATGTCCCGCCTCCCCGCTGTGGTCCTGCCTTCGGCCCCTGAGCTCCTCTCCGTCCACCGTCTGAGGATACCTTCTCTCCGTCTTGCATGTGTGGCGTTTTTGCTTCCAGCCTCTGGAGTTCACCCTGCTTCTCCTCCTCACCGCTCTCGCACCATCTCTTCCCCGTGATACACTTTGCTGCATTTATATTCGTCATTATTTTTCTCATTCAAGTTCTGCAGTTCATTTGTTTCCGAATCAATCTAGTTTGAAGCACCCAGTTTGCTTTCTTCTGGACATCCGCACCGTTCCGGGGAAATGAAAGCAAATGGAAACGAGGAACAGCTAGCAGAGTATATCACGTTATTTCAGAACTTGTGCAAGCAGCAGCTTGTCAAGATCATTAATTTAGAGAAATTGGAAAGAAAAACAGACTAATATCTCCTTTCCAAGAAGCAGGAATCCTCGCTACCCCTCTGTTTTAAAATTCAAACATAAGAAACACTCCAGTTTCATGACGTACATCTACATGCAGGGAACAGCCAAAATCCAGGGCATTCCGATAGGTCGGGTCAACAGAGGGCAGCGGTCGGCGATGTAAACTCCTGGACGGCCGGCAGAAAGCAGACAACAAACTGCTGCAACAAACACGATCAGGAGAAAAAAAAAACAATTAGAAATCCAACAACTCGACCTTGGAATCTAAACGTCTCATTCTTTCCATGTTTTTGAGAGGAAACCAAAGTGCACGTGTTGCTGTTATTCATCCAGACTGAAAGAATTTATGGATTATTTCTCCTTCATTCTATTTGCATTAATATGGAAAAAAGCTGAAAACAAGCAAGTTGTCCAGGATTCTTCATGAAAACCTCCGGAAATGAGTTTTTCTGTCTCTACTCCGTCCTTCGCTCCTCGCATCCTCTGCTCATCTTATTTCCTCTCAGCCACCTTCCTCTCCTTTCCTGACCAGTTCATCTTCATCACATTCGGTCTCGCCTCCTTCCTGCCTTCAGATGAAGTTTTCTCTTGTGTGACGTCACCATGGCAACGTCCAGCCGCTTCTCCTCTCCGTGTTTCTGCATTCTGAATCATCTGTTAGAGTAAATTTTCCATCTCTGGATGTATAAATAACTTGCAGAGGAGCACAATGAGACCTTTACGAGTTGTACGGAGGACCATGTCCATCATCCATCCGTCTATTCCTGAAGTAAACTCTTCCACACACTGCGAAGTGAAGTGGGAACAGACAGATTTATCAGTCAGTGTCACTTCAGACTGGAAAGTATCAGCCAGGTGTTTTATTGTTCCAACCTGGGACCAGATCCTCCTGACCGATCAGTTCTACTGGAAAGTCTGGAAATAAGAAGAAAGGGTGCATTGCCGCCTCTCTGAAGAGTTAAAGACACCCTGAGCCTCGTGTCCCAGCGCTCTCAGCTGCAGACGCATCGCAGCTGAAACATCGGATTGCTGAACAGCTTGTACTTGGTGACCTTATAAAACTTGGAAGTAAAATTCATTTAGTTTCTTTATTAAAATCACTGAACTCGAAAAGATTTGCTTGCTGCTTTCTGACGCCTACACCAGTCTCAAGCTGTCTTTTCCAAATTACTTTGCATGTCTGTAAACTCATTTTCCAAGTTGTCTACTTTATACGATTTAAGAAAAATAATTGAAAATCCCAGGCTAATTACTGACCGTCTGACTTGGTATTTTCTAAATGGAACTGGGGTTCTGTGTAGGCTGAGACTAAAAGTGTCTTCTGACATTCAGCTGCGTCAGCGTTAGCTCAGGCTGCAGGCATGTGGATGTCAGATTCTCTTCAGATGGTCCAGCCTCAGACAGACTCTCGTGCTGCATTTGTTCTGCACTCAAACTGTGGGATGAAATAAATCCAGCATCATTTTTTCATCTACAGCAGGAAAAACATCTCTGCATCCAGGTCTGCCTCGCTGCTCTGCTGTTAGCTACTCATTAGCAGTTTCATTGTTCAGTGAACAGAACAGCCAGATTGTCAAAAAGCAGCAAACCAAGAATGACACGATGTGCACGAGGCGAGAGGCTTTCTGGGAAGTAAACTGGGAATGTGGGACCAGTAGCACTGGAAAACTCTGCAAGTCCGTTGTCTGTGCAACAGAAACTGTTGAAATTTCAGCAAATAGTTGACTGAAACGTGTACTTGTAGTTTAAAGCAAAGCAAAATCTGTTGCCAGAAATGTTTCAGAAAAGATTTAAAAAGAGAGAAAGTTGTTTTTTACTTCAAAAAGTGTGGATTTTTGGGAGGACATTAAAGGAACGATGCGTCTCAGTGAGAAGAGCCCGTTGGTGGAACCATTTGGACCAAGAAGTGAAAAAGTTAATTTGTTAATTTGTTTGAAAGGAAAATTAAAAACATTTTTATTAATCAGATCCAGTGACGAATGTGAAAATGAAAAGATGTCTAATGTTGTAAACTATGATTTAAGATGAGTTGTTTGACAGGAAGTCATCAGAAAATGTTGGGATGGAGGTTTGGATGGGATGTCTGATCACGTTCTGTAAATGTTATCGTTGATTTATTTTCTGTCCGTGTGTTTCCATACTGTACTGAGAGCTGGGAGAAAATACCTTCCAGTGAATGTGGTCAGTGAATGCAGCACACGTTACAGCAGGAGCTCTCAGCTTCCAGCATCTCCTTGTGCTTTGGGAACAACTTAGAAATAACAAGTAGCTGCGTTGCAGAAACCAGTCAGTCCCTTTAAATCGTATCCGTCGTTTTAACCAGTTCCGTGTTTTTTTTTAACGTCCCTCCTCTTCCTGTGTCCAGCCTGTTCACTTAGATGTCAGTAAAATGCACACGCTGCCTTCATTCCCTCTGCTGATATAAATCTTTCTTCTCGCTTCTCCCTCATAAACAGGCCAAAATCTTTTCTTCTTATATATTTTCAGACACTAAAAGCTCTCTGCCTCCAGAGACCAGGAGCTCAGACGGCAGCTTCAGAATACAGCAGAGAGAAGGTGAAAGTAGAGGTCAGAACACACACAGTGCCGGTCAGCGTATTCCTCGTACTGCCGCCAGCGCAAAGCGTGCACATCATGGTCATTTTTAGCTTAAAAACTGAGAATTTTAGCCTTTGACCTCAGCAGCTACGACGCTGTCACCGTTACTAGTCATGTGACCAGATAGAACCGATTGTCCACTACGGCTGCTCGATTATGGCAAAAATTATAATCAGGATTATTTAGACTGAAATTGAGATCTCGATAATTTAACACAATTATCCAGTATTTATAAACAACGCTGCGCGTCGTGGTGTTCTAGACTCCGTGTCGTGCATTATAACCGTCTAATGTACGGTTCCGAGTTGTTTAATCGCTTTTACCGCTTATATAGGAACTATTTTACGTTGGCCTGGATGTACGTTTTATGCCAAACAACTGCTGTCAGGCTGCAGCACGTTTCTCTCATTCACCTGTTAAAAGACGGCTGATCTGAACCAGCTGGTTAACCCGTTGCTATGGTAACGCCCCATAACGGAGGGATATTACAGCGTTTAACTGGCCGAACTATGTATAGGAAAATAATGCAGCCAGTTGTCACTGACAACGGTATAAACTATGTTTAGGTGAACTTCCACAACCTACTGCAGTTATTCTACATGGACCTGCAGCCGGAGCCGACTGAGACTGGCCGCCTGGGAGTGCTTTAGGACGGGAGAGACTCCCGCTGCTCCTTCCTTACAGTAACTGCAGAACAATATGTGTCTTCAAGTCTGTCGCCAAAACACCAGAAAAGTCTCTAATAACTCCAGTAAAAGCTGCTAGATTTGACGCTTTTAACAAAAAAAGTCTCCAGATTTAGCGAGAAAGTCTCCAAGTTGGCAACAGTGTCTGAATGAAAGCAAAGCGGCTGTGGGAGGAGTTTACAGCACAGCGCTGCAACGCCAGAGACGCTCGATTAGCAGCTGAAGACAGCAGGAGAGGAAACTGCAGAGAGAAAAATAATCACACCCTTTTAGTTTTATCATCGATGGAAACCCAGATCGTACTGAGATTACAATCTGATTAATCACCCAGACCTATCGTACGCAGCAGTGTGTGTGTAGCATTTATGTCTCTGAATGAATGATTCAACCAACTCTGGAACAAACAGGTTAGAAATAGTCTTGGTGGTGCAGAAGAGCAATCTTAAGCTGATTTTCTAGTTTTCGTTGAGACAGAAAATAAAATAAAACAACATCATGAAGAATGGACACTTTTCCATTACTGGTTGCTATGGTTACATGTAAACAACTTGAGCATGGCTCCAGGCTGCAACTTCACCTGTATGGGGCCAGAAAATATTCATGTTTGGGATAAAAAGCCTTTTTTTTTTCCTCGCCTTTATGTGCATTTCTTTGCATATTCCTCTAATAAAACCATAAACTGTCTGCTTCATGCAGAAATGCTCCGTTTGGCAGGAGAACAGGAATTAGCAACAGTGCTAACTGTAGCATGTTTATGTCTGACGCTTTCCACATGAAATTCAGTTTTTATGTTTCAGCGTTGATCAGAAAGAGCTGAAGTGTCTGAATCACAGGCTCCAAAAATACTCTGATTAGATATTAGTGGAAATAAACCTGCCTGACATGTCTGGTACTTGGGTTCATGATACTGACAGAGTTTCTTATTCCATCGCTGCTTCATGTTTTTGCCATTTTACAACCACGATATGTGTTAGTGTCGTAACATGAAGAAAAAAATGATCATAATCCAAATGAAAATTATGCAAAGAAAAGCAGTTTTTCTTCATGCAAACTTTAAAGGTTCAAAAAGCCACATTTTCCTGAGATTCTGAAGAGCTTTAAATCCTAGGAAGGAGGAAGGTCAAACCTTTATTTTCACTTAAACACAACTTAACGCAGAGAGAAGCACATCTCCACCTGCCTGATGCTGGCGGCATTTCAGGAGAGCAAACATTTCCCGCTGATCCCAAAACACTGCAGAGAGAGTTGCTGTGATTATATGTGCATGTAAGTTATTATTATCTTCAGTGTGAAATGTGAAGCAGCTCATTACAACAGGAAATCATATTGCAGAAGAAATGCTGCTTCTCTGAATCAGCTGTTGTTTCAGGACTCAGCAAGAGAGGTGCAACTTTAGAAGAAGAACGTTATGTTTGTTTACCCTGTTGCCATGACGACCCAGATAAGCTGAGGAAAATGATGGATGGTGGAATAAATGGAAGTCTAACAGCTTGTGTGAAATCCTGAAGGGCTTTGAACCTGGTTCGCTGAAACAACATCATCCCAACTAAACGGTTCAGTCTCACCTGGAGCGAGTCCTGCAGGATGGAGAAACCTTTGGCTCATCGTGTGAAATGTGTTCATGGTGCAGAAAGTAAAGAAAGAAGCGGAAAGACGTCCTGAGCTTTGCTTTACAACAACTGGTGTTTCCTGGCTTCTGTCTCTGTGTAATTAAGCCTTTATAAATGACATGTTGCTTTGTAATCAGACTTTCTGCATTATAGATGTTCGTATAAGTCTGTGCACAGGAAGATGTGACGCAAACTCGGCACTTTTGTTTTTGGGACAAGAAGAAGAGCTGGCAGTGGGGGGGGCTTCAGCTGCTCTAAGTTCTGCAGCCATGCATTATTGAGTGTGGTCCTTTGCAGGGGGCACACACACATCCTTCCACTCAGTCCTAGAGGCCTCGCCAGCCGCTGGTGCATCTCATCTGAAGTCCTGCTGCTGCTTTATAAAGGAGTCTGACATCAGTGGAAGCAGGGGGTGAAGGGAAAAGAACCAAAATGGCGTCTCCTGGTGAAAGATTTCACATCGCAGTTTGATAAAAGATAAATATTTTGGATTTAAAAGTAAAGCGTTGTCAAAGTCTGAAGCTAACCTTCATTTCTTTCTGTGTTGCCAGACTGGACACATTTATTGAAATGTTCATACAAAAATCCGTTTATGGTTTACGAAACAAAGAAGAGTTTGTACGGTTCTAACAAGGTTGAAAATCAATCCTTACAACGACCCTGTGGACGCTTTTAGTCCACCGCTGCCAGACGCCCTGAAGGCACAACATGACAAACATCTTTTACTCAGTCTCCCTTCCAGGAAACTCCATGTCACACACCACTGGAATGCTGATATTCTGGAGATGTGAAAGGTGGAAATAATTCCAGGCAGGTCAGAACTTCAGACTGAGTGAACGCTTGTTTCAGCCGGTTATCGCTGAAGCCACGCCGTCCTCCAGTAGCAGAAGACGCTGCAACAGAAACATCACCTGGTCCAGTAAAAGAGTTGCTCCACATCATGTCTCTTCCACACAAAAACCAGCTTTACATGAAAGTTGCAGGATTTTAAGGGTTTGGACCAGTTTGTGCAACAGGCAGCGGATGGATGCATCAGTGACATCATGTCTTACGTATGCAGAGGACAGAAGGACAAAACCTGTCGCAGAAATACCAGTAGAACCATCTTCTCTGTGATTTTATTCTAACTGGTTTTGTTCTCATGCAGAAGTCCTGGTTTGACTCAAAACTGGTAAAAAAAAAAGTGTCCAGATTATACATCATCATACAGAGAAGGTGACATGCAGGTTTTCTGCTCTTTTAATCCTATCATGAGGCTCTGCAGCCTTTTGGAAGGACTTTCCAAAGCGTTACCTTGGGCGTCCCCTTCCTTTTGTAAAGTTCTTCTCATCATCCTCAGGGGAGGCTTCATCGCTGCGTAACCCCAAGTCTCCTTATTCAGTCCAGCTCTTTCCACCTGATCACACTCATTCTGGTTTGCTCAGATTAAAACACCACAGAAAGTCACAGTAAACTCTCATTTGTAACCTAAGAACCACAGCAAAAAATGATTCTGCTTTTTGTGATGTTGACTTATTTTTACAGTGTTTGTAGCTCGAAGCATAAAATGCTGAATTAAAAGTTGAAGAAACTTTCTTACAAAAACAAACTTCTTCCGTCCGCCTGCTGTCCAGTTTGTTAGAGGATTCACTGCACAACGAGAGAAACCAAGTTCAGCTCTTTAAGAATCACCTTGTTCCAACAAATAGAGCTTTATTTGTCTGAATTTTGTCTGAACAGAAGTTTGTTGATATTTTTGTGGTGAATGTTGATAAATGGGCAAAAATAGCTGTTAATATGCCAGATTTAGCAAAATGTTTATTTCTGTTTGTCCCATGACTTTAAACACACCACTTTGGAAATAATACAAGAATATCAACCAGAAAAAGAAACAAAACAAAAACATTTTAAACGAGGAAAGTAAATGATTTGCATCTTTTTCTTCCTCATCATTGTGATTAATCTGTTTTCACTTTGCTGACCAGGTAAGAATAAACCCACACAGTCAAACATGGCACATACACACACACAGCACACACACTGTTCTGCATGGCATGAAACCCAGTCATTCCAACCCAAAGAGAAACATCTGGATGGATGAAAGAGACAAACAGAAGCAGAGACGACTGCAGGAGCAGAAAGTAGGCAAATGGCCTTCATTACACGGGCTTGCTCTCTGACATCATGGCCAATATGAAGTGGCTCTTTTGCCTCGGTAACACTGATCGATACCGCTCTGTTCTAAATGCAACAATTACACCTGAGCTTTTAAAAAGCTTAGCTGGCTATTCTACAGTGGGAAGCAGAAAAGAAATCAATGCATGAAGAGAAGGCAAGACTGTCTCATGCTATGAAGCCCAGTTTCATGTATTGATGCGACAGATAGATTGCTTTTCCCTTTTAGTCTTTGCTCTGCATACACTTGTGTGTTGAACAAGGAGCCGCCAGGTCAATGAAACTGTATTATTCAATCAGCTTTTCCCATTAGTTGTACCACTGGCCTGATTTCAAACAGCTGATCATTGATTTACTTTATTTCTGTGCTCTAATGCAACAGCACAGGTTGCTGCTTAAATGCTGGAAGGAAAAATCTACATTTTTCAGCCTTGAGAACTTGAAGTGTGAGAACAAAACCTGCTTTGACCAAACTGTCTAAAAGACTGAACCCAGGAAGTAAATCAGTGCTCAGAGACGCTCCACACCTGTGCCGGTCCCTGGCACCGGCCATATCCAGGCCGCCACTCTGCATCATCTACGAAATAAAAGATCAATGACGAAAACCTAAAGACAAAAGCAACAAAAAACCAAAGAAACAAACCAAAGACAAAAAACACAACAGATCAGAGGAGAACAGACAGACTAGTCGGAGATGACAGAAAAGAAACAGGAACCATCGCCATCTTGGCAGCATCATGTGTGTCGTCACCCCCGGGAAAAACAAAAAATGAAGAGCTGAAAGGGGGGCTGTGAGCGTAGGGGAGGATGTATGAAAGCTAGCAAACTCTGACCTGCCTGTAGCTACGAGCTAACTGAGCTAACCAACTAATCGAGCTAAGCAGGCTAAAGCTAAATTATGCTGGGCTAATCAAGCTAACCTGGCACTAACAAGAGCTAATCAGCTAACAGATGTAAGCAGGCTAAAGCTAAATCACAATGTTAATCAGGAAGTTGTTCTTCGCTCTGCCTTCCTGAAGCAGGATATCAAGTAACTGTCAATCAAAAGGACACACCCCTAATTATGCAGAATTTTTAAATGAAATTGGTTATAAGAGGATGAAATATGAAAAACAGAATCCACTCCTCCTACAGTTGTCATGAAGGTAAACCCGACCTGCTAAATCTAAAATGTTTTTGTAGCGGGCTGTAAACATGTTTATATCTGCTGTAAACATCTTTATTCCTGCTGTAAACATGTTTATTCCTGCTGTAAATATCTTTATTCCAGCTGTAAACATGTTTATTTCTGCTGTAAACATCTTTATTCCTGCTGTAAACATGTTTATTCCTGCTGTAAACATGTTTATTCCTGCTGTAAACATGTTTATTCCTGCTGTAAACATGTTTATATCTGCTGTAAACATCTTTATTTCTGCTGTAAACATGTTTATTCCTGCTGTAAATATCTTTATTCCAGCTGTAAACGTGTTTATTTCTGCTGTAAACATGTTTATTTCTGCTGTAAACATGTTTATTTCTGCTGTAAACATCTTTATTCCTGCTGTAAACATGTTTATTCCTGCTGTAAACATGTTTATTCCTGCTGTAAATATCTTTATTCCTGCTGTAAACATGTTTATATCTGCTGTAAACATCTTTATTTCTGCTGTAAACATGTTTATTCCTGCTGTAAACATGTTTATTTCTGCTGTAAACATGTTTATTTCTGCTGTAAACATCTTTATTCCTGCTGTAAACATGTTTATTCCTGCTGTAAATATCTTTATTCCAGCTGTAAACATGTTTATATCTGCTGTAAACATCTTTATTTCTGCTGTAAACATGTTTATTCCTGCTGTAAATATCTTTATTCCAGCTGTAAACATGTTTATTTCTGCTGTAAACATGTTTATTCCTGCTGTAAACATGTTTATTTCTGCTGTAAACATGTTTATTTCTGCTGTAAACATGTTTATTCCTGCTGTAAACATGTTTATTTCTGCTGTAAACATGTTTATTTCTGCTGTAAACATGTTTATTCCTGCTGTAAACATGTTTATTCCTGCTGTAAACATGTTTATTTCTGCTGTAAACATCTTTATTCCTGCTGTAAACATGTTTATTCCTGCTGTAAACATGTTTATTCCTGCTGTAAATATCTTTATTCCAGCTGTAAACATGTTTATATCTGCTGTAAACATCTTTATTTCTGCTGTAAACATGTTTATTCCTGCTGTAAATATCTTTATTCCAGCTGTAAACATGTTTATTTCTGCTGTAAACATGTTTATTCCTGCTGTAAACATGTTTATTTCTGCTGTAAACATGTTTATTTCTGCTGTAAACATGTTTATTTCTGCTGTGAAGTTGGTCTTTTTAACATTATGAATCAATATGAAGTAAAACTTATGAAGAATATTTTAATCTTTGCCATCAAAGAATAAAGTGGTTCTGATGGGAAAAGGGACTGATACTCTTTACCAGTGCAGCTAATAAACTGGCAAAAAAAATAAAAAGAAGTCTGATAATTCTTCTTCTCATAACGGAGGCATCCAACCTTTTATCTAAGTAACGGCCGCTGAGGGTTTGGACAGGATTAATGGAGCTGATATGAACCCAGATGGCAGAAACAGATGAGATGTAAAATGACTGTTTCAGCTTTTAGAAGTTCTTCTACCAAAGAAAGCAAAGATGTGGGCGATAAAACTAAGCAGCACCGCACTGCACCGGGTCTTGTAAAGGTTAACACATATTAAACTAAGAAAATCTGTTTGACCTCAACCAGCAAGTGGCTAAATCTCATTAGTCAAGCTATCGTCATCATCATCACCAGTGGTAGCCCAGTGATGACCTCAGTGCGCGGTGGGATTTAGTGTTTGCACATGTTTGTCTACTTGTGTTGTTAATTGTGTCCACTGGGACTTCCAGGTTGACTCCATACCAGAATTCCTCAATAATGAAGCTGTCCTCCTGGCATTCTCTGCCTGAAGCATCCACACCACTGCTTTTCCTCCCTTCGCCTGTAAAACACGCACACCCTAAAATATTTACATCTTCAGAGGCTGCTTGCCCAAAATGACATTTTCAGTTCATGCCACCCATCTTCATGGTTTTCAGGTCCGTTCAGGGCGACCTTGTGAACAGATACTCCATCACTGCTTTCCACATCCACACGCGAGCTGTACCTGTGCTCCACTGCCAGATGCTTATCTAATATTTTATTTCTAAAGAACATATTCATTCAAGGCACTGAAATTATTACAGCACATCAAAGTGAAGCAGCAAAGCTTTCATTCAGCACTGCAAAGAAAGACAACGCAGAGAATGCTGAACTTTTCAGCACCAAGGACGCACCACTGCAGCGAGCCATAAAAACACATCTTCTGTTTGTGTTGGATGTAGGGAGACAATCATGGAGTCATGAAAATCTGGTGGAATATCTGTGGTTCTGTTGATTTTTTTTATCTCCTTTTAGAATAAATGAATATAAATGGCAATATTAAAAGGAGGTCATTTATAAAAGTTGTTTTTTTCTTCTGTGATGCTTTGATCTGAAAAAAAAAAAACGAGTCGAATTTGCAATTAATATTTTATAAAGTACCAACATTTCCGTCTCTAATCCATATGTAGCTTACCACGGTTTTACCATGCAATTGTTTATGTTTGTGAATGAATGGATTTTATTTCGACATGCAGACATATAACCTGGAACATTTTCTGTTCCAGCAGTCCAGGCGGCTCGACCCCTGATAAGTGGTAGAAAATGGATGACTGATGAGTTTAACTTCCTGTTTTAAACATGTTCTCAGCTACGACTAACAATATGTTTAATAAATATACAAAATACAAAAACTTACAAAATGTGTAACCCCCTGAGGACTCTCAACCATAGACTATATAAAAGATGGGCGGAGCCTCCTTGACGTCACCTGCTTGTTTCTGAAGAGCTGAATTAAAGCTCGATGGGGGATTCCCATCGTTGCCATCTTGGCAGGGTCATACGTGCCGTCTCTCCCGGAAAATACCACAATGGGCAAAGAGGTGGAGCAGAGAGGGGGGCTGTGAGCGTCATGGTGGATGATTGACACCTAGCGAACTCTGACCTGCCTGTAGCTAAGAGCTAACTGAGCTAACCAACTAATGAAGGAAAGCAGGCTAATGTTAAATTATGCTGTTAACCGGCTAAAAAACGCAGTTCTTCTACGTTCCGCCTTCTTGAAGCGGGATATTGGATACCTGTCAATCAAAAGGACACGCCCCTAATTATGCACAATTTTGAGATGAAATTGGTTTTAAACCAATGAATTATGATAAAAATTCACTCCCCCACAGTTGTCATGAAGGTAAACCTGACTTTTCAAACCTAAAATGTTTTTTGTAGCAGGTTTTTTATCTGGATATCAAATGGTTAATAAGTGAATTATTAACAATTCATCCTTTTAACAATATTATATTCTATAAAATCTGATAAGAGTAAAATATTCAGTCAGCCATGTTTCAAACAGACTAAATACAGATTTATTCATGCTGCTATACAGAATTAAAAGTAAACTATTTTTATAATTCACACGTGTCATGTGCTTCCCGGTAGGATACCAGGAGACAGATGTTCATTCTCATTAAAATGTCTCGGCCTCTTGGGTAAAACAAATTTAGCCATGAGTCTTTGGTTTGGAACAGTTGTTTATTAATACAGTCTGACTTCTTAAAGTTTAGCTGTCTTTGTTCCCTGCCAGTCTATGTGTCTGTCTGGAAAGATAATAAAACCTAAACGCCCTTGCACTCTGCGCATGTGTTGGTGTTGCATTGCATTTATTATTATTGGATGAAATTTGCTGTTAATTGCTGTGAAAGTGGAAACCATGTGAATAAGACATCACTGTGAAACAAGCTGGGGAGAGATAAGCTTGTGTACATTAAGATGTTTGTGCTATATTGTCAGTTAATGAAGGTAAATAAAATGTAATTAAAAGAGCTTAGAGAAGATTTACAATGAGTGAGGCTATGCTAAGTTTATGACTCCACATGGAAACTGAGGGAAACGCTGAGAGATCTGTTAGCCCATTATGAATAACTGACAATGCAAACACACTGGAAGATGCTCTTTCCTAAGCAATTTGTGGTTTGTAGATAAGATGTTCATAAAAGGATTGTGCTTAAGCTTTGCATCACCAGTTATCCACCATGTTTTCCCCCAGTACCGAACGCTCACTAAATTATTTGACAGTTTATCAAAGTGAAAGAAGATAAGACCTGCGGTTGCCTAATAAAATGAAAACAAAAAAGAGAACTGGGGCTTTTTTTCTATGCTTTACCAGATCATGGTTGTTGACTATGCCTCATTTCCTGATGTATGCTGTGTTATGTTAGCTCAGGGGTGGGCAATCTGGTCCTTAAGGGTCCTGCAGATGTTTGGAGTTTCCATGCTGCGACGCTCCTCACCCAAATCAATGGCTAATTAGTAGACCTGTGCAGAGTATGATGTCAAGCTCTCCAAAGTCTGTAAATATATCAAAGTAGAAAATAAAATGTGAGCAGTCCAACAGACACTGATGTATGCATTAGAAGTCAGTGTTTTGTTTTCAGCTGAAAGTGGACAGAAATACGAGTCAAGCTAGTTAGCAAAGCAAATAGCTACTCAAAACAAAGAGGAGTATAAATTCGATTCAGTTTGGTTTCTGACAACCTCAGAATACATTTTTACACATTTTCATGTCATCTTCAGATAGTTGTTTTTTGTAGCGATACACCTTTTCAACTTGTCTCCATTTTTAAAGGCTGTTAGCATAGCTAGCTCATTAGCTTTCATCAGTGCTTTACCACACAGTGATTGCTGTTTACTGCAACAAGTCCTCATTCTTCAAGAATTTGTTTCCTCTGCATGTTGTCATAATTTCTATGTATAAACACATACTAAGAGAAAATGTTTAGGATCTGAAAGTTATTTATTTAATGTGTGTGTGTTGCTACTGTATGTTAGCAAAAATGCTAATATTAGAGTCTCATACGGTACTGATGCTGTATGACTCCGTTTCGGCCTGGATGTCCCTGATTTAATACAAAGCTACAGGTTTATGTACCATCTGCCATGTTTTCTTTTAAACATGTTTAATCTATTAAAATATGCCTTTCATTATTAAATTGTTTACCAAAACAATTAAATTATTCAATTGTTTTTTCTTTTTTTAATTAATTTAAATTATTTTTTACCATCAGCCTCAACTGATTAAAACCTCCAGTGCTGAGAAATTTGCCAAGAAATATGTGAAGAAAACAAGGGCAAAAAGACAAAGATAAAAGGTTATGTCAACATTGTACATTGTCATGTGACATAATTAATTTTGCTTAAGCCCTTTTATGTGACCCATATCATTTTAATTGCCAACCTGAGCTGTAATGAATGCTGACATTTGCAACAAAGGTGGGACTGTTAGCCATGTCTTTCCATATTAGACAGTTTGTTTGCACAGTAAATAAAGACAAGCTTCTTTCTTTCGTTTTTATTCGGATGCTACCAGTTTGGAGGAGCCATAACAATCTGCCTACAAATATTTTCATGAGGTCAAAGAAGAGAAAAAGCAGCTGTTTGCAGGAACACTGATCCATCAAGAAATATAATTACTGATAGAAGAAGCAGCCATTAAGGTTTGGAAGAAATATCCAAACAAATCAGAGACCTAGTTTAATTCTACTAATGTCTGGTGTGACAAGAAGCAACTGCTTACATGCATCTGTTGTGATGATGAAACTGATTACTAACACCAGCTGATGCATTTCTGCAGGCAGTAACTGCTGTATCGCTATGAAGGGTGTGATGGCAAACGAGCTCCATACCACAACAACTTCCAGCAGGACACTGACCAAATGAAGTCTGAATTCAGTCTATACATGCTGTAAACCAGCATGTGCCATGTAAATCTGCAGCACATGTGCATCTGCTTCCAGTCTGAAATGTAAAATTATGCATTCTGCTATAACACTGTATTCACACCAAATGTGTTTGGCTACATAGTAAAGATATTAACTGCATGTTTTGTAAGCCATAATTTCTGACTACATTTTCAAAATGTCACCCTGACCTTCTCATTTCTTTCATGTCTCTGCTTCTTGGCAAGTTTGGAAATGGAGTGTAGTGCTCATAAAATGCAAATTTATCTTCTAATTACCCTTTTTTCCTTGAACATTAAATTGTTAAAGTGCCTTCTACAGGCACAGAGCTTGTCCACCCCCCCCACCACATATTGAAGGATTAAAACATTAGGGGTGGGGAAGGGGCACAACTGTCGAAACATGGCTGAAGAGATTTCAGAGAACATTAAACAAGTTTTAGCCATCAGGTTTAACACAAAAGAAAACATTGATCCTGACAATACACTGAGTGTAGAGCATGTCTGGCCCCGAGGTGTGTATGCTGGTGTGGACTTTCTGCATGAAGCCCTGTCCTCCAGACACTTTGCATCCGTCTAAATGCCACATTAACGCTGACGCTTCAATGCTCGTTCCTCCACTGACAGAATATCAGTGGTTGCATTGAAAAGAAACATGCTATGGCCATGAGTCACAAAGCACTTCAGCTCTGCAAGTTACTCCTAAGTCTAAGAGAAGTCGCTAAGCCCGCGTCCCAATCAGTCCAATCCTGCAGCTCATTTTCATGTTCAGGCAAGGACTCTGGAGAAACGCAGTAATGATTCATTTCAGCACGTCTTAGAGGGAACTTTTAGCGAGGAGGTTTTAGCGTCATTAAGCATGGCGCAGTGCTGGGATGAAGTTCTTTGGGAATGCAGCTGGAGATTACTCTTCGGTCCAGTTAGTGTACAAAATATTGCTTAAAATCCATAAATTTATTAATTTTGTTCTATATGTGACTGATTTCTCTTTTAATAAAACTTATTTTGTTTTGGGCAGTGGCGGAGCTGGACTCAGCCGGAAGGTGAAACGTCATGGGGGGGTATATGCAGGGACATTGTGGTCACATTAGAAAGAAAAACATCTTTTCACTAAAAATCTGGATGACTTCAACAAGCTCCACAGAAAGATAAGTTGGCTGTTTGTGTTTGACGACAATAAATCAGCAGTTCTGGGTTACTGTCCAGTGGGAGACTGGTGGTGTCTCACCACCATAACTTGTGTTCTTATAGCCCCATGCTGGAAGATGTCAGGGCTGCTGACACGAGGTGGGGGGGCGTCTGATCTCGTCTCCTGTTCTTCTCATTCTTATATCTTCTTATAAAACAATCAGACTGTTTACAGGCTGCATTTCTCCACATTTTCACACTGTAGCTTACTTTAAATTCAGCTAACGGCCGAGGTATCGTCTTCGTTAGACAGACTGGATTTAGGAACTCTGGTTGAGCCAATGCTATTCTTTAGAATTCATTTTTGGCTCCAATGGGAGAATCCCGATAAAATGATTTGATCTGTAGACCTGACTGAACATGCCATGATTTCCCCACATTATCATAAAACTAATTAAGTGCTAGCATATAACTAGATCAGTACTGGTTTGTAGCATCAGGCTAATCTCAGGCTAAAAGCTTTGCATAGAGCAAAAACTCTTCTGGAAATGTGCAGCCTTGTCAATACTTTTAAGCAAACTGGTTTCATGACACTGGTCATCCAAGCATGTTTGAAAAGTCATTTCTGTTCTACTCCTCCAGTGATCTCACAAACACCTGGGCTATCCAGCAGATGTCAGAGGTAGCCGAGGACACCTGGCTCCCCCCTCTATCTCTGCCACTGTTTTGAGTAATGAAACTCTGCCTACGGGGAGCTCCTGCTTCCAACAAGTAAATACCAGGTAGATGGTCGTCTTTGGGCCAAGCAGGTATTGACAGAAAGTTGCTGTTAGAAGTGAACCAGAAAATACATTCATTCTGGATAAATCACAGTTCTTCAATTAGTTCTTGGCTTCATTTGCTGCTGTGGTTTCAGACTGTGGTCTACATATCAACACTAATTTCTAAACAACTGTCTGCTTCCAGATGGTCCGCTCACATAAATTCTGTGGTTGGTTTACAGTTTGCAGCTGTTCGCTGTGCACAAAAGCGAACTGCCATTATTACTGCTACCAACCCCCCACCGGGTATTTTGTTCCTGAGATTGTGTAAAACGTCTTCCTTTATAACGGAAAAGTCTGCTACCGGCGGAGATCTCCGAGGGGTTTTCTGCTGCAGAAAAGGTTAAACACATTTAGGATGAACTTTAGCCATGACTGACTGCTCTTCTTGTCTCTGAGCTAAGACAAGACATAAAAAACATGGCAGTAAAAGAACAGACGGCATCCTAAGCTAGTGATAAAAGCAGCATAAAACAATAATTTAAAGGCTTCTTTCTTTGTAGCTGAAACCATGTCTGGCTTTCTCTCTGTCCTGGATTTATTTGATATTTAATTTTGTATTAAGGCAGAAATGGATCTGCAAGGCCTTTAATATTCTGACCTCTTCCTCATCAGCATGTTTCCATTTAGTTAAGACTTTCAAACTTTTCCAAGGAAACAAAAATGAGAAGAAAATTCTATGTCTGAGTAACATCTCAGACATAAGAATTTTTATTTCATGCTCCTTAATTCTGTAAAAACATTTTCAATAATTTCATTTAAAAGATGGTATCAAGAGTTGCCGTGAAGAAAAAAAACGTTAAAGTGTTGGACAAACTAAAGTATTTTTTGGATAACTAATTTTATCATGTCCATGTTCCAAAGTCTTTTAATATGTCACAAACTTTTCTGGTGAGTAGCTAAAAGTTTTCATCACTCGATATATTATCTCTAATTGTCTCTAAACAGAAACAAATAAAAACTTCAGTGAAATCACTGAGGTAGTGAGTAAAAAGTAACCAAAATTGGTTGAAGTTATGGGAATGACTGCATGAAATCCAGCAAATTAAAGGCAGATCTCACAATTCATCCATGGCGGATCCTTTCCAGTGTGTGGTCTGGCCCAGCCTACGGCTCCAATCATTAAACCCTGAGATTGGGAGATGAGCTTTCATCTGGGAGGTTCCACACTTAACAAGTGAATGTTAAGAGCGCTTACTGTATTATTTTAATGTACGCTGATAGTAATCAGCGAGTTTCTTTCCCTGTGGCTGGAACTGTGGGATCGCTTCCAACAAATCCTCACGATGGGTCCATCATGTGGTTTCATAAAGGCCACGATTTTCCATTGGTTGTCTTAAGATTCATTCATTTTCTGTCCTGCTTAGTCCAGTTCAGGTCGCAGGACTCTGGAGTCTATCACAGCAATTAGCAGAGACCACCATTCACTCCTACACTCACTCCTACGGGGAGAATTTACAGTGACCAATTTGCTGATAAGAAATGAATGATGTCATTCATGTTTTTCATGATCCATACTCAGTTTGTGCATTTTGATCTGGAGATATATGTTATTTACATTTCCAGTGTTGAAAGAATATACAGACTGATAACAAATCCACTGCTCTCTGCTGGTTGAGTTTTGTTACCAAAGTCGGCGTTGGTGTAGGCCATGTAGGTGTCCACTCAGAGCACCACAGGCTGGAAGCAGTGCAGCTGTGATGCGTCAAAAAGATAAATAAAGAGCTCGAACCAGGGCCCTTTCCACGTGCTCCATCTTAATGACAAAACATTTACCAAAAATATTAACAACAAACCTATTTATTTCTCAATACAAGATTAACCAAGCCGGAACCTGGCTGGACCCAAACCAGAACCTGGCTGAACCAGGCCTAAACCAGGCCTTAGTCTAGCTAGAACCAGGCTGGAACCTGGCCGGATCCTATCCAGAACCAGGCCACAGTCTAGCCAGAACCAGGCCGGGACCTGGCTGGACCCAAACCAGAACCTGGCCTGGACCTGTTCAGAACCTGGCTGCAACCAGACCAGAATCTGGCCTGAACCATGCTAAAAGGCCATAATCTAGCCAGAACCAGGCTGGAACCTAGCCTGAACAAGACTAAAACCAGACCAGAACTAAACCAGAATTTTGCTAGAACCATCAGGCAGAACTCTCCCAATAGAGTTCAACCACTACATTACATAATGTAGAGCAGCTACTATATGGTTTAAAAAAGAGAAGAAATTAAAAAAGAATTCAGTAAAAAATAGAAAGACGATTTGGTTTTATTTCAGAATAACGTTGATGGACTTCCTCAGTAGCAGCTAGCAGCTAGCAGCTAGAAGCTAGAAGCTAGCAGCTAGAAGCTAGCAGCTAGCAGCTAGCAGCTAGAAGCTAGCAGCTAGAAGCTAGCAGCTAGAAGCTAGAAGCTAGAAGCTAGCAGCTAGAAGCTAGAAGCTAGAAGCTAGCAGCTAGCAGCTAGAAGCTAGAAGCTAGCAGCTAGAAGCTAGCAGCTAGCAGCTAGAAGCTAGCAGCTAGCAGCTAGAAGCTAGCAGCTAGCAGCTAGAAGCTAGAAGCTAGCATCTGAAGAGGTGTGAGACTATCTGTAGAGCAGGTTCATACTTCGGTGATAATAATCCCAGCTGGACGGTGACAGATGATGTTCGACGTGAAGTTTTAGAAGCTGCTTCATGTGAGCCGGTGGAGCGAATCCAGTGGTGCGACCGTGGAAACATTCTGGATGTCTGCATCCAGCTGCGAGTCTCCTGACAAGCAGCAGCAGGTGAAGCTCATCTGGAAACAGGTGACTTCTCGTTGTTAATGCAGCAGTCGTGTTTCTGATGATGATCGAATCAAAACACATTAACGGTTTATTTCCATCAGATATTCTCAACGGCTCGGTCACACATGCAGCTCACCCCAACCTGTTCATCTGGAATGCTTTTGTCTTTTTGTCCACGATGGAAACGATTAAAATCCATTTTCACCGCATGAGACAATGACCTCACAAACCTTTTCTAAACAACAACAGCAACAGAAAACAATGTGGTCAGTAGCTTTTACACCTGCCTTTTATTCTTTCACCCATAATCTCACCCAGGGCAGCGAACTGTCGGAAAGCAATCCCTGTTCTGGGCTGTTTGGAGCAATCAATAAGCACGTTAAGCTTTTCTGGACAGGAAAAGCTATGAATGAGTTTTAGTTGCTTTATTTTTGTGAGAAATTAATAAAAGTAAACCAACATGGAAGGAAACTGTGCTGATTAAGACAGATGCTGCAGTGTTTCTGAACAGCTTGATGGTTATTATAATACAGGAAAGTTGGACAATAAGAACAGCGGTGCATCTTCCACTTGTCAGCCGTTTGAGCTCTGACTGATGAAAGCTTTGCTTGCTCTGCACGGCTTGTACGAACATTAATCTTGGATTGCATCAGAAAGATCGGATTTCTTTCAGATGCATTTCCTTTTGGAGGCAACATTCTTATGAAATGAAAAGATATTTTCAGATGAATGCACCATTCAGCAATATCGCATGTTGCCTGCATACACCTCAAAACAAATACTGCAGAACAAAGGCAGCAGGAACATCCCTCGCCAACATAATGGCAAAGCATCAATATCAACACGGCAGGAGGGAACCATTTTATGAAGCGATCGATCCCTGAGCCCTTTGCAACAACAAAGACAATGAACAACTCAAAAACACTCGAGAAAACAAAGAAAAAGAAGAAATGGGCAGCAGGGAGAAGTATTACATGAGTTGGCAAATATAATAAAGTAGGAAGTTACTAGAGAGTCCCCAGTGCTGTTGCACAACTACCCCCCCCCAAGTCTAACGGTGCTTTGGGTTCTGTTCCTCTAAGATTACCTTCAACACAAGAAGAAATAAGAACAAAGTGTTGCAGCTGAAAATCTGAGATTTGTTCCTGGGCTACATCTTCCCTTCGTTGTGAAGTTGGCTCCTCAGCCAGCCATCCAGCTCTGAGCACCAATTAGCTCTGCAGTTTCTTCTGGTTCAGAGGAAATCCGTCAACAGGTCACTCTGTCCAAATGTTGCAGCTGAACACAATTACTGTCAGTCTGGAGTCTTAATCCGGCTTTTTCTCCACTTTTCATTTCAGCTTCTTCCAAATGAGAAGTCTGTAAAGATGTACTGATCTGTGTAGTCGCGTTACTGAAGGTATCAGTGTAAGGGTCTTTCTTACATCTACAGAAGCATCTCTATGTTGGGACCACTGACTTGTTTCACACAAGATTCCAGCTCACCGAGGGAGCAACATATGCTTACATGACCGGTTTCCTTCATTACTTTGATTATTTTCATGTATTATGTCTTGCTAACGACGAGGGCCTCGTTAGAAGCTCGCAGCTCATCAGGCAGCTGATTTTAAAGGTAACAGATGTCAGAACTTCTGACATCTGCTGGCAGGGATAGGCTCCAGCTTCCCCGCGAACCTGAATTGGATTAAACGGTTTGGAAAATGAATGAATAAATGAAGAACTTCTAACATCTAATGTGAAAGATGGATACAGAGAGAAATTCAAACACCAAGAACAGCTGTGGTTCCACCATCAATGGTCAAAATTCATCCATTTTCATGTTTTCATCAGCGAGGGGATCCGGTTTCCTCAGGTGTAGAACCACAGGTAACTGCTTCAGCGTTGTGTACACGCCTTCTTTTGTGTCTTTTTAAGGTGAACACCTGTCCCTGATGGTCTCTAGTGCCTGTCAAGCAAAGCTCAGTAGGTTCTCACTTAACTCACAGAGTTGTTTGTCCACTCAGAGACACCGTAGAAAAAACAGTGGCGCGAATATGGCAGCAGCCATGCATGTGGCAGGGTTGTGTTTACCAGGTAACCCTACTTTAACACACCTGAGTTAAACAAGTGTCTGCTTAACAGGCTTGCGAGGCGGGATATGAGTGTGAATCAGGTGTGTTGGAGCAGGAAGACATCTAGGACATGGAGGGCAGTGGTACCAGAGGAGACACTGGATTAGATTACAACAGAAAACCAGTTTTTAATCCAGAATGTTTCTGTCATTGGCCTGAGATGAGGTTCCATACTGCACCTTTAGTCTGACTCGTCTGTTATAATGTGAGAACATGAGCAGTGAACATCTCTCTGGTCATACAAGGTTCTCGTACATGAACATTATTACGTGTGTATGATGGCAGGAACATACTTAGAGACAAACATGCTGTCTCTGAATCTGACATCAGACTGACAGGAACCACGATAACCGTAGTCCTGTTTGCTTTAAGGCTGACATGCAGAAACCCAGGAAGACCAGCTGTTTTAACTCTGACACATCCACTGAAGCTCATTTATTATTAACTCATAATTTACTAAAAATTCAAATGTTTTATGTTTAAATGTAGAAATGATCTGTTTTTAACTAAACTACAGTTTTACATCCTTTTTCTCTTAT
Organism: Telmatherina bonti; assembly: GCF_933228915.1. NCBI lineage: Eukaryota > Metazoa > Chordata > Actinopteri > Atheriniformes > Telmatherinidae > Telmatherina > Telmatherina bonti. The sequence goes on from NC_136629.1 coordinate 39,501,122, forward strand.
ACAAACAATCTGCAGTTTTTTGGGACAAACTTACTTTTATCATCATATTGTGGCATTTATAAATTAAGTTTGTTGAAGAACTTTATCAGTTGAATATGAATATTTTACAGATAAATATATACATGTCATTGTGCGTTATCAGGAAGACATAAATGACAACCTGTGAAAATTCAGGCGTGTAGGTTTCCTTTTAAAGCTCCTGAATGGAAAGAGTTTATTATACCTGAATGAAAACCTGCATTTAGTAAAGACCTTCATCCAGAGCTGAAGCACAGCGGAGAGGGATGAGGGGGGACCTGCAAGTGGAACCTGAAAACTCACCATATCTAAGGTTCTCATGCTTTCAGCATCGCTGCTGCCTCATGTTGTTTGGAACCACAGCCACCATTGTGATGCCATTTAGAAATGGGTTTAGACACGATCCATCTCTAGAGGGGCTTCGGGATTTACATATCATGACAGCGGAGCTGTTCGGTGGCTGTTTTGGGAGAGCAGAGGATTAAAACGTCAAAAGACTGAGATTTAAACTAAAAGGGCAAAATTGTCAAGCATCGTGACACATTTAAACTGTAAGCAAATGACTGAGCCTGAAATGTTCAGTAATTCCTCTCCTCTTTCCCCACGGTAGCTGCTCTCCAGCTCTGGGAAACGTGTGTGTTTCTGCTTCATCCACCACACTGCTAACGCTGGCATTCCCAAAAGAAATATGAGTGTTTTCCTCTTGAACAGAGCTTTCAGGCTCTCTCACCATCATCACACCATCAAAGTGCAAACTCCATCCCATGACTGAACTAATGTGCAAGCATGCACACAGCTTGTGTGCAGGATAAACGCTACTATATCCACCTGAAAGGACATTTGCAGATACCAAAGCTCATGTGTAAACACACAGAGCATTACCCGTTGAAACGCAGGAGGGGTGTGTAATCCACAGCCACACATGGTGAGTGCAGGAGGAAGGGTTCTGTATCACGGCTCAGGCCAAATAAAGAAGAAATGCACATGGAGGCAAACATCCGGTTATCCCGACATCTTTAGAGTCACATATTCAGTTTTCTATGCGCAATAAAGCATCTCCCATGAATACTAAACGTAATTTCCAGACCATAAATGTTGACATAAACAGAGGAACAATACAAACCAAGTTAAATAGTAGGAATTCCTCCTGACAGAGATGGTTCAATATCTGCCATAAGACCTGAGACAAGCTTCAAAATGTGCCGAATGTCACATTAACATTTGGTCCCTTCTGCAAAGTCAAGAAAAAAATATAATTTATTCACAGTCAATTCTAATTTTCATTTGGGGTGAAAGCGTCCTCCGCAGACAGAGAGAGAGGGCGAGAGATGAAAGGAGGAAGAGGTGGTGCTGGCGAGGAACTTTGATCAGCGTTGAAGAGTGAAGATTAATCTTGTTGTCAGGGATGGGTGGCAATGTGAGGCGCGCGGCGTTTCCATCTATCTGTACTGCAACCGCTGTGTTTGGCCCTGATCTCCTGCCCACAGCGGGAGGGAGGAGCGGCGAAACCGAAATAGAAAACGTCCAGGTAGATCTGCCGTCTGTGATCTCCGGCTGCAGAATTTCATCTGGGGGGAGACAACGCTGTGGGAAGGTTCAAAGCAGGAGCAGCAGCAGTGGAAGCAGGAATGCATGTACGGCGTGGCATCGCATCTGATGTGGACATCAGCTTTCCGTCTCTTCATTCCATCTTTTCTCCCTTTCATCACTTGCTTTGTTTTAATATAGTCTGTTTCTGATAAATCTTTACAGATTTTGGTTTGTAGTCGGGCCTAAAGTACCAAACTAAACACAAAGCGGATGCATTTCAAAGAAAATTCAGACATTTTCAGGACTAAAAAAACACATTTCCTGAAAGTTCTGGCTGGAAATTTACCAGCTAAGCCACAAACCGCAGACTGAGCATCAGCCTGCTGAAATGGTGCACACGTCACGTCTTCATCGATCCCTGTCAGCCGGTTAGGCTACAGACGTCAATGCCACCAGAAACGCTGCTTGCGACAGTCCGATACACAGAATTCTACTTTCAGAATTCTGTGTAAACAGTTTGGCTAACTGAAGATGATGAGTAAACAGTTTGGCTAACTGACGATGATGAGTAAACAGTTTGGCTAACTGAAGATGATGAGTAAACAGTTTGGCTAACTGAAGATGAAGAGTAGACGGTTTGGCTAACTGAAGATGAAGAGTAGACGGTTTGGCTAACTGAAGATGAAGAGTAAACCGTTTGGCTAACTGAAGATAATGAGTAGATGGTTTGGCTAACTGAAGATGAAGAGTAGACGGTTTGGCTAACTGAAGATGATGAGTAAACAGTTTGGCTAACTGACGATGATGAGTAGACGGTTTGGCTAACTGAAGATGATGAGTAAACAGTTTGGCTAACTGAAGATGAAGAGTAGACGGTTTGGCTAACTGAAGATGAAGAGAAGACGGTTTGGCTAACTGAAGATGAAGAGTAAACAGTTTGGCTAACTGAAGATGAAGAGTAGACGGTTTGGCTAACTGAAGATGATGAGTAGACGGTTTGGCTAACTGAAGATGATGAGTAGACGGTTTGGCTAACTGAAGATGATGAGTAAACAGTTTGGCTAACTGAAGATGAAGAGTAGACGGTTTGGCTAACTGAAGATGATGAGTAAACGGTTTGGCTAACTGACAATGATGAGTAAACGGTTTGGCTAACTGAAGATGATGAGTAGACGGTTTGGCTAACTGACGATGATGAGTAGACGGTTTGGCTAACTGAAGATGAACAGTAGACGGTTTGGCTAACTGACGATGATGAGTAGACGGTTTGGCTAACTGAAGATGAAGAGTAGACGGTTTGGCTAACTGACGATGATGAGTAAACGGTTTGGCTAACTGACGATGATGAGTAGATGGTTTGGCTAACTGACGATGATGAGTAAACGGTTTGGCTAACTGAAGATGATGAGTAGACGGTTTGGCTAACTGAAGATGAAGAGTAAACGGTTTGGCTAACTGAAGATGATGAGTAGATGGTTTGGCTAACTGAAGATGAAGAGTAGACGGTTTGGCTAACTGAAGATGATGAGTAAACAGTTTGGCTAACTGACGATGATGAGTAGATGGTTTGGCTAACTGAAGATGATGAGTAAACAGTTTGGCTAACTGAAGATGAAGAGTAGACGGTTTGGCTAACTGAAGATGAAGAGAAGACGGTTTGGCTAACTGAAGATGAAGAGTAAACAGTTTGGCTAACTGAAGATGAAGAGTAGACGGTTTGGCTAACTGAAGATGATGAGTAGACGGTTTGGCTAACTGAAGATGATGAGTAAACAGTTTGGCTAACTGAAGATGAAGAGTAGACGGTTTGGCTAACTGAAGATGATGAGTAAACAGTTTGGCTAACTGAATATGAAAAGTAGACAGTTTGGCTAACTGACGATGATGAGTAGATGGTTTGGCTAACTGAAGATTATGAGTAAACAGTTTGGCTAACTGAAGATGAAGAGTAGACGGTTTGGCTAACTGAAGATGAAAAGTAGACGGTTTGGCTAACTGAAGATGAAGAGTAGACGGTTTGGCTAACTGAATATGATGAGTAAACAGTTTGGCTAACTGAATATGAAAAGTAGACAGTTTGGCTAACTGAAGATGATGAGTAAACAGTTTGGCTAACTGAAGATGATGAGTAGACGGTTTGGCTAACTGAAGATGAAAAGTAGACAGTTTGGCTAACTGAAGATGAAGAGTAGACGGTTTGGCTAACTGAAGATGAAGAGTAGACGGTTTGGCTAACTGAAGATGAAGAGTAGACGGTTTGGCTAACTGAAGATGATGAGTAAACAGTTTGGCTAACTGAAGATGAAGAGTAGACGGTTTGGCTAACTGAAGATGATGAGTAAACAGTTTGGCTAACTGAAGATGATGAGTAAACAGTTTGGCTAACTGAAGATGAAGAGTAGACGGTTTGGCTAACTGAAGATGAAGAGTAGACGGTTTGGCTAACTGAAGATGATGAGTAGACGGTTTGGCTAACTGAATATGATCAGTAAACAGTTTGGCTAACTGAAGATGATGAGTAAACAGTTTGGCTAACTGAAGATGAAGAGTAGACGGTTTGGCTAACTGAAGATGAAGAGTAGACGGTTTGGCTAACTGAAGATGAAGAGTAGACGGTTTGGCTAACTGAAGATGAAAAGTAGACGGTTTGGCTAACTGAAGATGAAAAGTAGACGATTTGGCTAACTGAAGATGAAGAGTAGACGGTTTGGTTAACTGAAGATGAAGAGTAGACGGTTTGGCTAACTGAAGATGAAGAGTAGACGGTTTGGCTAACTGAAGATGAAGAGTAGACGGTTTGGCTAACTGAAGATGAAAAGTAGACGATTTGGCTAACTGAAGATGAAGAGTAGACGGTTTGGCTAACTGAAGATGAAGAGTAGACGGTTTGGCTAACTGAAGATGAAGAGTAGACGGTTTGGCTAACTGAAGATGAAGAGTAAACAGACTCATAACCTGATAAAAACAGCTGAGCCAGCAGCTCTAAGCTTCCGCACATTTAATTTACTTATTTCCTCATCATCCGTTTCACGTTGTTGCTACTTCAAGCTGCACGTGTCTCTGAGGTACCATGCTGTAAAATTTCCATTTTCTTCCTGATCTTTATGAAAACGGGCTTTTCTGTGCTCTAAATCAGATGTTTACTCCACTTGGATGAGAATTAAACATTTCTTTTTGTTGCTGCCAGAGCTTTTAAAAATTCATGCTAAAAGAAATGCTGTGGAAAGGATGAAGATGAAAGCAGCTGTGAGTGTGTCAGTCCGGCATAAGGGAGACTTATTAGCCAAACACACATTCTATGTCCAACGCGTCAGTAGAAGCACGTCGTGTTCTGCAGGATTCACACAAAAACTTCTGCCGATTTGGAAATAAGATGTAATCTTGACAACAAACCAAATAAAGTCATTTTATAGTATTCAGTGATTTCAGGCCACCAATTCTCAACATGCAATGAAAAAAAGTCTTAAAAAATAAGAGAATAAACCTACATGACTAAATGTTTTCTCTCTCATAACAGGAATAATAAAAAATGCACCTGTCAGTTTTTATTTACACCCTGCCTGGTTTTATGGAAAGGAAAAAAAAAAGCCTGTTAAAGACAGAATTTGTTGGATTTACGTCTATATCAGCAAGCCTGCACTGGTTTCTCTTTCCAACATTTTTATTGGCCAGTAAATCTGACACATCCAGAAATGACACAACTGCACCCTTCTCTTCCTGTCTGCTGAATCTCAACACATTGTTTTTATGGAGTTTGACATTTCAGCAACCATTTTAAGTGACGCCCTTCACACTGCAATCTCACATTACGGACACAACGGAATAAAGAGGTTCAGGGAGAGTGTTCCTACTCTAAAAGGTGAACGTTAAAGGCCAAGATTGTCTCCAGGAGTAACCAGATTTTACTGTGTCTAACGGTTACATCAGTGTTTTAATGCAAACTTCTCTCTTCATGAAAAACTACATTAAATAACTTTATACCACTGTCAGTGTGAATTCTAATGACAACTGGCTGCATTATTTTAATATATAAGCACACGTAGTTCAGCGCATTAAATCACTGTAATATCCCTCCGTTACGTCACCATAGCAACGCGTTAATCACCTGGTTCAGATCAGCTGCTTTTGACAGGTTAATGAGAGAACGCCCTGCAGCTTGACAGCAGTTGTTTAACATGAAAACTGCAGTACATGGAGGCCAACATGAAAAAGTTCCTGTAGTGTTGTAAAGAAAGGAATAATTTGTTACAAGATGTCTACTGTGTGGGACTGTGTTATAAGCAGATTACACGCCTCGGATCCGTGCATTAGATGGTTATAATACACAACATTGAGTCGCCATGACATGCAGCGGAATTGTTTGATCTTTTCTTAATGTGCTGACAACAATGAAGAAGTTTTGCTTTGCGTGAAACTTATAATGAGAAAGGAAAACATCTACATCAGGGTGTCCAAAGTCGGTCCAGGAGGGCGGCTGTCTTGTAGGTTTTTTATGTGTCCTTGTTCCAACCCACCTGGTTTTCATTAAAAGGATCCAACAGCCGATGTGTTCTGAGGCAGAGAAACATGGAAAACCTGCAGGACTGTGGCCCTTGAGGACCGGACCTGGACGCCTCCACATGGTCAACATGCTCCATGACCAAATGGCTCAATGTTTTAATGGTTTTTTCTTCACCTGTTGGCGTCCATCCAACTTGTCAATCACGTTATTGAGAGTTGTTTCGAAGTGGAATAACTTCACAACTCTGTGTTTCTGATGCTCATCTTGTTGGGCATTAACCCTTACTTTCCTGTTTGTTTCTATGCATTAGAATATTCATTTTCCTTCCAACTGAAACTTTCCAACTTTATTAATTTCACATATCAAAGTCAAGTTCTCTGTTTCATTGATTCTCTAACTTAGCTATAGGTAAGTAGAAAATCATCCTTATCCTTTGATAATCTTATTTTTCTGCCAAACCAGTGTGAAATCCTCCCAACCTGTTAGTTTCTGCACTGAAACTGTGTAAAAATGACAGTCCTGGGTTGGGGTAGCCTGTAATTCATCCTGTTTGCTTAACACTCCAGTCATCTGTGGCGTTACATACACAACCGAAGCTGCGCGTTTAAACAAGAACAGCGAGCAGGAGTTCCACCTGGACATGTCCTCAGAGCTCCAGTTTGTGTCACACTAGATGTGCATTTATAAAATGTCTCAATGTGGCATGTTAATGATTCAGACCTTGTGGATTAAATAATCAGCTGTTTAAGAGGCTTTGAAGGGGTTTTATATCAACAGAGAGCAGAATAATTAAGCCAGAAAGTCTAAATGAAGTCCCAGTGAAAGTGTGTGAACACTGGCTCATTTTCTTATTGGTATCATATTTGTGGAGCTGTTTAAATATCTGGAGCTTGTGTTTATGCCTTTCTTTGCTTTAATAACTGCTCAAATCTTCAAAGTGTCAACAAGAGACTGATTAAATGTCAAGAAAAAAATTGACAGCAACCTTGCTTCATGTTGCAGATAGGCTAAACAAAATAAATATGCACATAAATGTAAGGATTAAACAACAAAGAGTTGTACATTACATAGTTTTAATGCACGATGCAGATCTGGAGAACCACAACATGGAGCCTCGGCGAGCTGTTTAATTCGCTTACAACATGATCCCACACAGTAAACATTTCAAAACAAATGTTTATTTCTTCTTTACAAAACTTATAAATATGATAAAGTATGGGAAATGTTTTATGTTGTCCTCGGTGCAGTTTATATGACAAACAACTGCTGTCAGGCTACAGCGAGTTTCTCTCTTTCACTCGACGTAAGCAGCTGATCTGAACCTGCTGATCATGGCGTTGCTATGGTGATGTTGGTAACCGAGTGATATGGCAGTGATTTAACCTGCCGAACTAATTCTCACTGACAATGGCATGTATTTATGTGTGTGTGTAAATGAATTATACACACACACACACACAGATTAGCAGTGTACCAGTAAAGCTACACCGTTATGCTGAAAATATTGTTAATGAGGAAATGAAACTGATGGAAAATCCACACAGTGTTTATTGAAACAATAATCATTCATTAAATGCAGTTTTATTTTGAAAACGTCTGAATTTGAAAAATATCTGGCACATAATTCTGGTTTATTACTGGTCTGTTTGTTATTAAAACTTTTTTCTGTGATTTTCATATGAATGGAAATGAATTTTTAGTTGTCTTTGATTCCGTTTCATATCAATCGGTGGATGTTGAACTGAATCGAACAGAAATCGGACCGTGACCAAATTTTAGATATGGTCAAACATCATATCACTGTTTATTAAATGATACATCAGATTGTGATGGAAGTGCAGATTTAATCCCTTAATATATATCCTCAATGTATGTCTACCTGTGTCAAACAGATGCAGGCGTGTCCACATGTGGTCCTACAGATCCACTCTCCTGCAACGTTCCATGCATCCTTTCTCTGACACACCTGGAGGACGTGAATGTCAGGTGACCAGACCTCTGCACAGCCCAGGGACATGTGTATGATGGAGTTCTTCTATCAGATGCAGGTGATAGAAGGACCCCACCGCTTGCCCAGTGACTGCTGGGAAAAGCTCCAGCTCCCTGCAACCCTTAACTGGACCGATGTCCGGATGTGTTTTGGAGAAGGAATGCATGTAGAGCTGGACAGTAGATCTCTGGACCTGCTTCCCTGGTTTAGTGCCGAGGCGTCCGGATGGAGATATGGACCGGGCTCGCAGCTCTTGTTGATGTGTTATGAGATATCAGTGAGGTTTTGTTTATTCATCCCCATTTGGGAGTTTTTACCACAAGCAAAGCGAGATTTTTTAAACTGGAATAAAAAAAGAAAAACAACAGGTAGAAAAGGAAACAATGTGAGAATATCTCAGTTCTTCTCTAAATGCAACAAAGCTTTATTTATTTCTATTTTATCTAAATGACTTTTTATTTCTGTGGAGCGATACATAAAGTCTCCCCCCTCTGCTGCCTCCCCAGCCTCGCCCCCATTCTCCCACCCCGTCCATAAAGACGTCCCACTGCCAGCGAAGTGAAAATGCTCTTAGACTGCTGCTTTTTATCCGTCCGGTCAGAGTGGAAGCTTGGCACACAACACAACTCACAGGGAACACAGCAGCGATGCAGACGCCTCGCTGTCCAGAAGACACACATAAATACTTGCAGGTATTTAAAAACCAATTTACGCTGCAAGCAGAGGGACGTTTTGGAGATGTGAGAAAATATCAAAGAGACTCGAGTTCCTCCAAAGAAATCTAATCTGACGGTGACATTGTGAGGAGTGTTGGATTATCTCTTCACACACTTTCATCACAAACACTGTCTGGCTCTTAATGCACTATTTGTATCGGTGTGCACACTGGCGAGCGTCTGTGTCACGCTCACATCTAATTCATCCATCTGAATAGGCTGCAGTGTTGACAGCAACACAGCATAAAAACAGTGAATTATCATGGCAGGGTGCAATTTCCAGCTCAGTGAAGCTCAATGACGCCTTGCGGAGTGCAACACCCTCAGACCTTTCTGCAGACTCATCTGTATGCTACCTGACTTTCCTCAGCAGCATTAACAAGTCTGCAGAAGGTTTATGAAAATGATAAAAGCCAAGCTCTGAAAAGAAAAGACTGAATCATTTATCTGCGACAGCAGCTGTTGTATCAGCTCACAGCTTCAAGCTTCTGTTCGCCTCATTTCAGCCTGAAGTCGAGATGTTTCTCCATCTCTGGTTGTTTCAAGTGCTCTCCACTTCGCCCGGAAAACCCGATCCCCAGCATCCTGAGCGCCGTCGCAGGTTCTCCGGTACGGTGTGGGACTCTGGTGAATTCGGATCAATAGTTCACCTTTTAGGCATTTTGACGGATCTTCTCTGGGAGGTTTACAATCCACACACATGTGGTCTTTATCCAGCGACAGGAGAGTGAATCCAGCATGATAAAACCATTATTGATCACAGTTTATCACTGTCACCACTATGCTGAGTGAATGATGATCAGATTGCTTGAATTGATGGGAATGTCCAAAGATCGATAAGAAAAAATCGAACTGAAAAGCATCTGTTTAGTTTTTGCTGGTGGACTTTTACGCTGCCACATATTAATACATTTATTTTACATCATTTATCCCTGAACGAAGCTTGTCGTGGAAACATGTCTGCACGCTGAATCTGCTGAAGGAGGCGGAGCTTTGACTGAAGCAACGACTCGGAGGTTTTAACGGTGAAAGGCGTGAACGTGTTTCCAAAGCCAAAGTGTACAAACTGTACGTGGAACCGACCACGGGCCTGCTGATAGAAGGAATCACCAGGAAGGGCAGTTATACAGCCCTTTTCTAGGCGCTCAGAGCACTTTACGTGGTGTCATTTACTCCTTCATACCTAGTGACGGTCATTAAGCTTTATTATTTCTATTTCCTCAAACCTGAAGGGTCTCGTTGCTTCTACTTTTTCTACCAAGTTTACGTAGGAGTAGAAGAAAACTCAGCGCCAGCTTCTTCCTCCTGTTTAGTGTAACGCTGCATGTCAGTCACTTTCAGGATGATTAACGCACGATCTTTCCCTTGAAAGCTTACTGGGTCTTACTGGTTCTTATTGGGTCTTACTGGGTCTTATTGGGTCTTACTGGGTCTTACTGGGTCTTGCTGGGTCTTGCTGGGTCTTACTGGGTTGAAGGGTCTGTTCTAGTTGGAGGAAACCAGTGACAGACAGGAGGATCGTGTTCTGCTCAGGCCACCGGCAGCTTCCCTGTTTTATCCAGTCAGAACTGGAATAATATTGCAGAAATGGAACTTTATGGCTAAGATGAAGCACAGAAACAGGAACTACTTAGTTTTGGATGGAAGAAGAACTAAAAACATCAGAAAGCCTCTTTATGTGACAGAATATCTACAGCTGGTCAGCAGCTATCATTTTGCTGAGTCATAGTTTTTATGATCTACATCAGGGGTCACCAACTCCAGTCCTGGAGGGCTACCATCCTGCAGGTTTTAGTGTTTCCCTTGTACAACACATTTGATCCAAGCGAAAAGGTACTCCAAGAACTTGTCATCTTCTGCACCTGCCTGTTAATGAGCCATTGGTTTGGGTCAGGTGTGTTGTACCTGGAAAACAATAAAACCTGCAGGATGGTAGCCCTTCAGGACCAGAGTTGGTGACCCCTGATCTACAATTTTCTTCCTGAAAATAAAATGAGGACAAACAGACAAAAGCTGACAAAAGTTGATGAATTATAAAATATTCAGCGAAGACAACGTCTACTGAGTTGTACAAATTGTCCAGGAATTGTCCAATCAGATCGAGATGCACGTATTAATATCTACTTATAAAAAAACAGCACAGAAAGCTCCTGTAGGACCCTCACACACCACATTCTAGTCGACTCAGTGGGGTTCGCGGAAGACAGTATGTCTTTCAGTAGATAAAAACTAGACTGAAACTGTGATGATTCAGATGATTTAACCAGCAATAAAAGTAAATTTATCTTTATTTAAGAAGCTTTAATCATTAGAATCAGAAAGTGCTGCACAATAAAATGAGAATAAAATGAAAAGAAAGAAGAACAAGTGGAAATAAAAAGGGGACAGAAGCTGAGAGCGTATAACCCCCCCCCGGATCATTCCTTTGGTCCGTTCAGTGGGATTCACCTCCAGATTCTCATGATGAGTGTTTTTCATCCTCACTCTGCAGAAGTCAAGCCGTACTTCATATCAGCTGAGTGTTCGGGCGAACTGAACCTTACAGCACATAAAAACGCCGACCCTGAAGTTTCTGCTCCCGGCTACCATTCATCCTGAACTTCACCACGTCGCCGTCGTCTCTGAAATCTGCTCGCGGTGGCTGCTCGTCCGACAAACCTTTTTCCATCTCGTCATTGTTAAGGTTTTGTTTTTCACCCTTCGATTTGTTTTATTTTACATTAAAAATCAGGAGGAGGCTTCGATTTTCACGTCGGAAAACTCTGATCCTTTCTGCCTTTGATTTCTGATCAGATGCCAGAGATGGTCTCGTGTGCACGACGGCGTGTTTTAGGTGTATTTACTGCGAAGATCTCGCCTCCACATCAGACCTGAGGATGTCACATCATTCCAGACGTTTTCAGCTCGCTGCAGCACGACTCATCCTGGTTTCAGATGGTAAATCCCTCCATCCAGCAGCTTCAGCAACCCCACAAACCAACCCCCCTCCATCACCTGAGATGTTCAATTTCAGCAGGTTAGCTTCATGTAACAAGAGTCACAACGTGGGTCTTTGCTGCATGGCTGACATGTTGGAATCAGGTGTTCAGGGTGAAAAGCGAGACTAAAACTGGCAGGTTTTATTTTCTATCTGGCAGCAACTGGAAACCGGGAACATTTATTAGAGTTTGGTTGCTTTGTTACCATAAAACTCACAGAATGAGAAGTTCTGCAGGAAACAAACACAAACATTTCATTTTTCTTCTTTTCCTTTTTAGAAGCAATTTAAGTTTCCCATCTTTGATCAAACGCAACACACCAGGTTGTTCCGGTAACGCAGCCCAAACGGTTGCCATGGCAGCGTGCCGCCACGGCCAGCAGCTGGATCTCAGGAAGCAGAACAACCTGCAGGAGGTGAGACAGTTCTCCACACCGTCACCGTGCACAGTGCATGCACATGGACAAGCAGAAAGTTTCCATCTACAGGCCCAGAATGCAAATCTGCAGTGTCATGGTTTGCGCACAGACACAGAAACTGCTGAGTCAGACTCGTAGTTCTTCTATGTTTCTGTTTTCAAGTCATATTTAAAAACAGGAGCAACAATGTCCAGCCAACAGCTCAGCACTGACAATGTCAGCTTTGCTTATGGATGTTAACGGGGCCATTTGGTGTGAGATCAGCGGCTCTGACAGCGTTTTGTCGGGATGCTTCCGCCTGTGCAGAATGAAAACAAGCCAAAAGGTTTTTCTGGTTCCGATGCTGCAGTCGGACCAGTTTTCACCTGGAACTACGCCGTGCGGATCGCCGTGGCGATAAGAATGACGTAAAAATGATTTCATGAAGAGTAAAACTGATCTCTTTCTGAGACCACTCTGGTAAAAATCCCAGCTGTGGCACAAAGTCTCTCTGTTGGCTTTTAGGTTTGGACCTTCATCCCATTATCTCCAACAGTTTTCATGCTTTAGGAAGTTATGACTCTCCCAGCAGCTATTACTTTTCCTGCATTTAGACCAAGAGAAAATGTAAACATGTGCATATTCAGAAGGTGCATGAGCAGACTGAGTCATGGAGAAAGCTGGTGATAAATCACCATGTCTAACTGAAACCGTTTCTTTCTCGTAATTTACAGGAAAATACACAGATTTTCCCGGCGTACCTTCCTTCTTTTACTAAAGTCTCCATGTCCTGAAACCTGGGATGCAACATAAGAGCACACTCCAGGTGAACGTTTCCTCCCTGTCACACATCTATCTGCTCATTTTTAATCTTCGGACATATAACCTCCATGAATGCAGCGTCCTGTCCTGCGACATGACTCCATGTCTGAGACGATGAAGAGAGTCACGGTAAAGCTGTGAGTGCAGGATTAGCTGCTGGCTCTGCAACCACATGTTTGCTGAAACTCTCTCAGGAATGCGTCTCCTTACGTTTTCCCTGCTTTTCCTGCGAGTGACGCCACAAATACTCAGCATCCCTAAAGCCACGCTGACAGAACTGTGAGGATAAACACTAAAGAACAATGATTTCCTGCTGTGCGTCAGTGATCAGCCTTTCTTTACGCAGGATGTAGGAGAGATTCATGACCTATCCTCCCGGTGATGAGAAGTCCACAGCAAGGCCAGTCCATCACATGTATCTATAAATATGTGTTCAAACAAACTTACCTTTTGAGTTGCCAGAAGAAATGATGTTTGGAGGGAACGACACCGTCCAGCAAGGCCAGCGAAGCAGAAAGCAGACACAGAGGAGAGGGGGAAGAAAAGGAGAGTCAGACAGAGCAAAATACCTTCAGATATAAATATTTCAAGACATTCTTTTTACGCTCTTCCCCAACAAAGATGGCTTTAAAATGCCATTTGGGCTGGAATACTGAAATGAAAGAAACACCTCTCTGTGTAAAATATTAAAGGGGTGTGTGATTATCTTGGCAGTTGTGCGAGCAGGAGATGAGCTGAGGCTATCCTCGCTCAGCCAGGCAGAATTGTAAATCAGGAATAGCCGGCAGAGTGTTCGGGGAGGTGTGTGAGGAATTCAAACGCTTCATTGCTCCAACACATGCAAAATCTGTCACAAATATTGCTTCATTATGACCCCCGCATGAGGCCGAGGGGCGAGCAGTCGCATGCAAAGCAGCTTTCTGCAGCAGTGTGGATCACGTTAAGCAGCCATTCATTATGTATGCTGCTTCCAGGAGAGCTGAATTACCTTCAGGTCCTCTGAGGCGCACTGACAACGAGGAGAGAGGCCGGTTGCATAGCTGCTTCATTTCATGTACCTTTTCATTAGCATTTCTTCATCACATTTCGTTTTACACCCGCTACTATGCTAGTTTGTATTCCAGAGGGCGGCTGACTATAACGTCAGGAAGAGAGCTGAACTGATCCCTTACAGGCCACGGTTGTTCCAGCTGATACCTCACCAGGCAACCGGTTGCTTATAGCAGGTAGTCTACATTTACAAAATGACACTTTCTGGTCTGCAAAATGCTAAAATTCACGTGTTTGCTCTTATTTTCAGCAGGCGTCGCCATCGTTCAGCAGCAACAGCCTCAGGTCAGCACTAAGAGGCCAGAACGCAGCTCATCCTCACAACAACCTCATCCACAGTGCCTCAGTCTAAAAAACACATCCTGTTTCTGAGCAAGCATTTTGTTCAGCAGAGCTCCAGGCATCTGATCAATAAAAAAACATGTTCAGGGAAGCTTTTTAGGAGCCCCGATGCAAAGCTGATGATTGTAAAGCGTGTTTTCCTCTCTCAGCAAACGGAATGAAGAAGACCTGTCAAACATCCAGAGTCGTCATCGCGCTGCTGTCTCCTGATGTCACAGGCAGAGTTTCTGTCTCAGTGGGCAGAAAGGTGGCAGGGAAAATGCTGCTGAATGCATGGCGTTAGTCAGCTGGATAAATAAAACTTTATCTGTAGATTGTCTCAGAGAGTCATCTTTTGGCAAATCAGTCAATCAGCAACGGCCCAGTCAGCAAGGCGTCATGGCGGTGGGTGAGCCAGTCAGGTTGATGCTGTTTCTGTCATCTAGTGAAGCCGGCAACCATGTAGTCTGCTTCGGCCAGATATGCATCCCGCTGCGTTTAACGCCGGCATCCTGACATGGAATCAATGAGATGGAATGAAATAAAGGAGATGACCTTGTGTCTTTTTAAAAACAACTTCTCTTCCTGTCTCCCATCGAAGTGTTTATGTCTTTATTCTGTGTCTCTACATGTACAGGTGGGGGTGGGATAGAAAGGAGGCAGCTCCTGTGAAGACAACCCTGCAGATAGGGATGCAGATGCATCGTCAGCAGGCAGGATGTTACTTTACTCCAGCACAAGAGCAAACATCAGGAGTCCACCGCCTTAGAGGTGTAAAGATGTCTATGAGACCACCTAGAACAGCGAGGCAGGGTGGAAGGCACGGCAGGTTGGATCTGAGTCCTGAAAGCTAAGCTGAGCAGCGGAGACGTGGTGCAAAAACACCAGCGCTCAGAAATCTCCAGGTACGGCTTGAACTTCAAGTTTCACAATGACAAGGTGTTGCTGGGCCAGCCAATCACACATCAGAAGGGTTGCTAGGGAACAGGAAAAAAGTCGTTGCCCCCACCCCCCCTCATCCCGGACTGTAACATCTGGAAGCAGGAAGATGAGAAGAACCCGGAATAACTAGATGAACTCCAAACTGGAAGCAACAAGACTTTCTGCTAAACATTTCCTTTGGATTATTTTAAGTGAACGACGAGTTGTTGGAGAAAAGAAGTTTAGAGGTCAGATTATTTTCTGGTTTCCGTGGCATCAGTTTGTTTTTCCACACATCTTGTATCTTTTCAAAAGCAGGAAAATGCAAAAAAAAAACCAGAAGAATTAATGAAATAATGGCAGACAGGAATAAAAAGCATTGTTAAAAGTGGAAAAAAGAATCTAATCTTGTGTATCATGTGTCAAACTGGGTATCGTACTGGGTATCATGTGTCGTACTGGGTATCATGTGTTATACTGGGTATCATGTGTTATACTGGGTATCATGTGTCGTACTGGGTATCATGTGTCGTACTGGGTATCATGTGTCGTACTGGGTATCATGTGTTATAAAGGGTATCATGTGTCGTACTGGGTATCATGTGTCGTACTGGGTATCATGTGTCGTACTGGGTATAATGTGTCATACTGGGTATCATGTGTCATACTGGGTATCATGTGTCGTACTGGGTATCATGTGTCGTACTGGGTATCATGTGTCGTACTGGGTATCATGTGTCGTACTGGGTATCATGTGTCATACTGGGTATAATGTGTCATACTGGGTATCATGTGTTATACTGGGTATCATGTGTCGTACTGGGTATCATGTGTCGTACTGGGTATCATGTGTCGTACTGGGTATCATGTGTCATACTGGGTATCACATGTCGTACTGGGTATCATGTGTCGTACTGGGTATCATGTGTTATACTGGGTATCATGTGTCATACCCAGTATGCATCATGTGGTATCATGTGTCGTACTGGGTATCATGTGTCGTACTGGGTATCATGTGTCATACTGGGTATCATGTGTCATACTGGGTATAATGTGTCATACTGGGTATCATGTGTCATACTGGGTATCACATGTCGTACTGGGTATCATGTGTCGTACTGGGTATCATGTGTTATACTGGGTATCATGTGTCATACTGGGTATCATGTGTCGTACTGGGTATCATGTGTTATACTGGGTATCATGTGTTATACTGGGTATCATGTGTCGTACTGGGTATCATGTGTCATACTGCGTATCATGTGTCATACTGGGTATCATGTGTCGTACTGGGTATCATGTGTCGTACTGGGTATCATGTGTCGTACTGGGTATCATGTGTCGTACTGGGTATCATGTGTCGTACTGGGTATCATGTGTCGTACTGGGTATCATATGTCATACTGGGTATCATGTGTCATACTGGGTATCATGTGTCATACTGGGTATCATGTGTCGTACTGGGTATCATGTGTCGTACTGGGTATCATGTGTCGTACTGGGTATCATGTGTCGTACTGGGTATCATGTGTTATACTGGGTATCATGTGTCATACTGGGTATCATGTGTCGTACTGGGTATCATGTGTTATACTGGGTATCATGTGTCATACTGGGTATCATGTGTCGTACTGGGTATCATGTGTTATACTGGGTATCATGTGTTATACTGGGTATCATGTGTCGTACTGGGTATCATGTGTCGTACTGGGTATCATGTGTCATACTGGGTATCATGTGTCATACTGGGTATCATGTGTCATACTGGGTATCATGTGTCGTACTGGGTATCATGTGTCATACTGGGTATCATGTGTCGTACTGGGTATCATGTGTCGTACTGGGTATCATGTGTTATACTGGGTATCATGTGTCATACTGGGTATCGTGTCGTACTGGGTATCATGTGTCGTACTGGGTATCATGTGTCACACTGGGTATCATGTGTCACACTGGGTATCATGTGTCGTACTGGGTATCATGTGTCATACTGGGTATCATGTGTCGTATGGGTATCATGTGTCGTACTGGGTATCATGTGTTATACTGGGTATCATGTGTCATACTGGGTATCATGTGTCGTACACTGGGTATCATGTGTCGTACTGGGTATCATGTGTTATACTGGGTATCATGTGTCGTACTGGGTATCATGTGTCGTACTGGGTGTCATGTGTCATACTGGGTATCATGTATTGTACTGGGTATCATGTGTCGTACTGGGTATTATGCACTGGATTTCATGTGTCATACTGGCTATCATGTGTCATACTGGGTGTCATGTGTCATACTGGGTATCATGTGTCATACTGCGTATCACATGTCGTACTGGGTATCATGTGTCATACTGAGTATCATGTGTCGTACTGGGTATCATATGTCGTACTGGGTATCATGTGTCGTACACTGGGTATCATGTGTCGTACACTGGGTATCATGTGTCGTACTGGGTATCATGTGTCATACTGGGTGTCATGTGTCATACTGGGTATCATGTGTCGTACACTGGGTATCATGTGTCATATTGCGTATCACATGTCGTACTGGGTATCATGTGTCATACTGAGTATCATGTGTCGTACTGGGTATCGTGTCATACTGGGTATCATATGTTGTACTGGGTATTATGTACTGGGTATCATGTGTCATACTGGGTATCATGTGTTATACTGGGTATCATGTGTCGTACTGGGTATCATGTGTCATACTGGGTATCATGTGTTATACTGGGTATCATGTGTCGTACTGGGTATCATGTGTTATACTGGGTATCATGTGTCGTACTGGGTATCATGTGTTATACTGGGTGTCATGTGTCATACTGGGTATCATGTGTCATACTGGGTATCATGTGTCATACTGGGTATCATATGTCGTACACTGGGTATCATGTGTCATACTGCGTATCACATGCCGTACTGGGTATCATGTGTCATACTGAGTATCATGTGCCGTACTGGGTATCATGTGTTATACTGGGTATCATGTGTCATACTGGGTATCATGTGTCATACTGGGTGTCATGTGTCGTACTGGGTATCATATGTCGTACTGGGTATCATGTGTCATACTGGGTGTCATGTGTCATACTGGGTATCGTGTCGTGTACTGGGTATCATGTCGTACTGGGTATCATGTGTCGTACTGGGTATAATGTCTCATGCTGGGTATCGTGTCATGTACTGGGTATCATGTGTCATACTGGGTATTGTGTCATGTACTGGGTATTGTGTCGTACTGGGTACCATGTGTCGTACTGGGTATCATGTGTCGTACTGGGTATCATGTGTCATACACTGGGTATCATGTGTCATACTGGGTATCGTGTCGTACTGGGTATCATGTGTCGTGTACTGGGTATCATGTGTCGTACTGGGTATCATGTGTCATACTAGGTATCATGTGTCGTACTGGGTATCATGTGTTGTGTACTGGGTATGATGTGTCGTACTGGGTATCATGTGTTGTGCACTGGGTATCATGTGTTGTGTACTGGGTATCATGTGTCATACTGCGTATCACATGTCGTACTGGGTATCATGTGTCATACTGAGTATCGTGTCGTACTGGGTATCATGTGTTGTACACTGGGTATCATGTGTCATACTGCGTATCCCATGTCGTACTGGGTATCATGTGTCATACTGAGTATCATGTGTTGTACTGGGTATCATATGTCGTACTGGGTATCATGTGTCGTACACTGGGCATCATGTGTCATACTGGGTGTCATGTGTCATACTGGGTATCATGTGTCGTACTGCGTATCACATGTCGTACTGGGTATCATGTGTCATACTGAGTATCATGTGTCGTACTAGGTATCATGTGTCATACTGCGTATCACATGTCGTACTGGGTATCATGTGTCATACTGAGTATCATGTGTCGTACTGGGTATCGTGTTATACTGGGTATCATGTGTCATACTGGGTATCATGTGTTGTACTGGGTATAATGTACTGGGTATCATGTGTTATACTGGGTATGATGTGTCGTACTGGGTATTATGTGTCATACTGGTTATCGTGTCGTGTACTGGGTATCGTGTCGTACTGGGTATCATGTGTCGTACTGGGTATCATGTGTCATAATGGGTATCGTGTCGTGTACTTGGTATCATGTGTCGTACTGGGTATCATGTGTCATACTGGGTATCATGTGTCGAACTGGGTATTATGTACTGGGTATCATGTGTCATACTGGGTATCATGTGTTATACTGGGTATCATGTGTCGTACTGGGTATCATGTGTCATACTGGGTATCATGTGTCATACTGGGTATCATGTGTCATACTGGGTGTCATGTGTCACACTGGGTATCATGTGTCATACTGCGTATCACATGTCGTACTGGGTATCATGTGTCATACTGAGTATCATGTGTCGTACTGGGTATCATATGTCGTACACTGGGTATCATGTGTCATACTGCGTATCACATGTCGTACTGGGTATCATGTGTTATATTGAGTATCATCTGCCGTACTGGGTATCATGTGTTATACTGGGTATCATGTGTCATACTGGGTATCATGTGTCATACTGGGTGTCATGTGTCGTACTGGGTGTCATGTGTCGTACTGGGTATCATATGTCGTACTGGGTATCATGTGTCATACTGGGTGTCATGTGTCGTACTGGGTGTCACGTGTCGTACTGGGTATCATATGTCGTACTGGGTATCATGTGTCATACTGGGTATCATGTGTTATACTGGGTATCATGTGTCGTACTGGGTATCATGTGTCATACTGGGTATCATGTGTTATACTGGGTATCATGTGTCGTACTGGGTATCATGTGTTATACTGGGTATCATGTGTCGTACTGGGTATCATGTGTTATACTGGGTGTCATGTGTCGTACTGGGTATCATGTGTCGTACTGGGTATCATGTGTCGTACTGGGTATTATGTACTGGATATCATGTGTCATACTGGGTATCATGTGTTATACTGGGTATCATGTGTCGTACTGGGTATCATGTCTTATACTGGGTATCATGTGTCATACTGGGTATCATGTGTCATACTGGGTGTCATGTGTCGTACTGGGTATCATATGTCGTACTGGGTATCATGTGTCATACTGGGTATCATGTGTCATACTGGGTATCATGTGTCGTTCTGGGTATCATGTGTTATACTGGGTATCATGTGTCATACTGGGTATCATGTGTCATACTGGGTGTCATGTGTCGTACTGGGTATCATATGTCGTACTGGGTATCATGTGTCATACTGGGTGTCATGTGTCATACTGGGTATCATGTGTCATACTGGGTATCACATGTCGTACTGGGTATCATGTGTCATACTGAGTATCATGTGTCGTACTGGGTATCATATGTCGTACACTGGGTATCATGTGTCATACTGCGTATCACATGTCGTACTGGGTATGATGTGTCATACTGAGTATCATGTGCCGTACTGGGTATCATGTGTTATACTGGGTATCATGTGTCATACTGGGTATCATGTGTCATACTGGGTGTCATGTGTCGTACTGGGTATCATATGTCGTACTGGGTATCATGTGTCATACTGGGTGTCATGTGTCATACTGGGTATTGTGTCGTGTACTGGGTATTGTGTCGTACTGGGTACCATGTGTCGTACTGGGTATCATGTGTCGTACTGGGTATCATGTGTCATACACTGGGTATCATGTGTCATACTGGGTATCGTGTCGTACTGGGTATCATGTGTTGTGTACTGGGTATGATGTGTCGTACTGGGTATCATGTGTTGTGCACTGGGTATCATGTGTTGTGTACTGGGTATCATGTGTCATACTGCGTATCACATGTCGTACTGGGTATCATGTGTCATACTGAGTATCGTGTCGTACTGGGTATCATGTGTTGTACACTGGGTATCATGTGTCATACTGCGTATCCCATGTCGTACTGGGTATCATGTGTCATACTGAGTATCATGTGTCGTACTGGGTATCATATGTCGTACTGGGTATCATGTGTCGTACACTGGGTATCATGTGTCATACTGGGTGTCATGTGTCATACTGGGTATCATGTGTCGTACTGCGTATCACATGTCGTACTGGGTATCGTGTCATACTGAGTATCATGTGTCGTACTGGGTATCATGTGTCATACTGAGTATCATGTGTCGTACTGGGTATCGTGTTATACTGGGTATCATGTGTCATACTGGGTATCATGTGTTGTACTGGGTATAATGTGTCATACTGGTTATCGTGTCGTGTACTGGGTATCGTGTCGTACTGGGTATCATGTGTCGTACTGGGTATCGTGTCATAATGGGTATCGTGTCGTGTACTGGGTATTATGTGTCGTACTGGGTATCATGTGTCATACTGGGTATCATGTGTCGAACTCGGTATTATGTACTGGGTATCATGTGTCATACTGGGTATCATGTGTCGTACTGGGTATCATGTGTCATACTGGGTATCATGTGTCATACTGGGTATCGTGTCATACTGGGTGTCATGTGTCATACTGGGTATCATGTGTCATACTGCGTATCACATGTCGTACTGGGTATCATGTGTCATACTGGGTATCATGTGTCATACTGCGTATCACATGTCGTACTGGGTATCATGTGTCATACTGAGTATCATGTGCCGTACTGGGTATCATATGTCGTACACTGGGTATCATGTGTCATACTGCGTATCACATGTCGTACTGGGTATCATGTGTCATACTGAGTATCATGTGCCGTACTGGGTATCATGTGTCATACTGGGTGTCATGTGTCGTACTGGGTATCATATGTCGTACTGGGTATCATGTGTCATACTGGGTGTCATGTGTCATACTGGGTATCATATGTCGTACTGGGTATCATGTGTCGTACTGGGTATCATGTGTCATACTGGGTATCATGTGTCATACTGGGTGTCATGTGTCGTACTGGGTATCATATGTCGTACTGGGTATCATGTGTCATACTGGGTGTCATGTGTCATACTGGGTATCATGTGTCGTGTACTGGGTATCATTTTTCGTACTGGGTATCGTGTCATACTGGGCAGGCAGTAGAACATGGGCTCAAACAGTGAAACCCATGCAAACCAGTGGACACGGCGGCGCTGATGCAAAGTGAAGTTTAAGAAACCAGAAGTCCTGAGATGGCCATCATCGCGGGTACAAACATGTCTCTGGACATAATTCTTTATAATGTTCCTTCCAACATAAAAAATGAAAAATGCTGAACGTCTATTTTATCTGACAGCCTGAACTGATCTACATATCAGCTGGATCAGCTTCAGCTATTTTCCACCAGGTTATTTTATTTCACATGCCGGAGGTTTGAGATGTTCTGCTTCTCCATGTTGTCTGACTTTCTGTTCCCCTTTACTTCTCTTTACCATTCATCATGTCACAACCCAGTAATGGTCCATAAAACATTCATGTGATTATTCCAGCCATACGGCCGTTAGCGAGCGGATGGAGAGCGAGGAGGGCCAAAGTATCAGAAGAGATACTCGTCAAACAGGCCAAACTTCCACGATACCGCCAGCCATCAAAACCAAACCAAGTCGTAGAGACGAAGGGAGCAGCTGGATTCCACCAAACATTCGTCCCGCCGAGGCATACCTTCGTCTGAAGACCTAATGCACGCCTCAGGACACCAGCCAATCAAATGGCTTGTCATGCACCTGTTGCGATTCTTCCAGTGCAGAAAGCAAAGTGCATACGTTGCAGGTCAACCAGGACACATGACATGTTTTGGAGATTTTTTGTGCTTTGATGTGAAACCAGACTTCAAAGCTTCGACTCGGGTGCAGAGCAGGACGGAGAGCTTTCGCCTGGGAGAACAGAGGAGGAGGAGGAGAGCTTCCTCACGTAGCCAGCACTAATTAGAGCTTACCTTTCTGCACACAGAAGCCTGCTATCATGCCCACACACATTTAACCATGAGGATTGTAAACACTGCAAGCTAATTATTTGACTTTGCACGGTCTCGTTCACACGCGTGTCAGGATTTGTTTCTAGATATTTTAGCATGGTATTGTGTAATTTACACTGGAATGACATGGAAAAGCTAAACGTGTCACTGTAAGTCAATGTGCATGAATATGTTCAGAAATTTATTTATTTTAATCTCACATGAAGCTGCCCTGTAGTTAATTGGATCAGTTTTTTTTTTTTTCCAAAAGAATAAAAGAGCATTAATTATATTTTAGAGCTGAAAAGTGGTGCAAATCCAGAAGTTACGCAGACACAGTTTCTTTTCACAGTTTTCTCCCAACAGCAGGACGAGATAAAGCAGCGTGATTCTCCATGATCACGGCCCTAATTAGATTTCTAATTGGTTTTCTCGGCCATCTCGATATTAAGACCCGGCCGCTGGAAATGTCGGAAGCCATTTTCTCTGTTTAGCACGGCTGAACAAGCAAGTCGTCCTCCAAAAACATCACTGGGATGCGACACAAAGGACCTGTCGCACACAGCAGACGCTAAACTGATGGTTGAAACAATGACTCATAAAACGAGGCAGAAAAAAGACAAATGTTAAAAAGGTTCTAAACAAAAGATGTTATGAGCGGAAATGAGGGAAAGGCGCCGCAGTGCTTCTATGAATGTGACTACATAAATGAATAAAAACATGTATAAGCAACAAATAGGTCATAAACAGCAGTTTTGACAGCGTGGATACAGCCCCGAAGGGTGCGAGGCTGATTCTGTGTGGCTGCAGACAAACTGTGGGTCTGAGGGTGGGCAGACAACGAACACACACACTGAAAGTATGCTTTCAGAACAGGAAGTCATTGTAACCTAATGGAATTAAACAAGCATGCTAATTTGATCCGTTGTGGCAGAGAAGGCATTGTGTTCCCTCTCAGGCTGGAGGCTGGCTTTGTGGCCTCTTTTCAAGCCATCAGTCTGTCCTATTTTTGTTCAAATTCCATAAAAGTGTTTTTTTATCCGACAGTCCAAATCATAAACACAATTCTTAAGTTTAGCAAAATAAGAAATATTTTGTGAACCTGTCAACCGAACATGAATACTTGTCATTATGCGTTAAAATCTAAAAAAGAGTTATTTGTTCAAAGCAACTGTATGCTTGTCTGCAATAATCATAATAGGAAATATCTCACCCTCCAGTACTGCCAGCCTGTGCAGTCTACTGATGGCTCATGTCAGCCTGGTGCACCAAGGTCTGGGCTGATGCACCGCACAGCAGATAAAAGATAAATTCAATCCGCTGAAGTTAAAACATGTTGGTAGCAAATCACTTCTGTTCTGGTAAGATTAATGAAAATACGGGTCAGGTGTTGGTGGTGATCTTCAACTCCACGTTATCATCCACTGCTGCAAAATGCTTCAGCGTCGCACCTGCTGACAGTGAAACTTTAAGTTTTGTGCTCTGAGGAGAAAACCTGCCACTCAGAGGTTCATCTCCCGCCGGTAAATGACTTGAGTCTGATCAACAGAAATATGATCAATAGAAAAATCAATGAAGAATGTTTTTAACTTGTTGCCTTTTGCTGTGTTTATGTTTGAACATCACGGCATGTTTCCATGCATTTCTTTCTAAATGACCCACTCCACAGTCAGATCCTGTATTTCACTGGTTGGTGAAGCCGGAAGGAGCCAAACTTTCCTGTCAGAGTAATGCAGTTGCTTCACGTGTGTTCCAGTCACACTGGAAGATTATTAGTTGCAACGCCGACACAAACCCGAGGTGAACTAGTCAGCATCTTCTAGAAAAGTAGCAGAGAGAGAGAATAAACTCAGAAGAAGGTAAAAAAAAAAGAAAATAGTCCCCTTGAGATGAAATGAGCTTATATATAGCTGGTGTGCAGCTTGTTTAAAAGAAGCTTTCTGCAGAGTTTATAATGAAGCTGCACCTGAATGATGACATCTCCAAAGAATATTGAGGAAAATCTTCTCCTCATGTTACGTTGTGTTCTGTGAGCATTTCCTGCTGTAATTCCTGCAGAGCACACGCGACTATCTGGACGCTACGCTGTGGAGCTCCAGCTGTCCATGGCCGCCCTTTCGCTCATTTCTTCGCTCATATATCAGCGCCAGCAAGGCCCCTCGACACGCCAGAGCCCTGCATTTGAAAACACATTACTTTTTAAGACCCCCTGAGAAATTGTGAGAGGAGGAAGAGTAATGGAGCTTTCCCGCTCTCTCTTGTGAAGCACCTGCTGTGCACATATGAGATTGTGTGTTGTGTGCGCATCTGAATTGTGTGGCAGTGTGTGTTTGTGTGTTGGGGGATATTCGGTTCAGAGGCTGAAACAGACAATAAGAATAAGCATTAAAATCAGAAAGGTCTGTATTGTTTTGTTATTTCCTGACATACAGAGAATTTACCGCTGCATGACGTCGGCTTTGTGTCTGCAGGTCTTTCATTATACTTGTGTAATTTCATCCGAGTTCATCCGTTTCATCTGGGTTCAGATTTTCTTGTTATTGTGATACAAGATGTGGAGGTTTTTTCATATCAGACCAGACGTCACAATGTCTTCCAAACAATATTTCCTTCCATATTGATTTTCAGACACTTTCTAAAATAAATAGTCTGGTTTAAGCTGCCTCCCTGTGTGGTGCTGAAAGCATGTTGGAATACACAAACAGGGGATTACTGGAGATTACTGGAGGTTAGCGAGTGCGGGGAATTTCAAGAACTTTCAAGAAGTTGCGTTTCAGTTTGCGTACATTTGCAAAAACACTGTGATGAGAGAGTTTCTGTTTTGATTCAGTTATTTAGAGAAGTCTGCAGATAGCCTGGGTTGGGTTCAGGTTGGCTGAAAGTATAAATGTATCTTTACTGGGAATAAAACCTCACAGGACCGAACAAAGGCCGGCAGCGAATGCAAACAGAAAGTGTTTGCAGTCCAAGGCTCCTCACATGGAATCATCTGGACCCAAAAACAAGGCAAGAAATGTTGAAAACAACAATAAAATAATAGTGGGACGCAGTGGAAACCAGACCAAGCAACTGGGCTGGAGCAGCATTCAGCGTGGCAAGATGAAAAAAGCCAAACGGAATTTTCTACGTAGTCAGAGACGGGAACAAGACTCAATCGCAAGAAGGGAAACAAGACAACAAGTCCAAGTGTACGAGAGCACTGCAGTAAAAGACTAAGCGGTCATAAGAACCGCCCAAAGTAAGGAGGACCAACGCTGTGTTTCCACGGAATTCTGAGGAATCTTTGCAGGAAATGACGAAGCCATCGCGGAACGTAACGTTAGCTTCAGTCTCCTGTCAGAAAGCTAATGATGCATTGTGTTTATTTCATCTACATTTTATTTTTTTTATTAAATTCAAGGACATGGAAAGTTTGGCGCAAGTGAAAACAAACCAACTTGTAGACCAGTAATCCTTTTCCATCATGACCAGTTAGCAGCGTGCTAAACATGGTGAGCAGCTCTTCTAAACTCATCAGTGGAGCCATAACAACAAAGCAAAGAGTTCAGATTAGCGACCTGGAAGGCTCCAAGGTGAAGGATGGTGTTCAGGATCCATCAGTGAGAACGTTTCGGTGATCACACTGAATCTCTTTGACAGATAAAAGGTGATTTTTATTTTCCCAGTTTCACACTCAGGGGAGGCTTCCTGTGAGGCTCCTCTGCTGTGACAACGGCTCTTTTTCACCATCACATCCAAGGCACTCAGACGGATCTCTGAGGGGCATTTCCTCTCTGCTCTGTTTGTTGTTCCCTCCTCCTGCTTCATTTCTACAAGGGATGTGAGATAAAACTCATCGTGTGGCTGGAGGAGATGCAGAGGGTATAAAGAGATGGACAACAGCAAAGAGAGGGAGATTTCTGGAGGCTTGGCCTGATGGATGGAGTTACAGAGAGGTGATGTTCTGTGATCATACTGAGACTTTGCTTTTAGCTGAAAATATCAAGCAAACATGAATGTAAAATGTTTGATCAAAGAGAAACATTACAGATGGAGAAATGCACCATCATGCCAAAAGTTCCACATTTTGTATCAATTCAACTATTTTTACAATCTTTTCTTATTTACACATCACAGAAGGGGGTCAGTTGGGGGTCACATGACCAGTTAATTTCAGCCAAAGATGGTGTTGTGTGTATGGACAGAGGAGGGGGTGGAAAGGAAAATACAACCTTCATCCTGGATGGCAAACAACAGCAGAGCTTTACTAGCAGTTATAAAGAGAGATGATGGAGAAGAGCTGGGAAAGCTGTGGAGAATCCTTCACAGCGAGTGGAAAACTCTGCTGTCCAGATACCTGGCAGGAGCCGGAAGTCTTGTAATAAGTCATCTGCAGGATGGGAATTTCATGGGAATTTCTACCTGGAGTTGGCAGCTCTGGTCTTCGTAGGCTGCAGTCCTGCAAGCGTTTGGATTTTCCTGCTGCAACACTCCTGATACTCATCAGACTTCAGTAGCAGTATGGTGCAGGGCTTTAAGTCAAAGCAAGTCGGCTGATCACCCATCGACATGAATCATGAAGCTTTTCTGCTCCTTGACTTTTCCTAAAGCTGTACATCTTCATCAAAACTGGTGTTAATATTAAAGAACAGAGGAAATATGATGATTTCTTCTCCCAGACCTCACCAGGATGGTTCCACCTTAACCTGACCACACAGTTTTTAATGTTCCACACCTCGTGCACACCAGTCCCAGGAGCTTCAACAGAACAGCTGCGTAGTGTTTATTGAGTGGTAGCTAGCGCATGACTGAGCTTCAGGATTTAGTCATGCGTAGCAGCAGTGGTAAAATACTGTTAATTGTTTTTATGGTAAAACTCCAGCAAAGGTGCTGCTGAGCCTCCTGTTGTTTAGAAATGAGAAATTTCCTCTGTGGGCTATTGTATCAGGTTATTTTTAAACAAGTAGCTAATGGCCAGTGAGTCATTAACATGCTATGCCAGAAGTGGTTTTCGCAGTAAAGCGACTGATCTGCAGCAGTTACTAAATAACGAGTTTATGGAGACGACTTTGGACTCCAATGTCGAGTTGCTGGAGGGAAAGAGGTGGACAAACGGGGAACAGAAGTCCTGAGGAAATGTCAGCAGCCCCTGCGGAGGTATGCGTATGGTGTCAGTATGATCCCACACATGCGCAGATGCACACACTTGAATGCTGCAGTGATGATGGAGACCTGAAAGGTTAATTAGTCACCGTGGGGGGAAACTGAAAGGATGTCAGTCCAGCCTCTCTCTCCATCATCAGCCTCTTGTTGTCTGCAGGCCTCAGCTCCCTGCTGGGGTTTCTGGTTCCAGGCAAAAGGAAAAGACAACTTACGGTCTAAATTAAGAAGCAGAATATAAATAATGGCTAAGCTTATTACAGAGAAGGAAACTTGACTGACGGAAATCTGAAAAGTAAGTCTGGAAAGATTGCAACCAATCTTTAAATCCAAGTGGAAGATGCTCACACATGGGACGATGTTTATCAATGCTGAATGACACATCTCTTATTTTATTAGTGATTTATAGAATCACTTAATGTGCTCAATCCATCAATCAGCTTCTTCTAAAGGAGAAAAGGACGATCTCGTAAATCTCTGAGGACAGAAACTAGAATAACTGTACTGATATAAAATAGGAGTTTTTCTATGGACCTGAAATTCCACTTGGATTCTTCATTTAAAAAGATGAAATGAGTTATGACTGACCTTAGTTTGTCAGTTTGTTAAGAGAGATTTTATTGATTTTTCTGTGCAGAAACGGGGCTAAAGTAATCTGGATTTTCCATCATGGCAGGATGAAAGTCACCAGGGCAGTGCAGATTTAAAAAGCATCACATCATCATTAATCTCATAAGATAAAAAGCAGAAGTCAGTCACAGAGAAACAAACTGAACACGATGATAAAAGAAGTCAGGTCAGGAATAAGACTTCTTCAGCTCCGCTGGGTGGTTTTGTAAAACCAACATTTTTATTACCTATGCTGCAAAGGTAATAAAAATGTTTTTGGTAGTACAAGAGCAGCCAATTAAGATTTCTGAACCCTTTAACATTAACATAATGTTATTCATGCCAGCACGCCTCAACAGTGAGAGGTAAATACATTCTAGTGGCTGATAACTTTAGTGTCTGCTTCAAAATGAATACTTAATTGAGCATAAACTTCACACTGTCTCATTGTCGCTGTAACAGACATGTAACAAAAAGAATTCTTGATAAGTAAAGAGCTAACTTAATTAAATTCTCATAATTAAAATTATCTGAATTCTTTCCTGAAGGTATATGTAGGCATTCAAATGCTTATGCATGTTTCCAATATACCCCAATCACTGCTACATGAATCATATGGCACATATTCATATTGTTGGACTAATCTGACTGACTACAGGATGGACAGGATCCACCGTTAATCAACGGTGCGAATCGGACTCTCTCTGAACAGTTGGCTTATACTTACAAGGAATCATCTGAGCTAACAGCCTGAGCTAACAGTTAGCCTGAACGAACAGACTGAGCTAACAACCAGAGATGAGCTGACAGCCTGAGCTAACAGCCTCAGCTACCAGTTATCCTGAGCTAACAGTTAGCCTGAGCTAACAGTTAGCCTGAACAAACAGACTGAGCTAACAACCAGAGCTGAGCTACCAGTTATCCTAAGCTACCAGTTATCCTAAGCTAACAGTTAGCCTACGCTAACAGTTAGCTTGAGCTGAAAGTTAGCCTGAGGGGACAGTTAACATGAGCCAACAGCCTGTACTAACAGCCTAAGCTAACAGTTACCTTGAGCTAATGTCGCATACTAGCTCAGGTGTTTCTTTGGAAAAAATTAAAATAAAACTGGAATAATTTCTCCAGTGTCCTTCTAAACATCTCTCACGTCTCACAACAAAGTCTGGATGAAATTAGCATCCTTTTAGCAAATGAATCAGATTCTGTTCCTCCATCATCACATTACATTTGTAGTGATCTTGGCCTCCCAGGATTAAAAAGGACATTCAACTGGATTAAACAAGTTGTTTTTTTTCCTCTGCAGTAAAGACTGATCCACACAGGATGAGTAGAGAGTGACCATTTGACCCAAGAGGAGGGTGACACCCCGAGATTTACACCTTTTCTCCCTACAGAATGCAGCTGTGTCAACACGAAGGATTAAAGCACATCTAACAATTTATGGTTGCAGATCGGGGGAAATGCCGAGAGTCGCATCTGACCAAACCCAGGTTCTTGTCAGAAATGACACCTTAAGCCAAAGAAGAGACTCCATGGCGCCAGCCAGACCAATAACTTGACGGAGAAGGAGACTGGAAAGGAATCCAAACTTCTTTCCCCAATTGAAGGAACCGATTTAACTTAGTCTAAAGGACTGTGGTTAATTGTTTTGGTTGAATTTCTTCTTTTCCATTATTTTATCTTGATATGTGATTTAATTCTTTGAACTGATCACACACACGCATTAATCATAAACACTGCATTAAACAATTGTTGATTATGTTTTCCAAGCTTCAGACTTCTCTTAAGCTACTAATGTGAATGAATAAAATGTGAGTTTTCTTTTTAGGATTACCCGATGAGGACGAGTCATGACAATTAATTAATCCACCTTTTATAAAAATACATGTAGCCAATCTTTTCATGTGTGAAAGTAATACTACAAAATGCTTTCCTTCCCCAGCAAACGAGGAATCTGCATAACTCTGAAAGAATGTAATTTGATGTGTATTGTATCAGACCAAGCAAGGAGTTGAAAGTATCCTGTTCACATTAATGAGATGCAGAGGGAAGGAACTAGAGCTGACCTGATTGGATAAGGTTGGTCAGCCTCTGACAGAAGCAACTCATGATTGGCTGGAAGTTCGAAAGGCGGGTCTGTTTAAATTAGACTGGCAGACCGACTTCCTCAGCTTTTTGTCTCCTCCTGAGTCTTTTGTCTCCTCAAAGTTTCTTTCTTGTCCTTAGCTTTTGTCTTTAGCCTTTCGTCTTCTTTTCTTTTTGTTATTTCATTATAAGTTTTTACCTCTCCGTTCTTCCGAACGGGAGAAAGTACAACAAGTGTTTATTTGTAACCAGTATTTTTCCCGAGATCAGTAATTAACTAGAACCGTAGCTCCAACTTTTTCCACTACGTCTTTACACATAAAATCTGGAACTATCTATTTTTGGGACAATCTGGATCATCATCACACCGCTCTGGAACTCCGCTGAACGGATCCAGAAGGCCAGAGTAGCTGCGTAGACCTACCCGTCTGACGCTCCAGGGATCCAATTCCCCCGGAAACGCGCCGAATAGGGAACCAACCACCCGCTTCGACCCACACTCCGGATTCAGCGTTCAAGTAGGATCTGATAGCGCTCTGACATTTGTGATGTCCCAAACCAGTACATCAAATTCTAATTAAATAATTAAATTTGAATTCTTATCCAAATTTAGAATTATTGAACACGTTCTTATCAAAGATTTAAGTAAGATAATCATCCCGATTTATTTGCTTAATTCCAACCAGTTTCTTCCTGCTCCATCTCATTTAATTAATCTCAGCGTTCTTTATTAATGTTATAAATGAAATTCCATGTTGACAAATTCATCATACCATCTCACCAATAATCTCTCCATCATTGCTCATTTTCACTGCTGTATGTTTACCATCATTGTAAATAAATATGTATAATCAATTCATCCGTTCTTGTCATAATTTCTGAAAGCACGATTTCTGGTTCATTCGTTCTTAGGATTTACTCCTTTGAAGTAAGACTGTTTATTGAATTGAGTTTATTTCAGGTGTCTCATCCGCCTGAATTTTAAGTTAATTAAAGGTGATGAGTGGTGCTCCGAGGTAATTAATAAATTCATTATTTGTAGAGGCTATTCCGCTACACATTTCTAAAACAGATTTCTACCAGAAATTTCCCAATGTTGACACAAGAAATGCATTTCATTCACACCTCCATGTGAACGTTGTTCCTCTGTATTTCTGTGTGTGTGTGTGTGTGTGTGTTGAACTTTCAAGTCTCTCGCTATAGTGCTTGGCCCTGCCTTTGATTATCAGAGCAGACAGAGAGCCTGAATTCAGACAGCAAGCCATTAATCTGTGACTGGGTCGGTGAGATGTGGGAGTCTTCAGTCGAGGCCCGCGGGGAGTTATCAGCTCGTTTCAGCCTGTCGCAGTCTGCAGAACCCAGACCCGCTGCAGAACCCAGACCCGCTGCAGAACCCAGACCCGCTGCAGAACCCAGACCCGCTGCAGAACCCAGACTCGCTGCAGAACCCAGACCCGCTGCAGAACCCAGACCACTGCAGAACCCAGACTCGCTGCAGAACGCAGACCCGCTGCAGAACCCAGACCCGCTGCAGAACCCAGACCACTGCAGAACCCAGACAAGAAGCAGAACCCAGACCCGCTGCAGAACCCAGACCCGCTGCAGAACCCAGACAAGAAGCAGAACCCAGACCCGCTGCAGAACCCAGACCCGCTGCAGAACCCAGACTCGCTGCAGAACCCAGACTCGCTGCAGAACCCAGACCCGCTGCAGAACCCAGACTCGCTGCAGAATGCAGACCCGCTGCAGAACCCAGACCCGCTGCAGAACCCAGACTCGCTGCAGAACCCAGACCCGCTGCAGAACCCAGACCCGCTGCAGAACCCAGACCCGCTGCAGAACCCAGACTCGCTGCAGAACGCAGACCCGCTGCAGAACCCAGACCCGCTGCAGAACCCAGACCCGCTGCAGAACCCAGACTCGCTGCAGAACCCAGACCACTGCAGAACCCAGACAAGCTGCAGAACCCAGACTCGCTGCAGAACCCAGACCCGCTGCAGAACCCAGACAAGCTGCAGAACCCAGACTCGCTGCAGAACCCAGACCCGCTGCAGAACCCAGACTCGCTGCAGAACCCAGACCACTGCAGAACCCAGACTCGCTGCAGAACCCAGACCCGCTGCAGAACCCAGACCCGCTGCAGAACCCAGACCCGCTGCAGAACCCAGACCCGCTGCAGAACCCAGACCACTGCAGAACCCAGACCCGCTGCAGAACCCAGACTCGCTGCAGAACCCAGACCACTGCAGAACCCAGACTCGCTGCAGAACCCAGACCCGCTGCAGAACCCAGACTCGCTGCAGAATGCAGACCCGCTGCAGAACCCAGACTCGCTGCAGAACCCTGACCCGCTGCAGAATGCAGACCCGCTGCAGAACCCAGACCCGCTGCAGAACCCAGACTCGCTGCAGAACCCAGACCCGCTGCAGAACCCAGACTCGCTGCAGAACCCAGACCCGCTGCAGAACCCAGACCCGCTGCAGAACCCAGACCCGCTGCAGAATGCAGACCCGCTGCAGAACCCAGACCCGCTGCAGAACCCAGACCCGCTGCAGAACCCAGACTCGCTGCAGAACCCAGACCCGCTGCAGAACCCAGACCCGCTGCAGAACGCAGACCCGCTGCAGAACCCAGACCCGCTGCAGAACCCAGACTCGCTGCAGAACCCAGACCCGCTGCAGAACCCAGACTCGCTGCAGAACCCAGACCCGCTGCAGAACCCAGACCACTGCAGAACCCAGACCCGCTGCAGAACCCAGACCCGCTGCAGAACCCAGACTCGCTGCAGAATGCAGACCCGCTGCAGAACCCAGACCACTGCAGAACCCAGACCACTGCAGAACCCAGACCCGCTGCAGAACCCAGACTCGCTGCAGAACCCAGACCCGCTGCAGAACCCAGACTCGCTGCAGAACCCAGACCCGCTGCAGAACCCAGACTCGCTGCAGAACCCAGACCACTGCAGAACCCAGACCCGCTGCAGAACGCAGACCCGCTGCAGAACCCAGACCCGCTGCAGAACCCAGACTCGCTGCAGAACCCAGACCACTGCAGAACCCAGACCCGCTGCAGAACCCAGACCACTGCAGAACCCAGACCCGCTGCAGAACCCAGACTCGCTGCAGAACCCAGACCCCCTGCAGAACCCAGACCCGCTGTAGAACCCAGACTCGCTGCAGAACCCAGACCACTGCAGAACCCAGACCCGCTGCAGAACCCAGACCCGCTGCAGAACCCAGACTCGCTGCAGAACCCAGACCCGCTGCAGAACCCAGACCCGCTGCAGAACCCAGACTCGCTGCAGAATGCAGACCCGCTGCAGAACCCAGACTCGCTGCAGAATGCAGACCCGCTGCAGAACCCAGACTCGCTGCAGAACCCAGACCCGCTGCAGAACCCAGACCCGCTGCAGAACCCAGACCCGCTGCAGAACCCAGACTCGCTGCAGAACCCAGACCCGCTGCAGAACCCAGACTCGCTGCAGAACCCAGACCCGCTGCAGAACCCAGACTCGCTGTGGAACCCAGACCACTGCAGAACCCAGACTCGCTGCAGAACCCAGACCACTGCAGAACCCAGACCCGCTGCAGAACCCAGACTCGCTGCAGAACCCAGACTCGCTGCAGAACCCAGACTCGCTGCAGAACCCAGACCCGCTGCAGAACCCAGACCCGCTGCAGAACCCAGACTCGCTGCAGAACCCAGACCACTGCAGAACCCAGACTCGCTGCAGAACCCAGACCACTGCAGAACCCAGACTCGCTGCAGAACCCAGACCACTGCAGAACCCAGACCCGCTGCAGAACCCAGACTCGCTGCAGAATGCAGACCCGCTGCAGAACCCAGACCCGCTGCAGAACCCAGACCCGCTGCAGAACCCAGACCCCCTGCAGAACCCAGACCCCCTGCAGAACCCAGACCCGCTGCAGAACCCAGACTCGCTGCAGAACCCAGACCCGCTGCAGAACCCAGACCCGCTGCAGAACCCAGACTCGCTGCAGAACCCAGACCCGCTGCAGAACCCAGACTCGCTGCAGAACCCAGACTCGCTGCAGAACCCAGACCCGCTGCAGAACCCAGACTCGCTGCAGAACCCAGACCCGCTGCAGAACCCAGACTCGCTGCAGAACCCAGACCCGCTGCAGAACCCAGACTCGCTGCAGAACCCAGACCACTGCAGAACCCAGACTCGCTGCAGAACCCAGACCCGCTGCAGAACCCAGACCACTGCAGAACCCAGACCCGCTGCAGAACCCAGACCCGCTGCAGAACCCAGACTCGCTGCAGAACCCAGACCCGCTGCAGAACCCAGACCCGCTGCAGAACCCAGACTCGCTGCAGAACCCAGACCACTGCAGAACCCAGACTCGCTGCAGAACCCAGACCACTGCAGAACCCAGACTCGCTGCAGAACCCAGACCCGCTGCAGAACCCAGACCCGCTGCAGAACCCAGACTCGCTGCAGAATGCAGACCCGCTGCAGAACCCAGACCCGCTGCAGAACCCAGACCCGCTGCAGAACCCAGACCCCCTGCAGAACCCAGACCCCCTGCAGAACCCAGACCCGCTGCAGAACCCAGACCCGCTGCAGAACCCAGACTCGCTGCAGAATGCAGACCCGCTGCAGAACCCAGACCACTGCAGAACCCAGACCCGCTGCAGAACCCAGACTCGCTGCAGAATGCAGACCCGCTGCAGAACCCAGACTCGCTGCAGAATGCAGACCCGCTGCAGAACCCAGACTCGCTGCAGAACCCAGACCCGCTGCAGAACCCAGACCCGCTGCAGAACCCAGACCCGCTGCAGAACCCAGACTCGCTGCAGAACCCAGACCCGCTGCAGAACCCAGACTCGCTGCAGAACCCAGACCCGCTGCAGAACCCAGACCCGCTGCAGAACCCAGACTCGCTGCAGAACCCAGACCCGCTGCAGAACCCAGACTCGCTGCAGAACCCAGACTCGCTGCAGAACCCAGACCCGCTGCAGAACCCAGACTCGCTGCAGAACCCAGACCCGCTGCAGAACCCAGACTCGCTGCAGAACCCAGACCACTGCAGAACCCAGACTCGCTGCAGAACCCAGACTCGCTGCAGAACCCAGACCCGCTGCAGAACCCAGACTCGCTGCAGAACCCAGACCCGCTGCAGAACCCAGACTCGCTGCAGAACCCAGACCCGCTGCAGAACCCAGACCCCCTGCAGAACCCAGACCCGCTGCAGAACCCAGACCCGCTGCAGAACCCAGACCACTGCAGAACCCAGACCCGCTGCAGAACCCAGACCCGCTGCAGAACCCAGACTCGCTGCAGAACCCAGACCCGCTGCAGAACCCAGACCCGCTGCAGAACCCAGACTCGCTGCAGAACCCAGACCACTGCAGAACCCAGACTCGCTGCAGAACCCAGACCACTGCAGAACCCAGACTCGCTGCAGAACCCAGACCCGCTGCAGAACCCAGACTCGCTGCAGAACCCAGACTCGCTGCAGAACCCAGACTCGCTGCAGAACCCAGACCCGCTGCAGAACCCAGACCCGCTGCAGAACCCAGACTCGCTGCAGAACCCAGACCACTGCAGAACCCAGACTCGCTGCAGAACCCAGACTCGCTGCAGAACCCAGACCACTGCAGAACCCAGACTCGCTGCAGAACCCAGACCCGCTGCAGAACCCAGACCCGCTGCAGAACCCAGACCCGCTGCAGAACCCAGACTCGCTGCAGAACCCAGACCCGCTGCAGAACCCAGACCCGCTGCAGAACCCAGACTCGCTGCAGAACCCAGACCACTGCAGAACCCAGACTCGCTGCAGAACCCAGACCACTGCAGAACCCAGACCCGCTGCAGAACCCAGACTCGCTGCAGAATGCAGACCCGCTGCAGAACCCAGACCCGCTGCAGAACCCAGACCCGCTGCAGAACCCAGACCCCCTGCAGAACCCAGACCCGCTGCAGAACCCAGACCACTGCAGAACCCAGACTCGCTGCAGAACCCAGACCCGCTGCAGAACCCAGACCACTGCAGAACCCAGACCCGCTGCAGAACCCAGACCCGCTGCAGAACCCAGACTCGCTGCAGAACCCAGACCACTGCAGAACCCAGACCACTGCAGAACCCAGACCACTGCAGAACCCAGACTCGCTGCAGAACCCAGACCACTGCAGAACCCAGACCCGCTGCAGAACCCAGACCCGCTGCAGAACCCAGACTCGCTGCAGAACCCAGACCACTGCAGAACCCAGACTCGCTGCAGAACCCAGACCCGCTGCAGAACCCAGACTCGCTGCAGGATCCAGACCACTGCAGAACCCAGACTCGCTGCAGAACCCAGACCACTGCAGAACCCAGACTCGCTGCAGAACCCAGACCACTGCAGAACCCAGACCCGCTGCAGAACCCAGACTCGCTGCAGAATGCAGACCCGCTGCAGAACCCAGACCCGCTGCAGAACCCAGACCCCCTGCAGAACCCAGACCCCCTGCAGAACCCAGACCCGCTGCAGAACCCAGACTCGCTGCAGAACCCAGACCCGCTGCAGAACCCAGACCCGCTGCAGAACCCAGACTCGCTGCAGAACCCAGACCCGCTGCAGAACCCAGACTCGCTGCAGAACCCAGACCCACTGCAGAACCCAGACCCGCTGCAGAACCCAGACTCGCTGCAGAACCCAGACCCGCTGCAGAACCCAGACTCGCTGCAGAACCCAGACCCGCTGCAGAACCCAGACTCGCTGCAGAACCCAGACCACTGCAGAACCCAGACTCGCTGCAGAACCCAGACCCGCTGCAGAACCCAGACCACTGAAGAACCCAGACCCGCTGCAGAACCCAGACCCGCTGCAGAACCCAGACTCGCTGCAGAACCCAGACCCGCTGCAGAACCCAGACCCGCTGCAGAACCCAGACTCGCTGCAGAACCCAGACCACTGCAGAACCCAGACTCGCTGCAGAACCCAGACCACTGCAGAACCCAGACTCGCTGCAGAACCCAGACCCGCTGCAGAACCCAGACCCGCTGCAGAACCCAGACTCGCTGCAGAATGCAGACCCGCTGCAGAACCCAGACCCGCTGCAGAACCCAGACCCGCTGCAGAACCCAGACCCCCTGCAGAACCCAGACCCCCTGCAGAACCCAGACCCGCTGCAGAACCCAGACCCGCTGCAGAACCCAGACCACTGCAGAACCCAGACCCGCTGCAGAACCCAGACCCGCTGCAGAACCCAGACTCGCTGCAGAACCCAGACCCGCTGCAGAACCCAGACCCGCTGCAGAACCCAGACTCGCTGCAGAACCCAGACCACTGCAGAACCCAGACTCGCTGCAGAACGCAGACCCGCTGCAGAACCCAGACCCGCTGCAGAACCCAGACCCGCTGCAGAACCCAGACTCGCTGCAGAACCCAGACCCGCTGCAGAACCCAGACCCGCTGCAGAACGCAGACCCGCTGCAGAACCCAGACCCGCTGCAGAACCCAGACTCGCTGCAGAACCCAGACCCGCTGCAGAACCCAGACTCGCTGCAGAACCCAGACCCGCTGCAGAACCCAGACCACTGCAGAACCCAGACCCGCTGCAGAACCCAGACCCGCTGCAGAACCCAGACTCGCTGCAGAATGCAGACCCGCTGCAGAACCCAGACCCGCTGCAGAACCCAGACCACTGCAGAACCCAGACCCGCTGCAGAACCCAGACCCGCTGCAGAACCCAGACTCGCTGCAGAACCCAGACCCGCTGCAGAACCCAGACTCGCTGCAGAACCCAGACTCGCTGCAGAACCCAGACCCGCTGCAGAACCCAGACCACTGCAGAACCCAGACTCGCTGCAGAATGCAGACCCGCTGCAGAACCCAGACTCGCTGCAGAACCCAGACCCGCTGCAGAACCCAGACCCCCTGCAGAACCCAGACCCCCTGCAGAACCCAGACCCGCTGCAGAACCCAGACTCGCTGCAGAACCCAGACCCGCTGCAGAACCCAGACTCGCTGCAGAACCCAGACCCGCTGCAGAACCCAGACTCGCTGCAGAACCCAGACTCGCTGCAGAACCCAGACCCGCTGCAGAACCCAGACTCGCTGCAGAACCCAGACCCGCTGCAGAACCCAGACTCGCTGCAGAACCCAGACCACTGCAGAACCCAGACTCGCTGCAGAACCCAGACTCGCTGCAGAACCCAGACCCGCTGCAGAACCCAGACTCGCTGCAGAACCCAGACCCGCTGCAGAACCCAGACTCGCTGCAGAACCCAGACCCGCTGCAGAACCCAGACCCCCTGCAGAACCCAGACCCGCTGCAGAACCCAGACCCGCTGCAGAACCCAGACCACTGCAGAACCCAGACCCGCTGCAGAACCCAGACCCGCTGCAGAACCCAGACTCGCTGCAGAACCCAGACCCGCTGCAGAACCCAGACCCGCTGCAGAACCCAGACTCGCTGCAGAACCCAGACCACTGCAGAACCCAGACTCGCTGCAGAACCCAGACCACTGCAGAACCCAGACTCGCTGCAGAACCCAGACCCGCTGCAGAACCCAGACTCGCTGCAGAACCCAGACTCGCTGCAGAACCCAGACCCGCTGCAGAACCCAGACCCGCTGCAGAACCCAGACTCGCTGCAGAACCCAGACCACTGCAGAACCCAGACTCGCTGCAGAACCCAGACTCGCTGCAGAACCCAGACCACTGCAGAACCCAGACTCGCTGCAGAACCCAGACCCGCTGCAGAACCCAGACCCGCTGCAGAACCCAGACCCGCTGCAGAACCCAGACTCGCTGCAGAACCCAGACCCGCTGCAGAACCCAGACCCGCTGCAGAACCCAGACTCGCTGCAGAACCCAGACCACTGCAGAACCCAGACTCGCTGCAGAACCCAGACCACTGCAGAACCCAGACCCGCTGCAGAACCCAGACTCGCTGCAGAATGCAGACCCGCTGCAGAACCCAGACCCGCTGCAGAACCCAGACCCGCTGCAGAACCCAGACCCCCTGCAGAACCCAGACCCGCTGCAGAACCCAGACCACTGCAGAACCCAGACTCGCTGCAGAACCCAGACCCGCTGCAGAACCCAGACCACTGCAGAACCCAGACCCGCTGCAGAACCCAGACCCGCTGCAGAACCCAGACTCGCTGCAGAACCCAGACCACTGCAGAACCCAGACCACTGCAGAACCCAGACCACTGCAGAACCCAGACTCGCTGCAGAACCCAGACCACTGCAGAACCCAGACCCGCTGCAGAACCCAGACCCGCTGCAGAACCCAGACTCGCTGCAGAACCCAGACCACTGCAGAACCCAGACTCGCTGCAGAACCCAGACTCGCTGCAGAACGCAGACTCGCTGCAGAACGCAGACCCGCTGCAACAGAAACGCGCCGGCCAACGGCCACCTGCGGGCAATGGCTGGGGATAGCGATGTGAGGAGAAATTCAACTGATGAAACTGCTTTAACAAACAATAGAAAATAAATAAATAAAACTAAAAAGTTAACTTCGGTTGGTTAAACTACAAGAAATCTGTGCAGGCATTACTGAACCAAGCTTGGGGCCTTAACGGCATCCATATATGAAAGATGGAGCTTCTGGCGGTAAAAAGTAAAGCCTATTCAGAACTGCATAAAACAGCAGAAATAAACACGTTTACATCAGAAATAAACACGTTTACAGCAGAAATAAACACGTTTACAGCAGAAATAAACACGTTTACATCAGAAATAAACACGTTTACAGCAGAAATAAACACGTTTACAGCAGAAATAAACACGTTTACAGCAGAAATAAACACGTTTACAGCAGAAATAAACACGTTTACATCAGAAATAAACACGTTTACAGCAGAAATAAACACGTTTACAGCAGAAATAAACACGTTTACATCAGAAATAAACACGTTTACAGCAGAAATAAACACGTTTACAGCAGAAATAAACACGTTTACATCAGAAATAAACACGTTTACAGCAGAAATAAACACGTTTAGAGCAGAAATAAACACGTTTACAGCAGAAATAAACTTGTTTACAGCAGGAATAAACATGTTTACATCAGAAATAAACTTGTTTACATCAGAAATAAACACGTTTACAGCAGAAATAAACACGTTTACATCAGGAATCAACATGTTTACATCAGAAATAAACATGTTTACAGCAGGAATAAACATGTTTACAGCAGAAATAAACATGTTTACAGCATGAATAAACATGTTTACAGCAGAAATAAACATGTTTACAGCAGGAATAAACATGTTTACAGCAGAAATAAACATGTTTACATCAGAAATAAACACGTTTACAGCAGAAATAAACACGTTTACCTCAGAAATAAACATGTTTACAGCAGGAATAAACAAGTTTACAGCAGAAATAAACATGTTTACAGCAGGAATAAACATGTTTACAGCAGGAATAAACATGTTTACAGCAGAAATAAACATGTTTACAGCAGAAATAAACATGTTTACAGCAGGAATAAACATGTTTACAGCAGGAATAAACATGTTTACAGCCTGGTACAAAAATCCATTTTAGATTTAACGGATCAGGTTTACCTTCATAACAACTGTGGGGGGAGTGAATTTTTTTCTAACTCGCCCGTTTAAATGTAATTTAATCGCGAAATTCGACATATTTAGGGGCATGTCCTTTTGATTGACAGGTACCTGATCTCCCGCTTCAAGTCAGAAGAACGTAGAACAACCGCGGGACAACATGTATGACCCATGCCAAGATGGTGATGGTAGGAACCGCCAACCGAGTTTCAATTCAGTTCTTCAGAAACCTACAGGTGACATCACGGAGGTTCCGCCCATCTTTTAAATACAGTCTATGGTCAACACGCAGGAACTTAAAGGAACCTGTTTACTGCTTATACAGCAGTTACTGTTTGAAAAAAAAAAAAAAAAAATAGGCAATCATTATAAAATACAAAATATAATCAAGAAAAAGAAAGAACACCAGGAAATTAAGCTTCAAATACAGTTGACAGAAGATTCGGACATGAAACTGCCTGAAGCGGCCTTGCTCTGCATGGAGTGAACACATGAAATCACCAGAGGTGTATAATCCCAAACAGAGGTGGTGTTGTTGGAACGGAAACTGAGAACATGTTTCATTGCTGTTTCAGAAACAGCTGATTATTCCTATGAAAGAAACAGCTGAACACTTGTTCTTACTCAAGAACGGATCAGAACAAACTTTCAGAAGCTTTTTCCAAAACATTCAAACTGGAAGAAGCGTTGTGTCAACATCAACTTTTTCCTGCTGCATCCATTGCAGATGGGAGAAAAACCTCGCAAGAGAGACACAAGCTGTGAAAAGCCTCGATGTGAGGGTCAGAGAACATGTAGACGTCCCGTGAAGAGGAGGATCTTCCTGCAGAGGCTGTGTTTCTGCACATCCCACTTCCTGTTTCCCTGTAAAACAGCTGATAGGAATCTGTCCCGTAAGCGTG
This sequence comes from Telmatherina bonti, assembly GCF_933228915.1. Taxonomy (NCBI): domain Eukaryota; kingdom Metazoa; phylum Chordata; class Actinopteri; order Atheriniformes; family Telmatherinidae; genus Telmatherina; species Telmatherina bonti. The sequence goes on from NC_136629.1 coordinate 39,543,529, forward strand.
GAGCAGCTTTTCTCAAACGGTGCCTTGTGGCCATCAGATTTATCTGCAACCAGAAAAGCTGACTCCAGCTGAAGGCTCTTCAGAATTCCCCGTCTCGCTTTTAGCCGTCTGTCTCTCTCTTTCAACCTTTAGGTTTATTGTTTAAACACGCTCGGACCATTTCTCTGCCACCGCTACACTTAAAGTCCTTCTTGATCTTCCAACGCTCCAGTTCGATGCTTTAACTCAGTAAAACTATTTGGGATGAACAGAGCTAGACCTTAATGGTGGCAGTTTGGGATCTTTTTTATGCAGTAACATCTCTCCTTCGTTCTTCTGATCCACTGACGTTCCTCGCTAGGAAGACAACTTTTCTCCATTTTGCCTTTTCTTTCTGGTTTTCTTGCCTCTTCATGCAGCTGATGTTGGGAAAGGGCTGAGCGTAATTGATGGCTGACGCCATATCCAGGATGAAAACCAGGATACTAACGGCGGTCGTTTACTTTAACTGCAGTTTCCTGAAGTCTGAGCTGCAGTTGGGCCCTCATACAGGCGAGACAAGCACTGGAAGATGTTTCTACAGGAAACAGCTTCAGTTCAGTCCTTTCATACAACATATCTAAAGATTATCACAGTTCAGCTGAAGAAACTGAATCAAGATGTTATTCTTAGACTGGATTCCATCAGAAGAGGTTTTTCTCCACTTTCCTCGCCGTTAGGGTTCAATGAATGTTTCTGCAGGGTTCCTATGGCACACAGATTGACAGTAAAGTGGAAGCATCCTCCATTTGTAATGTGTTTGTACAGGATGAAATCACCACCACTGATGGATGCATGCGACCTTTGAGGCCTCCTGCAGTGCCGCGGGAGAAACTGTCATGTTGATCAATGTGGCCTCGTGGACTCAGGAGTATCTTTGAAAATAATTTTCACACAGTCCAGAAATGTAACCTGAAACTGTATTCCACCAGCAAGAGGCCGTTTGTCAACCCAGCAGAGACAGTGAAGAGTTACCTGGACACCAGCTCATCCCAGATGGACGGAGAGACGGTGTGGTGGACGGAGAGACGGTGTGGTGGACGTAGAGACGGTGTGGTGGACGGAGAGACGGTGTGGTGGACAGAGTGGTGGACGGTGTGGTGGACAGAGTGGTGGACGTAGAGACGGTGTGGTGGACGGAGAGACGGTGCGTTGGACGGAGAGACGGTGTGGTGGACGTAGAGACGGTGTGGTGGACGTAGAGACGGTGTGGTGGACGGAGAGATAGTGTGGTGGACGTAGAAGAGACGGTGTGGTGGACGTAGAGACGGTGTGGTGGACGGAGAGACGGTGTGGTGGACGGAGAGACGGTGTGGTGGACAGAGTGGTGGACGGTGTGGTGGACAGAGTGGTGGACGTAGAGACGGTGTGGTGGACGGAGAGACGGTGCGTTGGACGGAGAGACGGTGTGGTGGACGTAGAGACGGTGTGGTGGACGTAGAGACGGTGTGGTGGACGGAGAGACAGTGTGGTGGACGTAGAAGAGACGGTGTGGTGGACGTAGAGACGGTGTGGTGGACGTAGAGACGGTGTGGTGGACGGAGAGACGGTGTGGTGGACAGAGTGGTGGACGGTGTGGTGGACAGAGTGGTGGACGTAGAGACGGTGTGGTGGACGGAGAGACGGTGCGTTGGACGGAGAGACGGTGCGGTGGACGTAGAGACGGTGTGGTGGACGGAGAGACGGTGCGTTGGACGTAGAGACGGTGTGGTGGACGTAGAGACGGTGTGGTGGACGGAGAGACGGTGCGGTGGACGGAGAGACGGTGTGGTGGACGGAGAGACGGTGCGGTGGACGGTGTGGTGGACGGAGAAGAGACGGTGTGGTGGACAGAGAGGTGGACGGTGTGGTGGACAGAGTGGTGGACGGAGAGACGGTGCGGTGGACGGAGAGACGGTGTGGTGGACGGAGAGACGGTGTGGTGGACAGAGTGGTGGACGGAGAGGCGGTGCGGTGGACGGAGAGATGGTGCGTTGGACGGAGAGACGGTGTGGTGGACGGAGAGACGGTGCGTTGGACGGAGAGACGGTGTGGTGGACGGAGAAGAGACGGTGTGGTGGACGTAGAGACGGTGTGGTGGACGTAGAGACGGTGTGGTGGACGGAGAGACGGTGCGGTGGACGGAGAGATGGTGCGTTGGACGGAGAGACGGTGCGGTGGACGTAGAGACGGTGCGGTGGACGGAGAGACGGTGCGGTGGACGGAGAGACGGTGCGGTGGATGGAGAGACGTGTGGTGGACGGAGAGACGGTGCGTTGGACGGAGAGACGGTGCGGTGGACGGAGAGACGGTGCGGTGGACAGAGTGGTGGACGTAGAGACGGTGTGGTGGACGGAGAGACAGTGTGGTGGACGTAGAAGAGACAGTGCGGTGGACGTAGAGACGGTGTGGTGGACGTAGAGACGGTGTGGTGGACGGAGAGACGGTGCGGTGGACAGAGTGGTGGACGTAGAGACGGTGTGGTGGACGGAGAGACAGTGTGGTGGACGTAGAAGAGACGGTGTGGTGGACGTAGAGACGGTGTGGTGGACGGAGAGACGGTGTGGTGGACAGAGTGGTGGACGGTGTGGTGGACAGAGTGGTGGACGTAGAGACGGTGTGGTGGACGGAGAGACGGTGCGTTGGATGGAGAGACGGTGTGGTGGACGGAGAGACGGTGCGTTGGACGTAGAGACGGTGTGGTGGACGGAGAGACGGTGCGGTGGACGGAGAGACGGTGTGGTGGACAGAGTGGTGGACGTAGAGACGGTGTGGTGGACGTAGAGACGGTGTGGTGGACAGAGTGGTGGACGTAGAGACGGTGTGGTGGACGGAGAGACGGTGCGTTGGACGGAGAGACGGTGTGGTGGACGTAGAGACGGTGTGGTGGACGGAGAAGAGACGGTGTGGTGGACGGAGAAGAGACAGTGTGGTGGACAGAGAGGTGGACGATGTGGTGGACAGAGTGGTGGACGTAGAGACGGAGTGGTGGACGTAGAGACGGTGTGGTGGACGGAGAGACGGTGCGGTGGACGGAGAGACGGTGCGGTGGACGGAGAGACGTGTGGTGGACAGAGAGACGGTGTGGTGGACGGAGAGACGGTGCGGTGGACGGAGAGATGGTGCGTTGGACGGAGAGACGGTGCGGTGGACGGAGAGACGTGTGGTGGACAGAGAGACGGTGTGGTGGACACGAGTTCTGCAGATGGAGAAAATGAACTTTTGATTCTAAAGGTAGAAGATTAAGGACATAAAGCAGCTTCTCTGGTGGAAATGCACGGAGCGTCATGAAGACACGAATAAGATCAACAGACGGTTGAGCAGCACAAATCTTCAATGAAAGAACAACCAGAAATTTCCAGAACAAATCAAACTCAGAGGTTTTCTGAGAACAATCATAATTTTCAGCATAAAAACACGAATTGGTCGAGTAGAGAAGTGTGCCAAAAGACTTTGGAGACTTTGCAGAGACGGATTTCACATTGGTTCAGATCAGCTGCTGTAAACAATAATCATGTTTATCCTGAAGATATTTGGGTTTCTAAAGCTTTTGTTGCACTATGAGTCATCTCCCTTTACATTTTACCAGAAACAAATACACTGATATTTTCGTGTCTAAACAAGTGTTGAAAATATTGCCTTTACTACGACTCTGAGGGTTCAGATTGGTCTGCTGGTTGGAGAGGTATAATCTCTTTTCATCACAGGATTTCTACAGAGAGGAGGAACAAACAGCGACAGGGCTGGAAGTACCATGTAGTAACCTGATGTGTACATGTAGTATTCTGATGTGTACATGTAGAAACATTATGTGTACTTGTAGTAACCTGATGTAGTACATGTAGTAGAAATGTAGTACATGTAGTAAAATGATGTAGTAATGTGGTGTGAACATGTAGTAAAATTATGTAGTACATGTAGTAACATGATGTAGTACATGTAGTAACATGATGTAGTACATGTAGTAACATGATGTAGTAACATGATGTAGTACATGTAGTAACATGATGTAATAACGTGGTGTGTACATGTAGTAAAATTATGTAGTAACATGGTGTGTACATGTAGTAAAATGACGTAGTACATGTAGTAACATGATGTAGTAACATGATGTAGAACATGTAGTAACATGATGTAGTTACATGGTGTGTACATGTAGTAACATGACGTAGTACATGTAGTAAAATGATGTAGTACATGTAGTAAAAAGATGTAGAACATGTAGTAACATGATGTAATACATGTAGTAACATGATGTAGTACATGTAGTAAAATGATATAGTACATGTAGTAACATGATGTAGTACATGTAGTAAAATGATGTAGTACATGTGGTAACATGATGTAGTACATGTAGTAACATGATGTAGTTACATGGTGTGTACATGTAGTAAAATTATGTAGTAACGTGGTGTGTACATGTAGTAACATGATGTAGTAACATGGTGTGTACATGTAGTAAAATGATGTAGTAACGTGGTCTGTACATGTAGTAACATGATGTAGTAACATGGGGTGTACATGTAGTAACATGATGTAGTAACGTGGTGTGTACATGTAGTAACATGATGTAGTTACATGGTGTGTACATGTACTAACATGATGTAGTAACATGATGTAATAACGTGGTATGTACATGTAGTAAAATGATGTAGTACATGTAGTAACATCATGTAGTAACATGATGTAGTACATGTAGTAACATGATGTAGTACATGTAGTAACATGATGTAGTAACGTGGTGTGTACATGTAGTAACATGATGTAGTAATGTGGGGTGAACATGTAGTAAAATGATGTAGTACATGTAGTAACATGATGTAGTACATGTAGTAAAATGATGGAATACATGTAGTAACATGATGTAGTACATGTAGTAACATGATGTAGTAACATGGTGTGTACATGTAGTAAAATGATGTAGTACTGTGGTGTGTACATGTAGTTACATGATGTAGTAACATGGTGTGTACATGTAGTAAAATGTAGTACATGTAGTAACATGATGTAGTACATGTAGTAACATGATGTTGTACATGTAGTAAAATGATGTAGTACATGTAGTAACATGATGTAATACATGTAGTAACATGATATAGTTACATGGTGTGTACATGTAGTAACATGATGTAGTACATGTAGTAAAATGATGTAGTACATGTAGTAACATGATGTAGTACATGTAGGAACATGATGTAGTACATGTAGTAACATGATGTAGTACTGTGGTGTGTACATGTAGTTACATGATGTAGTTACATGGTGTGTACATGTAGTAAAATGATGTAGTACATGTAGTAACATGATGTAGTACATGTAGTAACATGATGTAGTACATGTAGTAAAATGATGTAGTACATGGAGTAACGTGATGTAGTAACATGGTGTGTACATGTAGTAACATGATGTAGTACATGTAGTAAAATGATGTAGTACATGTAGTAACATGATGTAGTAACATGATGTAGTAACATGATGTAGTACATGTAGTAAAATGATGTAGTACATGTAGTAACATGATGTAGTAACATGATGTAGTACACGTAGTAAAATGATGTAGTACATGGAGTAACGTGATGTAGTAACATGGTGTGTACATGTAGTAAAATGATGTAGTAACATGGTGTGTACATGTAGTAAAATTATGTAGTAACGTGGTGTGTACATGTAGTAACATGATGTAGTAACATGGTGTGTACATGTAGTAAAATGATGTAGTAACGTGGTTTGTACATGTAGTAAACAGATGTCGTAACGTGGTGTGTACATGTAGTAACACGATGTAGCAACATGATGTGGACATGTAGTAACATGATGTAGTACATGTAGTAACATGATGTAGTAACGTGGTGTGTACATGTAGTAACACGATGTAGTAACATGATGTGGACATGTTTTAACATGATGTGTACATGTAGTAACATGATGTAGTAACATGATGTAGTAACGTGGTGTGTACATGTAGTAACATGATGTAGTAACACGGTGTGTACATGTAGGAACATGATGTAGTAACATGGTGTGTACATGTAGGAACATGATATAGTAACATGGTGTGTACATGTAGTAACATGATGTAGTACATATAGTAACATGATGTAGTAACATGATGTAGTACATGTAGTAATATGATGTAGTACATGTAGTAAAATGTAGAACATGTTGTAACACGATGTAGTACATGTTGTAAAATGATGTAGTACATGTATTAAAATGATGTAGTACATGTAGTAAAATGATGTAGTACATGTAGTAACATGATGTAGTTCATGTTTTAAAATGATGTAGGACATGTAGTAAAACGATGTAGTACATGTAGTAAAATGATGTAGTAACATGGTGTGTACATGTTGTAAAATGATGTAGTACATGAAGTAAAATGATGTAGTACATGTAGTAAAATGATGTAGTACATGTAGTAAAACGATGTAGTACATGTAGTAACATGATGTAGTTCATGTTTTAAAATGATGTAGGACATGTAGTAAAACGATGTAGTACATGTAGTAAAATGATGTAGTAACATGGTGTGTACATGTTGTAAAATGATGTAGTACATGAAGTAAAATGATGTAGTACATGTAGTAAAATGATGTAGTACATGTTGTAACATGATGTAGTAACATGGTGTGTACATGTAGTAAAATGATGTAGTACATGTAGTAACATGATGTAGCACATGTTGTAAAATGATGTAGTACATGTAGTAAAATGATGTAGTAACATGGTGTGTACATGTAGTAAAATGATGTAGTACATGTAGTAACATGATGTAGTACATGTTGTAAAAAGATTTAGTACATGTAGTAACATGATGTAGTACATGTAGTAAAATGATGTAGTACATGTTGTAACATGATGTAGTAACATGGTGTGTACATGTAGTAAAATGATGTAGTACATGTAGTAACATGATGTAGCACATGTTGTAAAATGATGTAGTACATGTAGTAAAATGATGTAGTAACATGGTGTGTACATGTAGTAAAATGATGTAGTACATGTAGTAACATGATGTAGTACATGTGGTAAAAAGATGTAGTACATGTAGTAAAATGATGTAGTACATGTAGTAACATGATGTAGTTCATGTTTTAAAATGATGTAGTACATGTAGTAAAACGATGTAGTACATGTAGTAAAATGATGTAGTAACATGGTGTGTACATGTTGTAAAATGATGTAGTACATGAAGTAAAATGATGTAGTACATGTAGTAAAATGATGTAGTACATGTTGTAACATGATGTAGTAACATGGTGTGTACATGTAGTAAAATGATGTAGTACATGTAGTAAAATGATATAGTACATGTAGTAACATGATGTAGTACATGTAGTAAAATGATGTAGTACATGTGGTAACATGATGTAGTACATGTAGTAACATGATGTAGTTACATGGTGTGTACATGTAGTAACATGATGTAGTAACGTGGTCTGTACATGTAGTAACATGATGTAGTAACATGGGGTGTACATGTGGTAACATGATGTAGTAACGTGGTGTGTACATGTAGTAACATGATGTAGTTACATGGTGTGTACATGTAGTAACATGATGTAGTAACATGATGTAATAACGTGGTGTGTACATGTAGTAAAATGATGTAGTACATGTAGTAACATCATGTAGTAACATGATGTAGTACATGTAGTAACATGATGTAGTACATGTAGTAACATGATGTAGTAACGTGGTGTGTACATGTAGTAACTTGATGTAGTAATGTGGTGTGAACATGTAGTAAAATGATGTAGTACATGTAGTAACATGATGTAGTACATGTAGTAACATGATGTAGTAACATGGTGTGTACATGTAGTAACATGATGTAGCAACTTGGTTTTTAGATGTAGTAAAATGATGTAGTACATGTAGTAACATGATGTAGTAATGTGGTGTGTACATGTAGTAAAATTATGTAGTAACGTGGTGTGTACATGTAGTGACATGATGTAGTACATGTAGTAACATGATGTAGTAACGTGGTGTGTACATGTAGTAAAATTATGTAGTAACGTGGTGTGTACATGTATTAACATGATGTAGTAACGTGGTGTGTACATGTAGTAAGATGATGTAGTAACGTGGTGTGTACATGTAGTAAAATTATGTAGTACCATGGTGTGTACATGTAGTTACATGATGTTGTAACATGGTGTGTACATGTAGTAAAATGATGTAGTACATGTAGTAACATGATGTAGTACATGTAGTAACATGATGTAGTTACATGTAGTAAAATGATGTAATACATGTAGTAACATGATGTAGTACATGTAGTAACATGATGTTGTACATGTAGTAAAATGATGTAATACATGTAGTAACATGATGTAGTACATGTAGTAACATGATGTAGTAACATGGTGTGTACATGTAGTAAAATGATGTAGTACTGTGGTGTGTACATGTAGTTACATGATGTAGTAACATGGTGTGTACATGTAGTAACATGATGTAGTACATGTAGTAACATGATGTAGTACATGTAGTAAAATGATGTAATACATGTAGTAACATGATGTAGTACATGTAGTAACATGATGTAGTAACATGGTGTGGACATGTTTTAACATGATGTGTACATGTAGTAACATGATGTAGTAACGTGGTGTGTACATTTAGTAACATGATGTAGTACATGTTGTAAAAAGATGTAGTACATGTAGTAAAATGATGTAGTACATGTAGTAACATGATGTAGTACATGTTGTAAAACGATGTAGTACATGTAGTAACATGATGTAGTACATGTAGTAAAATGATGTAGTACATGTTGTAACATGATGTAGTAACATGGTGTGTACATGTAGTAAAATGATGTTGTACATGTAGTAACATGATGTAGCACATGTTGTAAAATGATGTAGTACATGTAGTAAAATGATGTAGTAACATGGTGTGTACATGTAGTAAAATGATGTAGTACATGTAGTAACATGATGTAGTACATGTTGTAAAAAGATGTAGTACATGTAGTAAAATGATGTAGTACATGTAGTAACATGATGTAGTACATGTTGTAAAACGATGTAGTACATGTAGTAACATGATGTAGTACATGTAGTAAAATGATGTAGTACATGTTGTAACATGATGTAGTAACATGGTGTGTACATGTAGTAAAATGATGTTGTACATGTAGTAACATGATGTAGCACATGTTGTAAAATGATGTAGTACATGTAGTAAAATGATGTAGTAACATGGTGTGTACATGTAGTAAAATGATGTTGTACATGTAGTAACATGATGTAGCACATGTTGTAAAATGATGTAGTACATGTAGTAAAATGATGTAGTAACATGGTGTGTACATGTAGTAAAAAGATGTAGTACATGTAGTAACATGATGTAGCACATGTTGTAAAATGATGTAGTACATGTAGTAAAAAGATGTAGTAACATGGTGTGTACATGTAGTAAAATGATGTAGTACATGTAGTAACATGATGTAGTACATTTTGTAAAAAGATGTAGTACATGTAGTAAAATGATGTAGTACATGTAGTAACATGATGTAGTACATGTTGTAAAAAGATGTAGTACATGTAGTAACATGATGTAGTACATGTAGTAAAATGATGTAGTACATGTAGTAAAATGATGTAGTAACATGGTGTGTACATGTAGTAAAATGATGTTGTACATGTAGTAACATGATGTAGCACATGTTGTAAAATGATGTAGTACATGTAGTAAAATGATGTAGTAAAAAGATGTAGTACATGTAGTAACATGATGTAGTACATGTAGTAAAATGATGTAGTAACATGGTGTGTACATGTAGTAAAAAGATGTAGTACATGTAGTAACATGATGTAGCACATGTTGTAAAATGATGTAGTACATGTAGTAAAATGATGTAGTAAAACACCAAAGCGCATGAAGCCGTATCAGGAAGCCACACACACTTTGTGCACGCTGATTGTTGCTTTGTGTTAAATACCAGCATGAGTAATAGAAGTACTGTGACAACTTTGTTGGACATTCCGGTTCGCTGAAGGCGTCGATCAGTTCGGGTGCAAAGCGCCGATCGATCAGTGTGAAGTATTGATGACGTCGTCCTGCTCTGCTCCACAGCTCCCGTCTGCGCTCCATGCAGTCTATCTGGGTCTGCATCGTCCTGGAAACTACTCCGCTCTTCTTCCTCTGCTGTTTTTCTCTGACTAACAGCTACACCCACTCATCACCTCTGCTCTCGCTGTGTGAATGATAGGCTGCAGTTTATTTCTGTGCATGGTGTGTGTGTGTGTGTGTGTGTGTGTGTGTGTGTGCGTTCATTGCTATCTGCTTTCGATGGAACCGATCAGGGTTTGTGGTCGAGGTTGTAACAGCTCTTGGCAGCTACATGAAACTGTTCAGTGTCTTTGTTATCGGTCCAGATTTTCTTTTTTTTTTACCTCTTTATTGAACTATATTTACAATTTTTTCAGTAAACATCATAAAAGACTTTTACTTACATTTTAATTTTGTTTTGTAATTATCGGCCAATGATTGCTGGGATGGACTCCAGCTTCCCGCGACCCTGAATTAAACCAAGCGGTAAAGAAAAGAAATTAATTTTGTTTTGGTTCTTACTGTTTTGGCTGTAAATTACATTGTGGTTATTAAATATATAATCCAGTAATAAATTAGGGACAGGACTTTTTTTTTATCCATTTTAATTAGTGTCCATAGAGGAAGGTTATCCTATCAGAAAATAAACAATTTTTAAAAATTAAATGTCTTAAATTTATAACATCCTTTTAAATAAAGATGCAATTTGACAACACAAAAGCCACTAAAATGTTTTTCCAGAAATGTGATTTTTAAGAACATTTCAGTACAAAAATCATCAGTGGTGTGTCCAGATGCTTCAAGGCTTTCCAGCATTTTACTTCCCTTTCAGGTAAATTCCTACACATTGGACAGAAGCAGTTTGCATGTTGAACTTGTTCAGATAAGATGCTGCAGCTTGATGAGAAAACAGAAAGGATGCTTCTGCTGCCGTGTATGTAGGACATCTAGCCCGGATCTGCAGTCCTTGTACCAGGCAGGGTTTTCCAGAACTGTGAACCTTTAAAGAGACAGAAGATGATCCAGATAATGTTTTCTTCGTCGCTGTTTTACAGACTCCATGCGCTGCTTCCCTTGTTTCTCATCTTCTCGTCTTATTTTGCGGTTCAGAGACGAACATGTCCTGAGGTGGAGTCTGCAGGTACGGGGCCTGACTGTCCAGGTGATGCTCTTACAGTTAGGGATAGTCTAGACATCTGTTAGTTACGCAGCCATGGAGACATCACCAGATGCACTGAGTGGTACCTTGCTCCTTTTCCTTGTATAAATATATGACAGTATTGCCGTCTCTAACTTATTTCTCCTTTTTTCCGCAGGTCTTCCTGAATAAGTGCAGTTGTACATGTTGATCTGTCTTTCCTGTCCTCTCCACCCCAACCAGTCGAGGCAGATGGCTGCCCTCCCTGAGCCGGGTTCTGCTGGAGGTTTTCTTCCTGTTAAAGGAGAGTTTTTTCCTTCCCACTGTCGCCTCATGCAGCTCAGGATGGAGGATTGGATCCAAGTCATGACTCGATGCAATCAGTTGGTTTCTATTATAGGATATGTATGAACTGGCTCGACTTGATGTGTCTGTAACGTCCTGAGACAACATTGTTGTGAATCGGTGCTGTACAAATAAAGCTGAATTTGTTTCACCTCCCGAGCTCCTAAATGTCACAAAGCTCTGATCATCTTTACGAAGACGGTCTCAGGATGCAGCTGCAACAAAATCGCTTGCATAGTTCATCCTTGCAGGACTTCAAACCCTGCCAGCAACCATGTCCAGGAGGACAAGGTTAGCAGGAGCAGCAGGTCTACAGCCTCCAGACCCCCTTTGCCCCTACATTGGAATAAGCAGGTGTATACCATGGCTTCATGATGTCAGGTTTACAAAATGACAACTTTAGTTTTAATTGTAGCAAAGGTCCTTGTATTGCTTCAGCATTGCTATTCTATTAACCAGAGCTGTGAAGTCGCTTTCCCATTTATTGTATTTGGTCATTTTTGGAGAGATGCATCGATTTACATCAAGTTTCCACGGTACAGTTACACAACAAAGAAAAAATCCACATTTCTACATCACTTTTTCCCATTGGCTGTGCGACTACACCCCCCTTACACATGTTGCTTACAGACAACTTCACTTCTAATCCAGCTCTACATGAGACAGCGTGCTAATGAAGAGAGCTCGCTAACCTAACAGACCATTGTTGGATGGAGGCCAGAGTTTCTTCACTTAACAGTTCAGCTGCTAAACCATGCATCACCACATCACAATATGTAGCCCTAAATTACTTTGACTGTAGAACAAAAATACTCTTAAATGTTCTCCTGAAGCTCTGCTGAGAGGTGCTGGAAGAAGATCTGCATCAGACCGTCATCCAGGAACCATTCATACCGGTAGCACACCGCTAGATTTTCCTCATTTTCACCCAACACTTCATCGTTCCTGAATAAAAGTTCACAAAAGAAATCTGAATATATATCACCTTCAATCTTTATACAAGTGACAAACTTCATCCAGGAAGACTTTTCTCATGTTTCTGTCTAACTGGGTCATTTCAGGAGACATGATCCTGAATTATGAAGAAGCGGAGTGCAGCTGAGCGCAGAGCCGACTCCAAGAGCCATGTCAGATACGAAGCAAAGGTTACTTCAGTACAGCGATAAAGATTAGATGTAGCCAGGCCAGAGGAGGACTGCTGCTCTGTGGAGAGATTAGAACCCATGAGGGAGAGAGCTCATGCACGTCACGTTTCTGTAACTTATTTACAACTTAATAAAGTTCTGCTTCACTTTCTGACTGCAAATTTAACATGTTTTCTGTCGGTGCTGGGTCTACTCAGGGCGAGAGCTGCCAACGGGAAGGCAAGTCGTTCAATCCCTGGCGTCCCCAAGCAACCTGCAGGAGCGTCCTTAAAAGACACGGATCAGCACATGACCTTCCACGCATGCATCGCTCAGACCGCAGCATCCTCACCGTGACCACAGCATCATTCAGTCCGCAGCATCTGCGTATTTGTAAAACAACGAGCATCTTATTGTGGACTAACACGTGTCTGAATGCAGCTTGTACTTTAAATTGATTTTAACTTGTCAAAACAAGAAACATCAATTTTTTTCTTTTAAATTGACCTCCGAAGTATAACCCAGATCATACACTGCAAAAACTGAAATCTAACATTAAAAATCTGAAATTGAGCATAAATCTGCTTATTTTTTTTAAAGGTAAGATAATTCTTAGTTTTTATGCCAGAGAATTCTTTGTTTTAAGAGTATTTTTACTTCTTTTGGGAAGAGTTGACAAGCCAAATGTTCTTGTTCTGTTGGAAGATAATTTACCTTATTTTAAGCAACATTTACCTCATTTTTGCAGAATTTTTTTCTTGTTTTTAAGGCTGAGTTTTTGCAGTGTAGACTGTCTCTTATGTTAATATTAAAGAAATCCTTTATTCCAATTTTTTTCTCATGATTTTTATTTTTTATTGACTTTGCTGCTGTTAAAAAATAAAGATCTAATTCAGTGTGTGTTAAAATCCTGACAGACATGCCACAAAATGCACCACATCTACAGCCTATTCTGGTCCTTTCTGCATATTTCACCTGCATTTTCTTTCTGCATCGTATTTTCTCTGTGAAAGCGGATTATTTCTAAACCAGCCCAACTTGTTAAAGAGATGCTGCGGAGAGGGAACAGATCCAGCTCTGGCTGTCTTCCAGCGGATTTTAAAGCTCCTTGTTTGGTAATTCGGACAATAAATGAAGCTGATCTGTGTCCAATGTCATATTTTACTAATATAAACCTATTTCAGTGTCAATGAGCCGCTCATGGAAACTTCCAGGCTGTGGATGGAGCTGTCGAAGACCTGCAGCTCTCTTCCTTTTTCTGACAGAAACAGACTAAAAATCTCTTTCTGTTCCTCTGAAGTGGACTGAGGAAAACGTTTGGCACAAACCATCCGAAGGCGACTTGTTCAGAACGGAAAGCGTCCCATTTAACCTCCTACACAGGGACAGACTGGACATCTGGCACGGCGGCCATTTTCCTGCTGGTCTGATGTCTTTCTGTGAAAACTCAGGCAGAAACTCTCTGAAAGTTTTTATTTCCCTGCTGAAGTCGACTCTCTGTGGCGATTCACACGGACAGCAGAGCTTTGTCTTCCTGGGCAGCTATGTGACAGAGACATGTCATATGGTACATATAGTCTGTTGAATCATGAGTTCATATTAGGACACCTGACTGCAAACTATTTAAACCCAACAACATAATGCAAAAACCTCTAAAGGACCAACACTGTCCCAACCCCCCCGGTGGGAAGCAGCAGAGTCCTGACAGACCCGACAGCTTCGATGGATACGTCAGAAAACGCAGCGACAAGAAAACACAAGACTTTTTAAAAACGTAGACTTTGTGGCGATGTGAAGCGGCTCTCCTGCGAGACGTATCTTAGAAGAAAACGGATGCCTGCATCGTTCAGCAGCTTGTCTTTGTGAAAGCTGAGATAGATGAAAAATGTGGTGAGAGCAACTTTTCCTGGAGAAAAACTAATGGAGACGCAGAAAATGAGGATTAGATGAAACGACTGAAGGCTCCTCGTTTCCTCTCGGCCAGGACGCTCCAGATCTTCGCTCATTACAGAAGTTTTATGAATCCGCTGCGTTGTGCTCTCACACACAATCCATCTCTATTTGGCAGCTTTAATGGGCTGCCCCGAGCTCACGGTCAACAAATCTAGCTTTGCATTAATCCCCCTCCTGCAACTCTCCATAATACCTGCAATTTAATTAGGACTTTTTTCTCTTTCTGAACTGCAAATAATACTTTATTCAGTTTCCCTTCTGTGCACGACTTCCCCTTTATGAGACCAGGAAGGGTGAAGAGTTGAGCTCAAGGATGCTTCAAGGAACAAGTACTGAAGTTTGAAAAGAGAAAAGCATTATTTCCCATCTAAGAAGTGTCTCGTGTCCTTTTTTCTTTGCATGTAGCCCTTCATGGCAAGACCAAGACCCCCAACTGTCCTTGTAATATGATCCATCTTCTCCGTCGGAAACTGCAGAACAAAGAAACGACCCGCTGGGAAGCTGAGATGGAAAAAACAGGGAAATTTCATATAATCTGATATGAACCACTGAAACTGATGCTGATGCTCAATTTAGAATCACAAACGGGGTGTTGCTGCCTTCCGCGATCGATTGATCCGTTCCTCAGATCACTGGACTCGACGTAAACAGAACTGAGAGACTGATTAGAGTCATAAATAATGGATGGATCATAAATGACAAGAACAAAAGAAAATCCACCAAAATTAAAAGCAGCTCCCAGCTGGACATACGCAGCCTTTCAGGACGGAAGCGGCTTCAACAATGTTTGCAAATTAGAGAAGCCACAGAGCGATGATGCTGATGATGGCAGAAATGTGTCTGGAGCGGCTGCAGCTGCTGCTGAGCTTTATTAACAAACCGGAGTAAATTTACACGGAGCGCTGCTACAACTTCTTCAGTTTCAGCCTGTTTGCTGAGAGGCGGCAGGAAAACAAGATCACATTCAAACCCAAAACACACACACAGTATTTGTTGGGAAATTTCATACAAAAGTCATGATTTACTTATTAGCTGGAAACGAGACCGACTAATAATACATGTGACGGCCCGGCTTAACTGTTTTTCTTTTGTTCGTAGGTAGGTGTGCTATGGGCGGTTCCAGTGATCAGAGCATCTGGCTGTAGCGCACCTGCCTATATAAGGCTGTGAGCTGTTTTGCCCTGCCCCTCTCGCTCAGCCCACAGCTTAGTTTGATCAGACACTGACTTGCAACCACTTGACACCACTGATTGTCCACGTTTACACGCTGCATTCACATACTTTGCGTTATTTCTTTAAATAAATACATCTGTGTGTATTTACAGCGTGGTCTTCCCTCATTGTTGTCACGGCTCTCTGTGCCGGTCGTGACAAACTGGGGGCTCGTCCGTTTGTTGTTGTTGGCGTGGCGGCGTTCTTTTTGTTGGCGTGATTCTGCGCGTCGGTTTTGTTCGGCGGGGGAAGGTCTGTGGTTTGCGTGTTTTGATTATGTTTTGGTCTGCGGTTGTGGGGTCTGCTGTGGTTGATTGCTACCGTGTGGGGGCTTGGTGGGCTTGATTTGGCTGGCGTGTGGTTTAGGTCTGATCTGGTGATTTGAGTCGAGTGCGTCGATGGTGGGCTGTGTGGGGCGTCCCTGACAGGTGTAGCGGCGTTTCCCTTTGGATTCGTTGCGGTTGGGGGGGTAGTGTTGTGGCCGCGTGGGTGAAGCGTTTGCTTGGGGGCACATCCGTGGTTGTAGGGCGGGTTGCTGGCTTGCTAGTCGCCTGTTCCCTCTCCAGCGGGCTTTAGTGCGTAAATACCTCCCACAGAGCTGCATGAAGACTAGGGGGAGCTTACGTAGAGCCTGGGGCAGGCAGTTTAGTGGGATTGCTCCATACGGTGTGCGGTGTTTGGGGCGCGCTCGCCTCGCTACTGTGGTTCTTGTTCTTGGGTGTTTGGTGTGCGGTTGTAAAATCGTTTTTGGTTATGGCGGATGTGGAGGCGTTTATTGCTGATCCATCTGAGGACGCTTTGAACGCATTGAGGAAGGAGCAGCTGTTGCGGTTGGCGGAACATTTTGAGGTTGATTTGCCTGATAAATCTTTGAAGGCGGACATTAAGGCTGCTTTGCGGACGACATTATTGGGTCTGGATCTTTTGCCAATTGCTTCGGGGGACCGGGGGTATGGTTCGGAACCTTTTAAGGTCTCTGTTCCAGCGACGGGTTTGTCCTTTGAGCAACAGAAAGAATTGTTGTTGTTGCAGTTGGAGCATGACAGGGCTACAAAGGAATCTGAACTTAGGGGACGGTTGGAGGTGGAGCGCTTGCGCCAGCAGGCGGAGAAAGATAAATTGGAGTTTGAGGCGCTGTGCCTGACCCTGCGTAAGGAGGAACGGTCGGGGGATGACCGGGAATCACAGTCGCGATCGTTGTCATCTGATAACTTGCGATGGGTGCCGGTGTTTAATGAGAAGGATCCCGATTCTTTTTTTGTATTGTTTGAGCGGGTGAGTGAAATTAGGAAGTGGTCGCCAGAAGAATGTGCTTTAATGCTCCCGTGTGTGTTAACAGGAAAAGCGCAGGAAGCTTATTCTGCATTGTCACCCGATGACGGCATCGTTTATGGCAAAATCAAGGCAGCTGTGTTGAAGGCTTATGAGCTGGTGCCTGAAGCCTACCGACAGCGTTTTAGGACGTGGGAAAAGAAAGCTGGTCAAACCTATGTCGAGTTTGTGCGTGATTTGTCGTCGCATTTCAAACGCTGGTTATCAGCATCTGACGTAACCACTTTTGACAGTTTATGCGACTTAATTGTGATGGAGCAGTTTCAGAGCGTTCTGCCCGAGCGTGTAGCTACATATATTAAAGAGAATAAACCCGTCACTGTTGAAAATGCGGCGGTTTCCGCAGATGAGTTCACGCTCATCCATAAGACCAGGTTTGGGAGGCGGGGGTCTCCGCCTATGCGCCGTGTTTTAACGAGTTGTGACAGACCCGCGAGAGTGGAGACATTTTTCCCCGGTACACCACATTCTACTGTAACAGGTGTAAATCGGAGCAGCAAATGTCATTATTGTCATGGGATGGGTCACTGGAAAGGTGAGTGTCCTGTGTTAAAAGCGAGACGTAAGACCGAACAGACTAATGTTAAGCCGGCTGCGCTAGCAGCGTCTGTTTCTGATGAGCGTGTCACCATTATGGGGGAACCCTCAGTGTGCGGTTCTGATGTGTCTGCTGCTTATGCTCCCTTCATCAGGAACGGATTTGTGTCGCTGGTGGGTAATGACACCAAAGTTCCCATTAAGATCTTGAGGGATACTGGTGCGTTTGATTCGTATCTGTTGGACTCGGTATTACGGTTGAATGCGGATTCTGATACCGGGGAGCGCATTTTGTGTCGGGGCATGGGTTTAACAATTTTACCTATTCCCGTGCACAAAGTCTGTTTAGATTGTGACCTTGTTCGAGGTAACGTCTCTGTCGGGGTTCATCCCGGGTTACCTGTGGACGGCATACATCTTATTCTGGGCAACGGATTGGCGGGTGGCCGCGTCTGGACTGATGTATCTTCAGAAGTGTGCGATGGGACTAAGACGGACGTCGATGTGTCTGTCAGCTGGGCGTCCTGTGCACCTGTTGTTTCCATTTTTCCATCCGATCAGGATACTAGCTCTTCTGCTTGTGCAGTCACCCGAGCAGCAAGCAGGGCTGCAAAGATGACTTCCCAGGATGATGCGTGTGAGACCAGTTTAAACTTGTCCGATTTCCCCATATCTGTGTCTGGGGATGATTTGCGACGTGAGCAGAGCAATGATGTGACGTTAAAAGGTTTCTTTGCCAGCGCAATGTCACCATCTGATATAAGAAGTGCCACATGTGGTTATTTTGTGCGTGACAATCTGTTGTTTAGGAAGTGGGTTCCTTTAGGCGACAAGGCTGTGGGGACCCCGGTTTTTCAGTTGCTGGTCCCCAGGGTATTTCGCCCTTTGGTGATGAAAACTGCGCATGATGAAAGTGGTCATTTTGGTGTAAGAAAGACGCATCACAGCATTCTTAGGCACTATTTTTGGCCTCGCATGAAGCATGATATATCTGAATATATTAGAACATGCCACGTGTGTCAGATGACTGGTAAACCTAACCAAAATGAACATGTTGCCCCTTTACGTCCTATCCCTGCTGTAAGCAACCCTTTTGAACACCTCATGGTTGATTGTGTTGGTCCGTTGCCAAGCTCTAAGTCTGGGTGTAAGTATCTGCTAACGGTGATGTGCCTCAGCACGCGTTATCCTGCCGCATATCCCTTGCGGTCAATAACCACTAAGTCCGTGGTTAAGGCTTTAACCCAGTTCATCTCTATCTTTGGTATTCCTCAAATCATTCAGACCGATCAAGGAACTAATTTCTCTGCTCACATGTTCGCACAGGTGTTGAAGCTGCTGCGTGTTGATCACCGCAGGTCTGCTGCCTACCACCCTCAAAGCCAGGGGGCCCTAGAGCGGTTCCATCAGACGTTGAAGTCTCTTCTGCGTGCATATTGCACTGAGTTGGACGGTGACTGGGAGGAAGGACTACCATGGCTACTGCTGGCTGCAAGGGGGGTGGTACAGGAAAGCACAGGTTTCAGTCCTAATGACCTTGTGTTTGGGCATTCTGTTTGAGGTCCCTTAGGTGTTTTGAAAGACACCTGGGTGCAGGGGGATCCTCCGAAGAACTTGGTGGATTATGTGAACGGGTTTAAACAAAGGCTGATTGTGGCGTGCAATTTAGCAAAAGAGCGATTGGACGTGGCTCAGGATATAATGAAACGCCTGTATGACCGTAAAGCTGAGCATCGGGAGTTTGAGCCAGGTGATCAGGTGCTGGCTTTGCTGCCTGTTGTTGGTTCCCCTTTTCAGGCGAGGTACACAGGTCCTTTTGTGGTGGCAGAAAAAGTGTCAGACTTGAATTACGTGATTGAGACTCCTGGGCGCAGAAAATCCAGGAAGTTGTGTCACATTAATTTTTTGAAGCCTTATTATCAACGTGAGACTGGGTTTCATCCGAATGGATTTAGTCCTGCTGTTGCCATTTGTCGAGACACCGAGGATGACGGAGTGCCTGAACCTGAGGATGGATTACTTGTTGGTCACCTGAGGAACTCTGCGGCACTTGGTAATCTGGAGATGCTTTTGTCGCATCTCCCAGGTCCGCAACGGGAGGAACTTGGGGCACTGATACGCCGTTATCCTGGTTTGTTTGGGGATGTCCCTTCATGTACAAGCTGGGTAGAACGTGACATTGATGTTGGGGATGCATCACCGATTAAACAGCAATATTACCGTATGTCTCCTCAAAAACGGACTTTGTTGGAGCGTGAAGTCGACTACATGCTCCAGAATGATATTGCTTGTCCCTCTTCGTCAAGTTGGGCATCTCCATGTATTTCAGTGCCAAAACCTGACAACACTCCACGGTTTTGCACTGACTTTAGGAGGATAAATGCAGTAACGAAGGCAGATTCTTTTCCGTTGCCGCGAGTCGATGACTGTGTTGACCAAGTGGGCTCTGCCAGGTTTGTTAGCAAGTTTGACTTGTTAAAAGGATATTGGCAGGTTCCTTTGTCCCAGCGTGCACAGAAAATAGCATCCTTCATTACTCCCTCTGGACTTTTTTCATATAGGGTCATGCCATTCGGGCTGCGAAATGCCCCTGCAACATTTCAGCGGCTAATGAACAGAGTGGTGGCTGGTTTGGATGGCTGTGCTGTCTATTTAGATGACCTGGTTGTCTACAGTGATACTTGGCATTCCCATCTTCAGAGGATTCGTGCACTGTTTGAGAGGCTGTCAGAGGCACACCTCACTGTCAATCTGGCTAAGTGCGAGTTTGCCCGGGCCACCGTTACTTATCTTGGTCGGGTGGTTGGACAGGGGGAAGTGAAACCCGTCGCTGCAAAGGTGGAAGCTATTGCAGGTTTTCCTCAACCAACTACAAAACGGGAGCTTCAGAGGTTTTTGGGGCTGGTAGGGTATTACAGGGGGTTTTGCCGTAATTTCTCCACAGTGGTTTTCCCATTGTCTGAGCTGTTGAAAATGAGGGCTAAGTTTATTTGGTCAGCAGCCTGCCAACAGGCTTTTGACAATATAAAGTCTCTGTTGTGTTCGTCTCCAGTGCTGTTGGCGCCACATTTTGACCGACCGTTTGAGCTCCAGGTAGATGCCAGCTTGGTTGGGGCAGGTGCAATTCTCCTTCAAAGGGATGACCAAGGTTTGGCAAGACCTGTGTGCTTCTTTTCTAGGAAGTTCAATGCATATCAACAGAACTATTCTATAATAGAAAGGAAGCTTTAGCTTTGGTTTGGGCACTACAACATTTTGAGGTGTACGTGGGTGCTACAACTCCTCTGGTGGTTTTTACAGACCACAATCCTTTGACTTTTCTCAAGTCCCTGAAATGTCCCAACCAGAGGTTGATGAGGTGGGCTCTGTTTCTGCAAGCCTATAATCTGGATATTAGG
Source organism: Telmatherina bonti (assembly GCF_933228915.1). Taxonomy (NCBI): domain Eukaryota; kingdom Metazoa; phylum Chordata; class Actinopteri; order Atheriniformes; family Telmatherinidae; genus Telmatherina; species Telmatherina bonti. The sequence continues at coordinate 39,564,630 of NC_136629.1, forward strand.
CATATTAAGGGGACAGAAAATCTAATGGCTGATGCTTTGTCTCGTGCCCCTTTGCCCTGAACGCAAACGTTTGACATTGTCGTTGTTTGTAATCTTTTTTTGCTGTTGTTTTCAGCCCACTCTGTTCGAAGACTTAAATGTGCTTCTCAGGTACCGGAGTTGCTGTGTTCTGATGGGGAGGTTGTTGACACCACAGCATTGAGGTTATATCTTCCTGTGTTTCAAATGTTCCTGCTCCAAGTGGTGAAGGACTTTACCTTTTTGTGGCCAGGTATTATGTTTTTGGGGGGAAGTGTGACGGCCCGGCTTAACTGTTTTTCTTTTGTTCGTAGGTAGGTGTGCTATGGGCGGTTCCAGTGATCAGAGCATCTGGCTGTAGCGCACCTGCCTATATAAGGCTGTGAGCTGTTTTGCTCTGCCCCTCTCGCTCAGCCCACAGCTTAGTTTGATCAGACACTGACTTGCAACCACTTGACACCACTGATTGTCCACGTTTACACGCTGCATTCACATACTTTGCGTTATTTCTTTAAATAAATACATCTGTGTGTATTTACAGCGTGGTCTTCCCTCATTGTTGTCACGGCTCTCTGTGCCGGTCGTGACATACATAAAAAGAACTCTACCTGATGTATTAATTTCCTTTGACTGGATTTACTAATAACAGTCATATTGGCTGGATCTGCAGAACACTATCGTTTCATGGCATTAATGATGCTGTAATGGAGAGATTTATTCCAGTAAAACCATCTGGAATATAAAAGAAATGCTGTATTTGTAAAGGTAATGGCGGCAGTTCCACGTTGCTTTACCTTCTGCTGCATCCTGGAGGACCTTCTAGAGCTTTTCAGGTTAAGAATTCTACTTCTGCAGCTGCAGCCGAGGAAACTCACTGAGATGGAATAGAAAATGAGGCCAGTGTGTTTATTATGTGGAATGCTGAGAAGGCTTTTGATTGGTGTGCTGGCTGGATGTGCTCGACTCTGCCTCACTGCCTGAGTCGTGTTCTCTTTACATCTGGGCTGAGCTGGAACAAAAGGGTAGACGCTCACCCAACAGGCAGCCCGGCATTAGCACACTGATTATCATCCCACTCACGGCCACACATGCCCACATCCACATCACATGCTCGCAGTGGAGCCACAGAGCTCAGCGTCTCCATCGTGACTGAGATGCAGAGAGATGAAGGAGCAAAAAGAAAGATGGCAGCTGGTGCTTCCCACCAGCCTCCTGCTGTCTGACTTCTGCCTGTGCCTTCCCTCTTCATCTCATCTTCCTCAGCTTTTCTACCCTCCTCTGCCCTCAACACGTTCAGACTTTCAATGAGCTGCAGCATCAACGTCCACGTGAGATGGCCGTCACATATCTGATCGTTTTCTTACATATCGAGATGACAAACGTGATCTTCTGAAGAACAGCGCCTTAACATACAGACTGAGCACACAAACCGGGGAAGACTTGATATTTTTAATCTGTTATTTATACAGTAACTACAGTCAGCTGATGTGATTTTCTTCAGGTTTGTCAGGAATTTAGTGAACATGTTGATTAATCTTCATCTTCCATTTAAAGCTCTGATTTGTATGTTTGAGGGTTTGATGTTGGTTTTCTACATGTTCAGTCTCCTTCAAGGCCTCCATAAAACTACAGATTTCAGTCCTGACACTTGGATGTTCACAACCTTCAGTTTATTCCTTTTGATGACATGGAGAGTTGTGCCTACGCCGTGGGATCTGAGGGCCATAATTCAGATTCATGTTCTACAACCGACTGGTTTCCATAATCGTCCACAGCTGGAGTAACGGCCACAAGTCACACGGTCTCCCCCAGACCATGACAGTCCCACTGCCATGAGGCTCTGCTTGTTTGTCCAGAATTCATTTCTTCCACAAAGATTTGCTTTTGCTGTCATTCTGCATTTTAGCTTTAATCGAACTGCATTGCCGGTGGAATCTCGATGTGGATGGAAACTTTTCATCGCAGCAGCTCCGACATTTGTCTGTAGACACTTTAAATGGTACCAAGTCCCCCAAACATTTTCCTCTTGGGTTGAATTTCCTGAATCAGTCACTTCAAGGTTCATTTTTAAACATCCACTGGAAACCAAAGGCATCGGAAACTATTATTTAAACCTGACTGAACACACCTCGATGGAAAAGTGTGTTTCCCAGTCTCTTTTCTCCTGACTTCCTGGGGTTTGTGCAGGTTGTTTGGTACAGACCTCTACTTATCCCTGTCATTTTGCAGGGATGAGGTGCCTTTTCTCTTTTAAAGAGCAAAGGCACCTCATCCCTTTGCTCTTTAAGTCACCTTGACGGCTACACAGCACACTTGTTGATCAAAAAGAAAAGCAGCTTTTGCCCATCATAACCAGTAAAGCCAAGTGATGGTATTATAACTGAACTTTATTACAGCAAAGTCAAGCATTTGTTTGTCCTAATTTGAAAAATCTGAAGAGGAACTTCTTTTGGCAGATCTGCATCCTTCCATCTTGCGAGTTTCAACAGATGAAAATGAAAAAGGTCTTTTTGATCAAGCTCAACCCTAAATTTAGCTCTCGCTGCAATGCAGGTGACAAGCCATAGCCGGCAGCAACCCTCCCTCTGGTTCACACACAACCACACAAGCTAGGCACCAGCAGAGAGGAAAAGCATCTGTTGCAGAATGAAAGGGCACTCCCATCTGCCAGTCACCCAAACCTGCCGGCCATCTCACCTCCTTTTTCTCCCCTCTGCTCAGAAAAAGGTTACAGGTCTCCATCGGACTTGAGAGCAGCAATCAGGCTTCATTTCTTTTCAGGCTAAACTTCCCTGCTTTGTGTGTTTGGCCTGTGTGCCTTTAGGACAAGAGCAAATGTTTGGGTATTACATTTAAATGGAAGAAACTCAACAGGATTTGCTCGACAGAATATTTTTATACATCTTCCACCTTCCTGTATGGCAGCACACGGAAACCCCCCCTTTCACCCCCCATATCTCCATTTTCTCCTTTCCTTCCTTTGGCGCTGTCACTGTGCCAGATTGGTGTGTGAAAATGCACAAACTTTATTGCCCACTAAGAGGAGGTAAGATAATCTGATTAATGCACATTTCCTCTTCATATATTCATGACCATTTCCGGGAGTCTATTAGAAAGACATGACTTATTCAAGCGGAGGTTTTGATTGAAGTTCACTCTGTCTCTGCAGTTGATTTTCAATCTTTCATTTTTCCAATACTGCTTCCACTCGCTCTTTTTTTCCTGTGGGTCTGATCTCTGGCCTCCTCATTTCCCTCTTTCTGTTCTTTAACCCCACCCGGCTCTCCTTTCATTCTGGAGTGCTTCAATTGATTGGACGTGACAGAGTATATCCATTCAGCTCCACTTAGCTCTTACTGGTTGTATGAGAGTGAGGGTTGTGACCCTGGGTGAACTAGTGATGAGAGATGGTTTGGTTGTGACTGTCATCCATTATGGATCCGAAGGGAAATGGTTTGTGATGATTTTAGTCCAGTGCCTGCCTGTGAGGTCCTGATTATACATTCGCTGACATGCAGAACTATTTTACGCAGCCAAATAGCTCTTTGAGGAGTTGTGATTCCGTGGACCTACAGAAAGTACCTTCATGATATACATCACTTGAGGTCCAGTTACTCACCCTTGTTCAAAGTTATTCCTCCAAACTGTGCATTTAATCAAGGTGTACCTCAATGCTATAAGCATGCCTTCACGGATTCACTGAATTCTCATGACTTCATGACTTTTTAAATAACTTGTTTCCCCTTACAGACACAGAACATCACTTCAGAATAAACGTAGAGGTGCCATGTTATATTTGATTAGAGGTTTTGGAGTTCAGTAAGAAATAAGACAGTAGACTTGGCCAGTCTGAATGGTGCATAATTACCGGTTAGGTTAGAAGGAGTTGTGATTTTAGGAGTCTTGTGTTCAATAATGACAAACTGGTAGGAAACTAATTATAGAGAAGGAACGACCACCTGAAAGGACATGGATAACAACATTGTTAACACACTTAAATTGTTTTTTTTCCCCCTGAATCTTCATCATCAGACTTTATTTCATAATGTGAAAAAATGGGATATTAAAGCTGACTATAGTTTATTTTCCAAAACATAACCACACAATTTCAGTGCCTAAACCAAACCAAGCAGTGACCGAAAAAACAAAACATAACCACATAATTTCAGTGCCTAAACCAAACCAAGCAGTGACCGAAAAAACAAAACATAACCAAATAATTTCAGTGCCTAAACCAAACCAAGCAGTGACCGAAAAAACAAAACATAACCACATAATTTCAGTGCCTAAACCAAACCAAGGGGCGACCAAAAAAACAAAACATAACCACATAATTTCAGTGCCACTTCCACAAAAACAAACATGCCTTTAAAATGATCTAGTTAGGGGTTGGAAAAAAACTGCACTTTATCCCGTCCTTCACCTTCGGTCATCGATGTGGAGTGGTATGATGGCAGTGTGAAAATACACAAAAAGTGCCTAGACAATGGATAACTAAAGTCACACATATGACGTCATGGTATTTTCTGTCACAGATGGTGACGTTTCAACACCTAAAACCTGGTTAAAAAGGTCCACATGCGGACATGCAAATAGAGTATTCGCACATCTTCAGTTTAGTTGGAGGCTTTTTTTTTTAAAAAACAAACAAAAAAAAACAAAAACAAAAAAAAACAAACATTTTCAAATGTATGCTTTTGTTTGGATAATAGGTCAAATTGGAAAAAAAAAACAACAACTTTGTTTTGTGAGATACCTGCTACATGTGGACAAGGTCTCAGATGACACTGCATCAGAAATGGTCTTGTTACATCAACAAGGGCCAGTAAAAGCAGTCTAGCAAAGTAGCAGGTCCAAAACACTTCTTTTTATTAATCAAAAAACTGTTTTAAGGGAAAACTGGCAGATTTTCAGAAGTTAAATTAAAACAAAGAGGGGCAGAACTCATAATGTGGTATGAAATTTGATCAATCATTGACATCCCTTACTTGTTCAGCAGGTTCTTTTTATCATCGTGTCCAATAAAATAGAAACTATATAAAAATACCAGCATGTTCCTGAAAACAAGCCTGAGAGATGTATGTTAAAGATGCAAACATGTGACAAATGACATCCACAATGATGATTGTTACATTACGGAGCATCTTAGTGGCAAAACTGATCATTTGTTAACCCCAAATAATTTAAATTTTCTAATCCAACATGACAGTCGCCCTGAACAGGCCATCAATCCATCGCAGTACTTGTTGTGTTCTTAAACAAAGCCTTGGAATTAAAGAGAGAATTGCTGCATGTTTATTTGGTCTTTCATTACACAAAGGTATATAGTTAAAAGCGCTATACGTAGCTGGGACATTTGCGTCAAAGAACCACTTGTCAGGACATAACCGTATGGCCTTATGGGTTGTATAATCAACAGAGACAAATAACCAAAAGTCAACTGGTGATTTGAAATTAACAATGAGAAATCCTCATTACATCCGTCTCTATGGATTGAAAGTTGGTGTCAATAAAGATTTTGTAGTTTAAACTTCTCATAATCTTGCAGGGTGAAATAATTAGATCCGGGCTCACTGTTTCACTGCACCGGGGAGGAAGAAGACCTTTTCTGACATGTTCACTGCAGAAAATTTAGGGTTGAGTTGGACCAAATAAATCTTGAGAGGATTTTCATTGGATTAAGATGCCAAGAAAAACCTAATATGTTGGCAGCAGGGAATCCTTTCTCACTCCAACTCAGGATCTCTTAAAGGTGTGTAGAACACCATGAACCTCGCCCAGAATCTAGCAGCCATAAGGCTCCACTGGGACTCACTGAACGCAAAGTTTATGTGGATTAACAAGGTCACTGAGTCACTTTTAAGCTTCAGTACAACTAAGTGTTTTCAATTTGCAGCTAGCCATTGGTCTGTGCAACCAGCTTACTTTAAATGTTCTCCTCTCTCGAGACGGAAAAGCCCCTATGTGTCAAAATAGAGTATCAAATTAAAATACTCGAATTCAAGCCTACATTTCACTATTAGGTTTATTTTGTTTTTGGGGTGGGGAGGCACAAAGTTAATTTGATCTTTTCCAGGCTGTTTGGAGCCTCAGGGACTGTCTGTGGGCTGCACTGGAAAGCAGATGGCCTGTCCTATTACACAGCTTATTACACAATCTTTATATTACACACACTCTGACTTTCAGTGTTTGTCATCTTTACTGTGTGTGTCAGTCAAAGTGCATTTGTATATGTGTGTAAATTAGAGTCAGTTTTATTTTCACTTCACTATGTTTGCTAAATGAAAAATGTACAAAGCACATATTTGAACCCAATACCTGGTGCATGGGCCTGTTGCTTGTTTACACATGGGTAAAAATCAGGACAATGAGACATGTGGAGAAGCTCTGCTGGTTACCTCGATTGAGCATGCACATATTGTACACTCACCACAAAGCGCTTCGGCTCTGCTAAACGAAGGTTAGCCATCAATTTAAGGGGAGATGATTTGTTTACACAGCTGTACTAGTACGATAGGCCTCTTCTGTTTGTAAGCCTGTAAGCTAGAGTGCTTAAATGCCCCCTCAGCATGCATTCAATCACTACACTCAGACACACAAACATGAACATGCCCCCACTTATATTTCAGAAATATGTAGTAAACAAACAAAAAAAGTCATAACTTGTAGTTTTTGCATATAAAAGACATAACTTCATAATTTACATATCTTATTGATAGCACTTAGAAAAAACAAAAAGATCATCATGATGCTCTGGCACGACGTGTGGCACAGTGAGATTATATGCTAATAAGGAACAGACAGAGGGGAATGTGCTTCATATTTCCGTCAAACCCCTAAAGGACATGAATGAAAATAAGATGAAATTCTACTTCTACAGATGAAGTGAGAAGTCAGTAGCGAGCTTTGGCACCACAAAGATGCTAGCCCTCATTTGAAACATGTTAGCTTTCCAGCCGTTTAGCAAATGAATATAGACAAAAGGTTTTATGCAAAAGATGGGAAATTGTTTTCGATTCTTGATCTATGTTGAATGTTGAAATATTCTTAGTAACAGCATAATCATATGTAACCCCATATCGTCATATAAGTTGGAAAATGTACATTTTAGAAACGGATTGTTCTTACAAAGATTAAGGTATAAGATTGTGTTTTTTATCTTGACATGTTTCAATTATCAACTGCAGTCTTCCTCAGAAGCTTCGTCTGACAACTGTGATGTGTTGTTAATCAGTTGTTAGCCCTGAGCATGGCCAACCTGGCCATGACTTGATGGATCCACCAGGCTGGCCACACCTCCTATTAAAATCAGCCATATTGGATCACTGCAAACGCAATAACCATATCCTGCACATGATGTTCACATCATCATATCAGAGACCAACACACACAAACTTTGGTTCAAGGAGGCAAGGTTGGCTAAACCCCCTGCTGCTTCATGGAGAGAGTCCCAGATGTGCCAGATCATGAAAGCTCCATCATCCCAGTTAATGGTGTTCCTGGCCCACTTTATGATTTCTATTACCTCCTTGAACCATCTTTTGTACTTGTTGGTCTCTGATCTGATGATGTGGTTATTGCATCTGCAGTGATTCAACATGGGAGATTTTAATTGAGGGACAGGTGGACCTGTCAAGTCTGTCAGGTCGGCCATGCCTCGTAATGGCGGGTTATAAACACATCACTGCTGTCAAATCATGCTTCCCAGAAAGACTGCAGCTGACAGTTGAAACATTCTATTCTATAGTCATGTAGCAGACGCTTTTTTTTTAGATGCTTTCCACCCTTCCCTCACTGTGCAGCTTATTCAGGGCTGAGTTGTGTTAAAGAGATGGACAAATCTAACTCAATGTGAAGAGTTTAACTAAGTGCAGAAATGCTGCTTCAACAGCTGAGTCTTCAGCTCTTAAAAGTAGACAAGGACTCTGTAGATCAGACAGAGTTCATCAGGTCATTCCACCATCGTGGAACAACAGGGTTAGGGTAGAGTTAGGGAAAAGAGTCTGGCTGGTGATTCAGTCCCATGTAGTCATGGTAACGCTAGACATCTTCCACTGGTAGAGCGTAACTGTGGAGAGGGAAGGTAGCTCTGGATGAAGGAGTGAAGGTAGACATGAGATGCTTGACTTGAATTGTTTTGTAAACCAGAAACAGAAGCTTTGAATTTGATACTCTGAAACTGGAAACCAATAAAGTGAGTTCATTTGGGTTGGTTGAAAACCAGACGTGCTGTGGCATTCTGGATCATCTGCAGAGGATTAACCAGCATGCAGGCAGACCTGCCAGTAGGGAATTGTAGTAATCGATGCATGAGATGACCAGAGTCTGAACCAAGAGCTGTGTTATGTGTTCTGTCAGGTACCTCTGATCCTCTTGATGTTGTAGAGAGCAAATTGGTAAGTATGGGCAACCGAGGCAACATGCAACTTAAAGGTCAGCTGGTCATCCACCATGACACCCAGATTCCAGGCAGCAGACGTAGGAACAAGTGTGATAAAGTGGAGCTTCACACATATCTGCGGAGGTAAGGAAGGATTGGCTGGACAGACAATGAGCTCTGTCTTGGACAGATTGAGCTGAAGGTGGCGATCCCTCATCCATGCAGAGACATCAGCAAGGCAAGCTGATGCTCTCAGTGAAACATTGTGTCGTCTGGTGGGAAGGAGAGGAAAAGCTGAGTGTCATCTGCATAGCAGTGGTAGGAGAAGCCATGAGAGCTTCTAACTGCACCAAGTGAGGAGGTGTATAGTGAAAAGAGAAGAGGGCCGAGCACCGATCCCTGAGGCTCCCCTGTTTTCACGTGATCTGGACACTTCTCCTCACCAGGATACTCTGAAGGATCTTCCTGAGAGGTAGGACGTGGACCACGAGATGAGAGAGTGGAAAAGAGAATGGTCGGCTGTATCAGAAGCAGCAGACAGGTCCAGCAGGACCACGACTGAACATTTGGATCTGGCAAGTTGTAGGGAACCAGTAAAAAAAAGGAGACCAGTTTTAGTGGAGTGGTCCTGCCTGAAGCCAGACTGATGCGGATCTAACAGGTTTTTATCATGGAGGAACTGGAGACTTGACTGAAGACGACACGCTGTAGGAGTTCGGACGTGAACAGCACCAGAGAGACCAGGCAGTAGTTTCCAACCTGGACTGGGTTTAGGGTGGGTTTCTTCAGCAGGAGGTTAAACACGCCAAGGTAAAAAGTGAAATCTTCTACTTTATCATTTGTCTAAAAGAAGAAACTGTTCCTATATTTAGACATAAGATATGAACCTCTTTGAGCTGGTCCTGCAACACCAAAGCCTTGATGGAGCAGCGTACCACTGAAAACCTTGTGAAGGCTAGCAACATGGCGTTAGCCTCCACAAAACACATGCTGGGGTCTTCTGTGGTCAAAAAGAATGGTCAAATAATTCTCAGTGATTTTAAATTGTGTTTCAGCTTGAATCTCACAGCTTATCAGAAATGACTTTAGGCTTTTGCAGCCGGTAAATCCACACAGCTCACTATGAAATCGACTATAAGCCCTGCATGCTACGTCAATACGGTAAAGAACAAGCATTATAATCACTGAAATCAGCAGTCCTTTCCAGTCAGTGGATTATATACCGGCATAGAAAATCCTAGTTGTATACAGTGGTATATCACTGCCGTCGTCGTAAAAAGAAGCAACTGGGTCATGCAATAAACCTCAATGCTCTGATGTTGTTGCACTATGCCATCAGCGACTATGGAAAATATGCAAATACAAGAGGCTAATACAAGAAGCTACATATTCTCCGATGTAAATCCATCCCGGTGTTTATATAGTGGAGGCACAAACAAGCATTTCTTACATCATATGGTTAGTTGGTACAGTCCAAGTAGTTACACTTCTCACTTTTCCACCTGAAGGTCTGCTGCATTTCTAGTTCCAAAAGGTGAAATCCAGTCAGGTTGGGAATCTGCATGTCTGAATTATTGTTTTGTAATATGTGGGTTTGCCCGCTTTCATGCCAGCCATGCAAAAAGTTTCATACGATCCATTGTTAGGAAACTAAAACAAGCAACGGATTTAAAAATAGACAATTACAATAGAAAAAAGTACAATTTATTGATAAACTTCATCAGAAGCGGTCTTGTAGCAGAACCTGTATGGGTAAACCAGACAGCAGAGAGTTAATCAACATGAGTAATGTGGAATGCACAGATAAAACCCATAAAACCATACTAATGAAAAAAGGCTAACTTTTAAAAATACCTTTGTCCATGTGGACCAGTCCCTACACCTCCTTAGTGTTCAGGCTAGTTAAGAACTCAGTAGAAGAAAGTACCCAGTGTTTTTCTCCCTGCTGGGGAGGGATACAGCCTGGTTTTAGGGGGAACTTGTATGAAGGAGAACGAACAGACCACCAATACAATTCCACCTACTCCACAGGCACATCTGTGGGAGATTGTCTTCAAAAACACTTGCTTTTTCTGAGACAACAGGAGGTCAGTGGGCTGCAGTCACGAATGTGATAATGGCCCAACTACACGTGAGACACACAGGCTTCATGTTTCACTGAACTCCAAACCATCCCAGAGAGACGCAGGGATCATAGCCAGAGGACTGAAGGATGTCTCCTGCTCTGTTTACAAAGTTGAACTTTGCTCTGATAAAAGGCAGTTAATGTTTTATGCTCTGATGATGCACTGATGGCGTATTAAGCCATGTGACTACTGCTTTTAGGGTCTGTTAAGCTTAAAGAGAATAAAACAGTTTCTTACATGAAAACAAGCTCTGCAGAGATGAAAACTACATGATTTATGCAAAATCTCACAAGCATGAAAAGGTCACATTAATAATCATTCTGATGATGAAATATTCTGGTTTCCTGCCAGAGGTGCTCCAGAGTTTATCCAAACCAAAAGCTGGTGGTTCAACCTCCACCACTCGCCTACAAATAAGCTGCTGCTTCACTGCCAGTTAGGGCTTGCTGCAACTGGTTTCTGACCAGTAGCGTTGACCATTTTGGCATTATTAAACCCTGTGTTCACTCTGACGCACCTGGAGAGAAGTTTATTTCTTCCTCTCTGTGTTTACGTTGCTTCTCCTCATGCCAGTACTTAATGGAGTTAATGCACATGACTGTGCAGCTCCTCGACACGGTGAGCTCTGCAAATGCATATCATGATATTATTTTCTCAACTGATGTAAGGCAATGTAACTTGATGATATACAGGAGTAGAAGGCAAAATGCATTATGGGAAAGGTGTGTCGGTTGTTTTTTTTCTTTTTTTTTCCATTCTCTGCAAGTCTTCAGAGAATAACTGGCAGTCTGAGTGAGGAGAGCAAAAACGCAGCAGAGTAAAGCAGTCAGGCAGGGAAAGGAGGTGCCTGCAGACCTGCTACCAGGACGGTGAAGGAAAAGCTGCTCTTTACTCATTCCCATTTGAGCACAATTTATTCAGCTTTGGAGGTCAAGTCAACATGGCTTCTGTTCTACATCATAAGGATTAAAAAGGAAAAACAAACTTAAATGGCAAAGTTGTAATCCTGCTCCAGAGACTGACAAGGAGCTGGAGGAGAAAGAAGTTAAAGTAATAACAATGGATTGGATATAAAGTGTTTTTCAAGACACTCAAAGCACTTTACATCCAATCCATTATTCATCCACAGACCGGTGGCGGAAAGTCACGTGAAGTCACGGCTACTCAGAGGCAAACTGACACAAATGTGGCTGCCAGGCTGTGCCAACATCCTCGCCAACCACCAAACATTTACTCCATCCATACATCAGTGTTGCCAGGCGACGCGAGCACCACAACACCAGAACAAAGGCCAACGTCTCCAACCTGAGCCACTGTCGTCACGCTGCGTTTTCATAACTGCAGCTTTAAAAGAAAGTTTTACCAAACTATTGCAACATATATTTTATCAAAGCAGGATGTTTTCCTGACATTAAACCATGTTCTTTTATTTATTCCAAAGTAGCGTAATAGTCGAGTTCAGGAACTCAAAATAATGATAAAGCAAAAACAATGTCCATGACGGACTAACATGGATATCCGTGTAGTTATTGCATGCTACTTTCATGTCACCTTCACAGAGTTGAATTATTTTCCTGGCACTCATTAACAGACTTGTGCACAACCTTCATATGAATAAAGTTACATCTGAACAGGGAAACATCTAAAACCTGCAGGACAGGGTTCCTCCAGAACCGACTTTTTGACTTGGTTTGTGATTTTACATTGTTCAACTCAATGTAAATGTAAAATTACTTTTATGACAATAATAGTAACAAGAAAATTTAAAATGATGACATCTCTGCTGTAAACGTTTGTGTGTGTGTGTGTGTGTGTGTGTGTGTGTGTGTGTGTGTCTGCAAACAGGCTCGTAGTGCAGCTGTTATCTGTCTGCAAACAACTTCACCACTAGAATTCACCATCCAACTTTTCAGACCCTCTGAGCAGATATTATTATCTACAAGCAAAAGTAGTTGAGTTTTTATTGATCGTCCAGCATCATCCCATCGACACAAATTAGCCGGTTGCACTGTTTCCCGTGTCTAGTAGTTGGAAATCTACGTGTGTATATTAAAAAGTCAGAAAACAGCCATAAATTAAATGGAGGAGAGTATTTTCCATCTGGAGCTCCAAGTTAACTGTAATCATTGATCGTCTGCTTATGCTGTGGGTTATACCCAGTGGACAACCTTACACATTATCAACCCTTACACTGCTAAACTACTTCTTCAGGGATTTGAGTTCACTCCAGCACCAAGGCAGATCAAAGCCTGCTAATTCTGCATTTCCAAGGTTTTACCTGAACATCATCCAGACTGTAAGTCCTGGGTGGGTGAAGCTCCATAAAGGTGTGAATGTGACCTGCAGTTAGAGCTGCTGGAAGGCTGTGCAGCCTGAATAAAGGACATGCATCACCAGCCCCTGCAAAGTCCATCCACCTGATACAGAATATGTGCTTTTCTGCTTCCACCTGAACGCAGAGCAAACGGACATTTCAATTTGCTGCTAGCAACAGGAAGTCAGCAGCAGGTGCAATCTGCATCTGAAATGCCTGCAGACCAAAAGAACCATCTGATTTGTTAAGCAGATATATGACGGGGCAGGGTTTCCATGGTTACAGTCTGTCACCTCAGCATGGCGCCCTACCGGCTCTCAGTGGTTTGTAGTCTGTTTCTTATTGTTCTCAGTAGGCGCTTCCTCTTTTTCCACACAGTTCAGAAAGACACATGTAATGCAGAAGTCACATGTGTGAGACGGGAGTCAGAATCAGTCAGTTTGATCAGACAGAAGAAGAAAGATGCTCAAGGTGAATTTTGGGGAATCATTCTGCTCTTAGCATAACATGGTTGCTCATCTTATTATGATGTAGGAACAGTAATGCAGTTTTCCCAGGACCCTGTGATCTTTTAACCACACATGCATAAACATACACACACACACACGCACACACACACACACACACACACACACTGCCTACATCTCCAAAACAATTTCCAATCTCAGAGGCTTAAGATAAATCCAAAGGATTCTGGCACACTAAACAAAGTAAAGCTGAATGTCACAGCTGAGAGAAAACAAGTATTTTGTGTATGTTTTCCTCAACTTCAGACACAATAACACACACACACACACACACACACAATCCTCATCTTCACTCGTTTCATTCTCAGAGCCTTTCTTTCTCTTTTTATTCACATCTTCCTCCTCTTCTCTTTCAGCTGCCTCTCTAGTGGGAGTTTAAGAACAATAGATGATGAATGAGAGGAGCCATGCAGGCTATGTGAATCAGACTGCTTTGTATTTATAGTGGACACCCACTCCCTCCATCATCAGGTACTCCATATTGGCTGTTGTGGTGAACAGCATTTAGCCAAAGGGGGTATTACACTGCCTCAAGCACATACAGTTCATATTTTTAGTGGACAAAAGGATTAAATGCCGAAGGGATGATTGCTATTGAAGGCGATTTTATCCCAGTAGTCGGAAAGCCAGAGGACATGAACTTTTGATCACATGCAGAGGGTTTTTACCCACTTATGTGTTTATAATGTATTCATATGAAAGAATGCTGTTATTTCCATATAGGCCAACTTTTTTTTCCTCAAATAGCTTGAATGTTTAGCCTCAAGGGTTTACAGTCAAAGCACAAGCCGATGTTGTGACGGAACATGTGGAGCTTTGTTGGTCTAAACACGACATTAAACACACTACAGTGTTCATCTGGTCTTCTCCAGACCAACCAGATGACAACAGCTACAGTAGTCTTGTTTTGGGAGATAATGGCAGTTGTCAAGACCAGTTCTGAACCATGGGTCCATGCTTGGGCTTCAAGCATCACATAAACGTCTGCAAAAAACGTTCAGGTTTGCACCTGTGGGCTCTCAGGTACACAGGACAGCATTCATTATCTAGACACAAGAACTATCCCTATCGTCCATCATTAACTCAGCTGCAATGCAGCTTCCCACCACTTGGTGGCGCTAATGTGAGAGGTGTCCAATGTACTCCAACGAGCAGAAGAAGACATTCACCTAGCAGTTAGCCTGTACTGAAAACTATTTCAACCAAACAGATGAAGACAAACATGGTTCTTAGAAGGCAGAAATAATAAAGTCATAAAGTTTGCTTTTGTAACGAGGCAGAGCAGAGAAGCTAATGCTAACTAGCGTTGGCCAACATGAAGCTCTGAAGCTTCCACCCTGAATCAGTGCCCAGAAACCAGAGATGGGGACTCGAGTCGCACTTACGTCACATTTCCAGCTACCTGAGATTCAACCTGGACTCATGAACAATCTTATTTTCTTCATCATCTTTCTGTGTGATCAGTCTGTTGTCTGTGTTGCTTATTGTCATTTCCCCAGACATGACACTCACGTAACGTCACACATACACAAACACACAATCTATCAAAACAAGAATAATTACAGCGCTGCTGCAACCTAATGAGATCAGCAGCCTGCAAGGTGTAGAGTAAAAAATCTATATAGCTGGATGGACCACGTGCACACCTGGAGGGGTCACCTCTGGGGAGTGGGGGTTAACCCCCACTATCCTGCACATCTGGCTTAGCTTGTCTCTTCTTAAGCAGAATTTTGTAACTTTGTTGGTAAAAATCCAATAAAAATATTACATACTACACACAGCAATCCATTATTAATATAAATGTAATTATTTGTATTTTTAATATTTTTTTAAATTTGTGAAATACTGCCCAAATAATGTATAATATACAATAATAGTACAGTCATTATTATTACTCTCACTTTTATCATCAGGGTGATAGATGGAAGGATGGAAGGATGGATGGATGGACGGATGGACGGATGGATGTTCACGTATACACACACCCAAACAAAGTGACAGAAATGGAATGGGAACCTTGAGAGAATCAATTTCCCAGCTGAGAGTGTGACTGAATGTTTCAGCTGAGCTGAGAAGGCCCATTACTGGTGAACAGTGGGAGCAGGCTGTGTGTGTGTGTGTGTGTGTGTGTGTGTGTGTGTGTGTGTGTGTGTGTGTGTGTGTGTATTCCATTTGCAACTGTTGTTGAAGGTGCCTTCATGCTCTCTCTGTCTGTCAAACATGCACACACACTATTAGTTACATCAACGTAAAGGCCCGGAGCCTGTGCAGAGTCACTGGGTAAATTGGTTCCGTAAGGCTGCCACAGAGTTCAATCATCCTTCACACCATCAGGCTTTAATGTGCGCTGATTTCAGGAGCAATAACAGAAGTCTATGATGCAGTCAGCGAAGTTGGGTGGATCTAAGTCTACTACATGAAGACAAGAAGAAGAAGTAGAAGCTTTAGCCTAGCAGCTAAAAGTTTAATGTTTTGTTAAATAAATCAAATAAACCAAAGACAAAATTAATTTGCATGTGTTATATTATGTTTTCATTATTCAATCCTGCCTTTCTTATTTCAAGTTGAAATTTATCCTTTCCTGACTTGGAGTTAATTAAATTCGACAAAACAAATCTCTGGAGGAGAACAAAACCATTGGCTGTCAGGAGGACCAGAAACTAGCAAGTTAAATCAGAAAGACAGACAGAGAGCTACCTGCTGCTAATAAACAAACTTGCTGGACGACTCAGTGACTGTGACACATGCAGAACATTCATGCAGAACATTTAGAGTGGAACGTGTTCAGAGAAGAGAGATCATGCCAATGTGACCCCGCCCGCCCACGGCTAGAGGCAGGCCAGGAGAACCCAGAGACCCGGGTAACCGACAGCCACCCCCAGGCACAGACCCCAACCACCCCACTCTGGAGCCAGCCATGCATCCGCCCAGGAAGTGGCGAAGGAGGTGCCCAACCAGAGTCCCCCGCAGTCAGGGGGAACAGGCCCCAGCAGGCCCAGGCCGGCAAGGGCCGATCCCGCCGGGCACCGGCCCCCCAGGGCAGACAGTCAATGGGTTTGTTCTCTGCAGGGACCATGAATCTAGAGTTGGCTTGTGTCGGTGTATATCATATATATGTGTGTGTTTGTGTGTGTGTGTGTGTATGTACGTGTGTGCATTTACATATATATGTCGGTGGGAATGTATGTGTATATACATGTATGCATTGAACTCTTTCTCTTATTTTCTCTGTTTTCTTTTCTGTTCTCTTTCTGTCCCTTTTCTATCCTTCCCAGTCAGGTCCAGCAGCATAAACTCTGTAATACAAACAATTATCTGAAACAAACAGAAAAATAAAATAAGAATCCAGAAATACAAGGGGATCATTACATCTATAAAAGCTCCCCTTGGAAAAATAAATTTGCTCAGCGGAACACAGCATCCAGAACATCAGTCTGCTGTTTAAATGCTGGACAAGACAATTATAAAACAAAATAAAAAAAAACCCACAAATCTCTGGTATAACGAAAGAAAAAAACGAACATTTGGGAAAATTAGCATGGAATGCTGCATACCCAGATAGTGCAAATAAAACAGGTTTTAAATGCAACATTATCCCATAGACACACTGTGCAGGAGGACTGAAGGTGTCCAGAGAACCACATTCATAACAGAGAAGTTCTTCAGTGCTGAAAAAGACATTAAAGGTTAGAGGAAAGAAAGACAACGTAGTTTGAAGACGATGAACTAAATGAACTGGGAATACTGATTACATGGACTGGTTTGAGGTGTGTGGTGATGGATTAAAATGTAGAAAACTGAAATAAAAGTTGAACTGATTGAAAGAACTGAATTAAAGTGAATTAACTTCAGTCAATAGACATCAGGAAGGCTTCACCAGTCAGACTTCACCAGTCAGACTTCACCAGTCAGACTTCACCAGTCAAACTTTACCAGTCAGACTTTACCAGTCAAACCTTACCAGTCAGACTTCACCAGTCAGACTTCACCAGTCAGACTTCACCAGTCAGACTTTACCAGTCAGACTTCACCAGTCAAACTTTACCAGTCAGACTTTACCAGTCAAACCTTACCAGTCAGACTTCACCAGTCAGACTTCACCAGTCAGACTTTACCAGTCAGACTTTACCAGTCAGACTTCACCAGTCAAACTTTACCAGTCAGACTTTACCAGTCAAACCTTACCAGTCAGACTTCACCAGTCAAACTTTACCAGTCAGACTTCACCAGTCAAACTTTACCAATCAGACTTTACCAGTCAAACCTTACCAGTCAGACTTCACCAGTCAGACTTCACCAGTCAGACTTTACCAGTCAGACTTCACCAGTCAAACTTTACCAGTCAGACTTCACCAGTCAAACTTTACCAGTCAGACTTCACCAGTCAGACTTCACCAGTCAGACTTTACCAGTCAGACTTCACCAGTCAGACTTCACCAGTCAAACCTTACCAGTCAGACTTCACCAGTCAGACTTCACCAGTCAGACTTTACCAGTCAGACTTCACCAGTCAGACTTCACCAGTCAGACTTTACCAGTCAGACTTCACCAGTCAGACTTCACCAGTCAAACTTTACCAGTCAGACTTTACCAGTCAAACCTTACCAGTCAGACTTCACCAGTCAAACTTTACCAGTCAGACTTCACCAGTCAGACTTTACCAGTCAGACTTCACCAGTCAAACTTTACCAGTCAGACTTTACCAGTCAAACCTTACCAGTCAGACTTCACCAGTCAGACTTCACCAGTCAGACTTCACCAGTCAGACTTTACCAGTCAGACTTCACCAGTCAAACTTTACCAGTCAGACTTTACCAGTCAAACCTTACCAGTCAGACTTCACCAGTCAAACTTTACCAGTCAGACTTCACCAGTCAAACTTTACCAATCAGACTTTACCAGTCAAACTTTACCAGTCAGACTTCACCAGTCAAACTTTACCAATCAGACTTTACCAGTCAAACCTTACCAGTCAGACTTCACCAGTCAAACTTTACCAGTCAAACTTTACCAGTCAGACTTCACCAGTCAGACTTCACCAGTCAAACTTCACCAGTCAGACTTCACCAGTCAGACTTCACCAGTCAGACTTTACCAGTCAGACTTCACCAGTCAAACCTTACCAGTCAGACTTTACCAGTCAGACTTCACCAGTCAGACTTCACCAGTCAGACTTTACCAGTCAGACTTCACCAGTCAGACTTCACCAGTCAAACCTTACCAGTCAGACTTCACCAGTCAGACTTTACCAGTCAGACTTCACCAGTCAGACTTCACCAGTCAGACTTTACCAGTCAGACTTCACCAGTCAAACTTTACCAGTCAGACTTTACCAGTCAAACCTTACCAGTCAGACTTCACCAGTCAGACTTCACCAGTCAGACTTCACCAGTCAGACTTCACCAGTCAAACTTTACCAGTCAGACTTTACCAGTCAAACCTTACCAGTCAGACTTCACCAGTCAAACTTTACCAGTCAGACTTCACCAGTCAAACTTTACCAATCAGACTTTACCAGTCAAACTTTACCAGTCAGACTTCACCAGTCAAACTTTACCAATCAGACTTTACCAGTCAAACCTTACCAGTCAGACTTCACCAGTCAAACTTTACCAGTCAAACTTTACCAGTCAGACTTCACCAGTCAAACTTTACCAGTCAGACTTCACCAGTCAGACTTCACCAGTCAAACTTCACCAGTCAGACTTCACCAGTCAGACTTTACCAGTCAGACTTCACCAGTCAAACCTTACCAGTCAGACTTTACCAGTCAGACTTCACCAGTCAGACTTCACCAGTCAGACTTCACCAGTCAGACTTTACCAGTCAGACTTTACCAGTCAGACTTCACCAGTCAGACTTCACCAGTCAAACCTTACCAGTCAGACTTCACCAGTCAGACTTTACCAGTCAGACTTCACCAGTCAGACTTCACCAGTCAAACCTTACCAGTCAGACTTTACCAGTCAGACTTCACCAGTCAGACTTTACCAGTCAGACTTCACCAGTCAGACTTGTAGCAAAGTCCGCTAGTCTTATGTCGGACAGGCTTTACCTGAGAGTCGCATCTAATTTCAGCCGATACCAGCGTGGCTTTGCTTGTTCCTCCCTAAGCACATCTACTGAACTTCAGCACCAGCTTTCTGTTGGCGATAAGCATGTTTTAAATGATCCAATTTCAGCGCTGAGTTAGAAACTGTTCAAGTGTTGAAATCTTTTAAAACGTAATCATGAAATACCTTTGTTCTGGTGTGGCAGAGACTTTGTGCACAATGATTACAGCAGTGCAGAGAACCAACTTCATTAAAAGTATATCGCCTGGCGAGTTTTTTTTCTTGAGAGTAACTGTGTGTCTGTCCTCCCATCCATTCCTATAAGCAGAGAAAGCTAAAGTGTCCCAGAGGAGCTCCCGCCCCAGAGACAGAGCATGCAGGCAGCACTCTGGAGACACAATCCATTTTTATCAGCCTGCCCAGACCCGGCTTCATGAAAACAGAATAAATAGGGCTGTTAAAACTTTATGGCTTTACTCTTAAACTACAACAAACAGAGTAATAAAGAGAATAGAGAGAAACGGTGAAATTGCTGGAAAGCTCTGAGGTGGGCTTACCCCCAACCCCACCACCACCAGAAACCCCTGTAGAGCTTTACAGTGTCCAAGGATGCTCTGTTAATTGATAAGACCTCCGTCTTGTTTGCTGCTTGTCAGACAGGCTCTTCACATCACTTACAAGTCTTTATATGTTTGCTTGGTTTTAGCCTTATTCCTTCATGTCAAGTCTGTCTCTTTCCTCAATTTAAAATCTATCCGTGTGTGTGTGTGTGTGTGTGTGTGTTTGAACAGCAGCTATAATTCTGTTGTGAATTGGACAAGATCAATAATACAATTTTGCAGCTGACCTCTCCAGCTGATAAACTCTCCTGCAGGCTCTCAGCTCCTCGTTTCACCCTCATCAGATCCAACAAACCAGTTAGCAGAGCCTGCTAATGCTGCCTGACGAGCACGTTGCGCTTGTCACCAATAAATAAATACACACAAACACAAAAATATTTAATGGTAGAAATCATTATTAAAAATGTGATTTAAAAAGATTTTTTTTTTTTTTTAAATCACGCTTGTATCAGAGAATTCACAAGTCTTGTTTTGGAGAATTTTGCTCCTGAGTCAGTTTTTCTCTCATGTTTGTTCATCTAAAAATAAAGCTGCAAATGAAAACTACGTTAAATCTTTAACTAGTTTCTGTTTGTTTCGTTGCCAAAAACCATAGAAGAAGATCTTTAGTGGCATCGTGGGTAAGAAACCAAAACATCCATGTGCGTGGAATGGTAGGCAGATCTGGACAGGAGAAACCGGATCCCCCCAGACCACCAAGACCTGATCCATCCAGACCACCAGGACCTGATCCACCCAGACCACCAGGACCTGATCCACCCAGACCACCAGGACCTGATCCACCCAGACCACCAGGACCTGATCCACCCAGACCACCAGGACCTGATCCATCCAGACCACCAGGACCTGATCCACCCAGACCACCAGGACCTGATCCACCCAGACCACCAGGACCTGATCCACCCAGACCACCAGGACCTGATCCATCCAGACCACCAGGACCTGATCCACCCAGACCACCAGGACCTGATCCACCCAGACCACCAGGACCTGATCCACCCAGACCACCAGGACCTGATCCATCCAGACCACCAGCACCTGATCCACCCAGACCACCAGGACCTGATCCATCCAGACCACCAGGACCTGATCCACCCAGACCACCAGGACCTGATCCATCCAGACCACCAGGACCTGATCCATCCAGACCACCAGGACCTGATCCATCCAGACCACCAGGACCTGATCCACCCAGACCACCAGGACCTGATCCATCCAGACCACCAGGACCTGATCCACCCAGACCACCAGGACCTGATCCACCCAGACCACCAGGACCTGATCCACCCAGACCACCAGGACCTGATCCATCCAGACCACCAGGACCTGATCCATCCAGACCACCAGGACCTGATCCACCCAGACCACCAAGACCTGATCCATCCAGACCACCAGGACCTGATCCACCCAGACCACCAGGACCTGATCCATCCAGACCACCAGGACCTGATCCATCCAGACCACCAGGACCTGATCCATCCAGACCACCAGGACCTGATCCACCCAGACCACCAGGACCTGATCCATCCAGACCACCAGGACCTGATCCACCCAGACCACCAAGACCTGATCCATGCAGACCACTAGGACCTGATCCACCCAGACCACCAGGACCTGATCCATCCAGACCACCAGGACCTGATCCACCCAGACCACCAGGACCTGATCCATCCAGACCACCAGGACCTGATCCACCCAGACCACCAGGACCTGATCCACCCAGACCACCAGGACCTGATCCACCCAGACCACCAGGACCTGATCCATCCAGACCACCAGGACCTGATCCATCCAGACCACCAGGACCTGATCCACCCAGACCACCAAGACCTGATCCATGCAGACCACCAGGACCTGATCCACCCAGACCACCAGGACCTGATCCACCCAGACCACCAGGACCTGATCCATGCAGACCACTAGGACCAGATGCAGATCCAGACTTTCTTGCTCCTGGTGGAGGTGAAACACTTTTCTTTCTGAGATTTTAATCCCTGCAGGATGGCTCCAGCTCGCACCAGTCGCCACTGTTTATATTCACATGGAGACAAGAAAGCATGAAATGTTTCCGTTTCAGCTGAGAATCATAAAACACACGTTGTCCACGGCTAGCCGGAAGGAAGCAACAATATGAGTCTTTTTATTAATACTGCAAGGATACACATGCAGTCATGTTTACCATCTATACGGACCAATTTAACCCTTCTCTGCTCACCGCACACACACACACACACACACACACACACTTTCTCCAACAGACATGAGTAACTTCAAGCCCAAACGTATCCACCTCATCTTAGAGAGTAAAAGTACGGCTGTTCAAAGGAATCTAATAAAAAACTGACGACAGCAGAAACTAGGACTCGAATGTTGTCAGAAACATGAAAAACAAAGAGGCCAGAAGCGAGGAGAGAGACCGCCATTTTCAAACACCGGCCTGGAATAACGTCACAGCAGAAATGTCATGACAGCTTTTCTCGAATATCAGCAGCCATGAAGATGTCTGAAGGAGCTGAGGAGAAGTAGGATTCTTCCCTTCCGTTTGTCTTCTGAAAAGATGTATGGAGTTGACATATTTATGCAAATATGATACATAAGTGCTGAATCATCATCATTTAGTTATTACACACACTGCACATCCAGCTGATGGTCATTATATGCACCACAGAGGAAGACTAGACTTTCCATTCGCCTGTCTGCATGGTGGGAGATGCAGGAGGAGCAGAACAGAATTTTAGAAATTCACACGCAGCACATAAAACAGGAGATGCAGTGATAATGAAGCAGCCAGTTTTTGTGTGACTGTGCTGAAACCGTGAGGGTGTGCACGCATGTGTCCCTCTGAGCTCCCAACCAACCAACAGTCTCACTTTTCCTCTTCTCTGCTAGGTGGGACTGGAGAAGCAGTGCTGACAGGGAAAACGGGAAAGAAACGAAGGAGCACTGCTGTTCATCAGACCATGAGACCTCATCACCATGAGAATCTCCCGTTCCACCTCATCACCATGAGAATCTCCCGTTCCACCTCATCACCATGAGAATCTCCCGTTCCACCTCAACACCATGAGAATCTCCCGTTCCACCTCATCACCATGAGAATCTCCCGTTCCACCTCATCATGATGAGAATCTCCCGTTCCACCTCATCACCATGAGAATCTCCCGTTCCACCTCATCACCATGAGAATCTCCCGTTCCACCTCATCACCATGAGAATCTCCCGTTCCACCTCATCACCATGAGAATATCCCGTTACACCTCATCACCATGAGAATCTCCCGTTCCACCTCAACACCATGAGAATCTCCCGTTCCACCTCATCACCATGAGAATCTCCCGTTCCACCTCATCACCATGAGAATATCCCGTTACACCTCATCACCATGAGAATCTCCCGTTCCACCTCATCACCATGAGAATATCCCGTTCCACCTCATCACCATGAGAATCTCCCGTTCCACCTCATCACCATGAGAATATCCCGTTACACCTCATCACCATGAGAATCTCCCGTTCCACCTCAACACCATGAGAATCTCCCGTTCCACCTCATCACCATGAGAATCTCCCGTTCCACCTCATCACCATGAGAATCTCCCGTTCCACCTCATCACCATGAGAATCTCCCGTTCCACCTCATCACCATGAGAATATCCCGTTCCACCTCATCACCATGAGAATCTCCCGTTCCACCTCAACACCATGAGAATCTCCCGTTCCACCTCATCACCATGAGAATATCCCGTTACACCTCATCACCATGAGAATCTCCCGTTCCACCTCAACACCATGAGAATCTCCCGTTCCACCTCATCACCATGAGAATCTCCCGTTCCACCTCAACACCATGAGAATCTCCCGTTACACCTCATCACCATGAGAATCTGCCGTTCCACCTCATCACCATGAGAATCTCCCGTTCCTCCTCATCACCATGAGAATCTACCGTTACACCTCATCACCATGAGAATCTCCCGTTCCACCTCATCACCATGAGAATCTCCCGTTCCTCCTCATCACCATGAGAATCTACCGTTACACCTCATCACCATGAGAATCTACCGTTACACCTCATCATGATGAGAATCTCCCGTTCCACCTCATCACCATGAGAATCTGCCGTTCCACCTCATCTCCATGAGAATCTCCCGTTCCACCTCAACATGATGAGAATCTCCCGTTCCACCTCATCACCATGAGAATCTACCGTTCCACTACGGCTGCTCGATTATGACAAATTATAATCAGGATTATTTTGACTGAAATTGAGATCTTGATAATTTAACACAATTATCCAGTATTTATAAACAACGCTGCGCGTCGTGGTGTTCTAGACTCCATGTCGTGCATTATAACCGTCTAATGTACGGTTCCGAGTTGTTTAATTCGCTTTTACCGCTTATATAGGAACTATTTTATGTTGGCCTGGATGTACGTTTTATACCAAACAACTGCTGTCAGGCTGCAGCACGTTTCTCTCATTCACCTGTTAAAAGACGGCTGATCTGAACCAGCTGGTTAACGCGTTGCTATGGTAACGCCCCGTAACGGAGGGATATTACAGCGTTTAACTGGCCGAACTATGTATAGGAAAATAATGCAGCCAGTTGTCAGTGACAATGGTATAAACTATGTTTAGGTGAACTTCCACAACCTACTGCAGTTATTCTACATTGACCTGCAGCCGGAGCCGACTGAGACTGGCCGCCTGGGAGTGCTTTAGGACGGGAGAGGCTCCCGCTGCTCCTTCCTTACAGTAACTGCAGAACAATATGTGCCTTCAAGTCAGTCGCCAAAACACCAGAAAAGTCTCTAATAACTCCAGTAAAAGCTGCTAGATTTGTCGCTTTTAACAAAAAAAGTCTCCAGATTTAGCGAGAAAGTCTCCAAGTTGGCAACAGTGTCTGAATGAAAGCAAAGCGGCTGTGGGAGGAGTTTACAGCACAGCGCTGCAACGCCAGAGACGCTCGATTAGCAGCTGAAGACAGCAGGAGAGGAAACTGCAGAGAGGAAAATAATCACACCCTTTTAGTTTTATCATGGTTGGAAACCCAGATCGTACTGAGATTACAATCTGATTAATCACCCAGACCTACGTTCTACCTCATCATGATGAGAATTGTACATGTTGTGTATTAGGAGATGATATTCTGATTACTTTGGCTGGAACCAGTTCTCATTTGACCAGTTTTTTGTATTCTATCATCTCAGACCAGTCTGTCCTCCAATCAAAGCTGAATCTTTCTTTTCTTCAGAACATTCTCTGTAAATACTGGAGATGGTTGTGTGTTAAAACCCTAGTAAACACTCAGACCAACAATCACGTTACGTTCAAAGTCACTTAAATCTCCTTTTTTCCTTATTCTGATGCTCAGTTTGAACTTCAGCTGGTTGTCTTAGTCAGGTCAATGCTGCCATGTGATTGGCTCCCAGCTAAGCCTCCTGCAATCAAACTTCCGATTAACACCGATTATTTATGAACAGAAAGGAAAGTTTCAGTGTAGTTCAGACGGGGCTGGAAGGAGGAGCTGGGAAGATAAAAGCTGAAACAATGACAGATTCTCAAACAAAGACCATGCAGTCCCAAACACCTTTTATCCAAATCAGTCCTGCTTCTGACGTTCTTTTATCCCACAGATTAAAGTGTTGAGACCGTTTTCATTGTTAAATATATTCTGTGTTGGAGGACGAGGCGAATGATTTCCAACCAGGATTTGTCTGTTCATACCATTCATATTAAAATATTGTCCCTGGCATGACATGCACTGAGTCACTGTGTGAGATGCCAACACATCCTCCTACCTACAAATGGTTGCTTCTGTTGCTGTATTTTAAAGCTTTATTATGATCTACTCCAGGTATAATACATATTTCAGTTTATCTATCTTTTATTTCGGTGATTCATTTTAAAGTGAGATATAATGAGTGAGATATAAATGATATATGTACTATGTTGTTGAGGAAATGCACATGGTGAAGCATGGAGGGGTTTTCATTTGCCATGATTAACCTTCAGCTGAGCCACGTTTGACCTCATCAGGAGTGTGATTGTCCACATGGACACGGTGGGGCTCGGGACATGCACCGGTCTGCTGGTGGAATGACGACAGAAACGTTCCTCACATACTGACGAACAAAATGAACAAAGAGAAAAAAGTTTCTTCTTGGTGACAATCAGTCCAGAAGAGCTTTCAGCTGGTTTAGATGTGACGTCAGTAATCACTAGGAGAATTGTGCAGACAGGATGGTGGAGATCCCAGGAAGAAGAGTTTCTTCTGGCTGACTGACAGTAAACTCAGATCAGGAAAATAAAACATTAATGGCCTCATTTATAAACACAATTCAGCCGTGATGAATTCTTCTTTTTATGTCTTTCATCAGTTTAAACCCTGCAGGTTTTTCTGGTTGGAAACATCTTCTCACACCTTGCTATACAAAAGATCCACATCAAGGTATTCTAATTAAATGATCAGTTTCTATGAGGATATTCTAAGTTTGTTTTTTAAAGAGAATTTATGAGGAGAATTTGATCAAGATTTGCCAGGATGAGGAGAAGAACTGCAACACAATTCTCATCAGCATGCAGAGGGTAAACCTGCACAAGATCTTCATTTTATTTCCATTTGATCTGCACATGTTGTCCTACATTAACAGTGTGTGTGTGACATACCTGAACGTGTGTGTGAGATACATGAGATATATTTTTGTGTCCAGACAACGTGGTGCTCTGGAATCGTTGCTCCGTTCACACGTCACGTCCTAAACCGCTCCGTTCACACGTCACGTCCTAAACCGCTCCGTTCACACGTCACGTCCTAAACCGCTCCGTTCACACGTCACGTCCTAAACCGCTCCGTTCACACGTCACGTCCTAAACCGCTCCGTTCACACGTCACGTCCTAAACCGCTCCGTTCACACGTCACGTCCTAAACCGCTCCGTTCACACGTCACGTCCTAAACCGCTCCGTTCACACGTCACGTCCTAAACCGCTCCGTTCAGACGTCACGTCCTAAACCGCTCCGTTCAGACGTCACGTCCTAAACCGCTCCGTTCAGACGTCACGTCCTAAACCGCTCAGTTCAGACGTCACGTCCTAAACCGCTCCGTTCACACGTCACGTCCTAAACCGCTCCGTTCACACGTCACGTCCTAAACCGCTCCGTTCACACGTCACGTCCTAAACCGCTCCGTTCACACGTCACGTCCTAAACCGCTCCGTTCAGACGTCACGTCCTAAACCGCTCCGTTCAGACGTCACGTCCTAAACCGCTCCGTTCACACGTCACGTCCTAAACCGCTCCGTTCAGACGTCACGTCCTAAACCGCTCCGTTCAGACGTCACGTCCTAAACCGCTCCGTTCAGACGTCACGTCCTAAACCGCTCCGTTCACACGTCACGTCCTAAACCGCTCCGTTCAGACGTCACGTTCTAAACCGCTCCGTTCACACGTCACGTCCTAAACCGCTCCGTTCACACGTCACGTCCTAAACCGCTCCGTTCAGACGTCACGTCCTAAACCGCTCCGTTCAGACGTCACGTCCTAAACCGCTCCGTTCACACGTCACGTCCTAAACCGCTCCGTTCACACGTCACGTCCTAAACCGCTCCGTTCACACGTCACGTCCTAAACCGCTCCGTTCACACGTCACGTCCTAAACCGCTCCGTTCACACGTCACGTCCTAAACCGCTCCGTTCACACGTCACGTCCTAAACCGCTCCGTTCACACGTCACGTCCTAAACCGCTCCGTTCAGACGTCACGTCCTAAACCGCTCCGTTCAGACGTCACGTCCTAAACCGCTCCGTTCAGACGTCACGTCCTAAACCGCTCCGTTCAGACGTCACGTCCTAAACCGCTCCTTTCAGACGTCACGTCCTAAACCGCTCCGTTCAGACGTCACGTCCTAAACCGCTCCTTTCAGACGTCACGTCCTAAACCGCTCCATTCAGACGTCACGTCCTAAACCGCTCCGTTCAGAAACATGATGATTTCACAGCGTTTCAGCCGCTATTGTGTCCCGCCCCCCCCAGCACAGCGCTACCTGCAACACTCCCCCCCAGCACAGCGCTACCTGCAACACTCCCCAGCACAGCGCTACCTGCAACACTCCCCCCCAGCACAGCGCTACCTGCAACACTCCCCAGCACAGCGCTACCTGCAACACTCCCCAGCACAGCGCTACCTGCAACACTCCCCCCCAGCACAGCGCTACCTGCAACACTCCCCCCCAGCACGGCGCTACCTGCAACACTCCCCAGCACAGCGCTACCTGCAACACTCCCCCCCAGCACAGCGCTACCTGCAACACTCCCCCCCAGCACAGCGCTACCTGCAACCCCCCCCCAGCACAGCGCTACCTGCAACACTCCCCCCCAGCACAGCGCTACCTGCAACACTCCCCCCCAGCACAGCGCTACCTGCAACCCCCCCCCCAGCACAGCGCTACCTGCAACCCCCCCCCAGCACAGCGCTACCTGCAAAGTCGGATCAAAATGACTGGAAAAAAAAGAGGATTTCAGCTGTTCAGACCGTTCTAATAAAGAAAAAGAAAAACTCGATGTTGTCCAGGTGTGAAAAGAAAAACCGTGGATGTGTGTCTGCTTTCTGCAGCGTGAACGTGGCCTGCGACCCCTCCGGCTGCAGGAGGTGCAGACGAGTCGGTCTGTCATCAGTTTGCTGAAGGTGTTTCCACCGTTTGGTGGGATTCAGGAGAAGTTTGTGTTTAAGATGCACAGCAGACATCACATAGTCCGCTTGCTCTCTGACCACAGCCATCCTGCTTCTGTTGGAGTAATTAGTTGAGAGGAAAGCCTCATTGGGGTTAATATTGGATTAATCCAGTGATATGAAACATGTAAATGGGATCATGAATGGATTTTGCTTTATGCAACTCACATAAACATTATCTGAACATGGACATATTTAGAATCAGATCAACAGTTGGAATATTGCCGTGTATGTAAATATAGCCAATGTCAAAGAGGATGAGCTCTATCACACACAGACACACACACCAAACCAGCTTTAACACCGCTGTAGGTTACAGGCCTCCGGTGAGTCCTGGATATTCTGGATATCTTTGCAGGAAAGGAAAACATGAACGTGAGCTGCAATCTGTTGGCAGGCTCTGGTCTGCATTCATCATCAATCTTCTTTCTTTTTCATTTTAAATTCTAAAATGCAGGATCTTTCACAATTCCTATCCGTCCACACACACACACACACACACACACGCACACACACACACACACATATTCTATATATATATATATACACACACTAGCTTTCCTTTTGCACAGGTATTTTATAAGCATTTATCTGACTAACATTGCATTTCCAATTACAAAATGCTGAAGCATCATAAGCCCTGCTATATTTCACCTGCATCTTTTCTACAAGCCTCTAAACAGCAACATCTCAGTAAACAGTCTTTAAGGAAATGATCACATATATCCTGCTGTTTAAACAATTACAACTCACAGCCACTTGCAGATAAATCCAAATAAAAGTCAAAAATCTGGGAGCCATACATAACACTTCATGATACACGTGAAGGTCGCCATCTTAGCGCGGTACACATGCGCAATAACTACTGCTGTGCAACTCAGGACTCAATTTACATCCTTTTGTCAACCAAAACAAGGACAATCCTGACACAACAATTATCAGTTTAGTTATGAATAATAATGTGTAACTTCAAGATACATATGAGTCCATAAAAGCCATGAAACCAACCAACCACGCGTGAGCTGCGATGTGTGGGCAGGCAGGATCTGGTCTGAGCAGCTCCCCATACCCAGCCCTCTGCTGGCCTAAAATTACAACTATAATCAGAACAACAGACTTTAAACAGGAGTATTAAAGATGAGCTAAGGCCTTCTTCTGTAATAAAAAAAAAAAAAAAATCCTATTTGTGATCCTACATTTGTTGGCGTCACATATTCACCAGACCAACACGCCGCCGACCCGAGGAGCTCCTCCGAGCGTGACCTTATCCATAATAACCTGCCAAGTTAGAGGCTGCAGCTGCTTTTTGTTTTCTATGTTTTCTTTTTGGCTGTGCAGAAAAATCCTGAATGACTGGAAAACTGACGCGCCTGTCTCAGTCCAAGCCATCCGTGCACGTTACCTTCCAACATTTGCAAAATTTCAATGTGGAAGCTTCCAGAAACATACAAGCAGCAAGAAAAGCTTCAATCCCGTTTGCATACATGATCCAAGACTTTATGACTCCAGGTTTTATTGTCTGCAACACCAGCGCCAGACCTGATCAATGCTCTTCGCATGAGGTCACCAAAGAAAAGCTGATGCAGATTTTCACCATTGTCTCCAGCAGATGTATGGATTAAAAAGATCGATGCTGCATTCGGCGACTTTTCAAGTCAGCATGAAATCAGATGAATAAAAAACACCCAAACAAGAAGATGGAGATGATTTGAGAGGACAGTTGTAAAAAAAATACAGAAACTCCTGGAGGTGGTCATGAGAGTAGCAGTCCCTCGTCCCAAACCCGCGACGGACACGACGGCAGTTCGGTGTTCAGCGTCACACAAAGCTGCCTCGCAGGTGTTGGAAAGACGGTTCCAGTTCCAGAACATCTCCATGTTCCTACATCTCCAGGGTAACCAGGTACTGCACGGAATATTCTGGGTTGTGTTTGGAGAAGTCAGGTGAGATTTAAGACCTCCACCATGAGAGGCATCTCAGCCAAGCTAGCTTTGATCTTTAGTTTCTGTTCTATAAGGAGATAAAAATGGAGGTAGCAATCAGAGTTCCTGTTCCTGTGAGAGCGCTGATGGCGCCGCTAATGCCTTTCGTTATGTAATATGTGTAGGCGATGTTGCATCTCTGAGTGCCTGTAACCCCGCTGCAGATGCAGGAGCAGTGCACATGTTGGGAACATGGCCACAGGCACAAAGCAGCAGAGGAAACACAATCATCCTCAGATTTCTCTGCAGCTCATTGTACATTTTTCATAAATGGAGAAAGGGCAAAATATGGGAGCTGCAGCTGTGGGATGTGAAGCACTGTTTATGCATGCAGGTCGCTGTGTGTGAGTGTGTGCAAAAGAGATAAAGAGATGAGTGCTTCAACCAAGCAGAGCTCATTAACTTCCCCACTATGCACAAAAAACAAAAGTAACAAAAAGAGATGGCTATAAACACAGAAATACAGTAATCCCTCACTCACTCCCATAATTCCCCCCCTCTGCTGAGAGGGCTCATAAATAAAGCAGGCTAAGATTGCACTGCCTGCAGGGATAAGGAATGCCGGCTGGGACAGTACAGGACCTCGTCTGGCACATAGGGGGAGGCCAGAGACCAGGCGGGGTCTGAGCGAGCCGATTCGCTGAGGGATGACTTGCTGCTTTTCAACTAGGTCATACGTTAGATGCTGCACTCAGGATTTAAATGAAATGATTTGTGGACAAATAAGAGGCAGATTATTTATACAGGGATGAAAATGCAGCCTGAAACTGCAGTTTAGTCTTATTTCTCTTTCAAAAATGTCGGCTGTACAGTAGAATATTTATTATACGCCTGACTTCCAGCTACTGGAGACAAATATGGATGAATGGAACGCTGAGGCAGCGTATTGAAGGTTTCACCCAGCCATTTTCTCTTAACTGCTGCATGGGTCCAACCTTAATAAACTTTGTTTGTATTTGCTAACAGAAGTTAACTGAAGTACTTGGGTGGTCCCAGACTCCTCAGACTGTTGTCCAAGATGCAAAATCTGGCAGCAAACTGCTTCGTAGAAAACCTGGAAGTGGCTTAAATGCAAAGAATAGTTTCTCAACAGGGATAAATTATATTTCTGTATATTACATATAATATTTAATTGGGCCACCAAGCATGAAAAATGAGGAGAAAAAAGCCAATAAAGTAATAACACCTAAAGGCAGAACGTCTCGAATCATTCTGAGCAGCTTTTATGCAGTTTGCTCATCAAAGCATGGTTACATTATTGGAAAGATATTATTTTTCTAATTGCATTTAAAATGGTCCAAATCATTCTGTAGGAGGTTCTGTAGGTATCACACTGTTGCTACATGTTTTTATAGTTCGGCATATCTTGCTTTGACAACGTTTAGCCAACAGTATCTGGGATTTTAAACAATCAGATGAAATATAGACAGACTTAAATAAAGCAAATTACATGCTCATATTATATTAATGCTTTTATTTCTCACTGATATGAACATGGTCTGTGTTTTTATATTTCCATTTTTTCCCAAATAAAACTGCATCTGAAAATGATGCTCAGAATGTATGAAATGAGACCAAAATGTGCCATTTCTAACCAGGTTTACTGTAAACTGACAAACATTAGCAACGTTAACAAGAAGGATCCAGTAAGTGTAGATTTATTCAACTGATGTGACCCTGGATGGGCTTCAGGGTAAGACTCAAACACGGGATGGAACAATAATCACTGCAACATGCAGTATTACAGCAATCCAGATGAACAGAGTCGTACGGGTCAGGAGGCGGGACAATTTAGCTCCGTAACACTCGCCACATCAAAAAGACATGGCGGCTTGTTGCCTTTCAGAAGGATAAACAAACAATGCATTCACACAGCTGCAATAAACAAACAAACAAACAATGCATTCACACAGCTGTAATAAACAAACAAACAAACAATGCATTCACACAGCTGTAATAAACAAACAAACAAACAATGCATTCACACAGCTGCAATAAACAAACAAACAAACAATGCATTGACACAGCTGTAATAAACAAACAAACAAACAATGCATTGACACAGCTGTAATAAACAAACAAACAAACAATGCATTCACACAGCTGTAATAAACAAACAAACAAAGCATTGACACAGCTGTAATAAACAAACAAACAAACAATGCATTCACACAGCTGTAATAAACAAACAAACAAACAAACAATGCATTCACACAGCTGTAATAAAACAAACAATGCATTCACACAGCTGCAATAAACAAACAAACAAACAAACAAACAATGCATTGACACAGCTGTAATAAACAAACAAACAAACAATGCATTCACACAGCTGCAATAAACAAACAAACAAACAATGCATTCACACAGCTGTAATAAACAAACAAACAAACAAACAATGCATTCACACAGATGTAATAAACAAACAAACAATGCATTCACACAGCTGTAATAAACAAACAAACAAACAAACAATGCATTGACACAGCTGCAATAAACAAACAAACAATGCATTGACACAGCTGTAATAAACAAACAAACAAACAATGCATTCACACAGCTGCAATAAACAAACAAACAAACAAACAATGCATTGACACAGCTGTAATAAACAAACAAACAAACAATGCATTCACACAGCTGTAATAAACAAACAAACAATGCATTCACACAGCTGTAATAAACAAACAAACAATGCATTGACACAGCTGTAATAAACAAACATCTCCTGCGTCCTCTCCGTCTGTGAAATCCTCATCATATCGCAGCAGTAAACAGTAAACAGTAAACAGTGTTTTGTTGCGTCTCTGCAGAGTTGGGACTTTTCTGAAGCAGTTTGTACATAAATAAATGCTTCGTGCCTGAAGCAACAGGGAAACAGATTTTTATAACCAGCTGGGCTTCTGCTTATATAACTGTTATCCCCATTAGTTCTGTTTGGCAGGGAGACATTTTCTCAAGGATTTACAAATGAGTTACAACTTGTTTTCTTCCACTTGCTTGTGATCACATGACACAACATCCACCTCATTATGTAGCATGAGATGGCGGCCAACAGAGCAGAACTGGGGATTCTTATGAGATATTTACACGGGCAACAACTCTTCTAACTGCTCTGGTCCGATTTGACCTTCTCCTTCTCACCAGACGTGACTTTAGTCATAAACTGGGCTGCTACCTTCTAGCTTTTACTGAAAGCTTTATGTGTTTCTTTTCTTTACATTTTCTGCTGTGTTCCAGGTTAATTTCCTTCGACACGGTGGCTCATATCTCCTGACACTTCTCCAGTAATCTCACACATCTTTGCTTTCCTTTGAGGCCAACATTGTACATCCGGCCCTTGAAGATGTGATGTCCTGATGACACAGATACCTGTCATCTCACACAGAAGGCAGAAAAAATAGCCCCCGTCAAGAAGAAATTCCATCTTCGTTAGAGATCACATCAGTCACACAGTTCCTATGCAGGGAGGAGGAAACTCGCATGTAAATAGTTTGGATGACAGTTGGACAACGACAGCCTTAATGCAAGGATTTCTTTCTGGAGTAAATAAGTCTTTTTCCTTCACGTTCATCCTTCCAGTCCTCACATCTTCATGTTCAAAAACATCTTCACTCTGAAGGAGTTTATTCTTTCTCCCTTCATCACATTAGCCGTTCTAAGAGGCTGGAGCATGTGGAAAGATGGAAAAGTAACACGGACACTTTCATAAAATGGCAGCAGCTTAGGCTGCTGCCCCCGCGACCCGACCCCGGATAAGCGGCAGAAGATGGATGGATGGATGGATGGCAACAGCGAGTGTGACATGAAACCAGCCGCTCAGTGGCCCACTTTGCACACACCAAACTTAGAGCACAAAAACGATTCTCCCCCGGCAGACGGTCTCCCCCAGGCAGGATGACTATGACACACCCTTTTCCCCAAGCAGGATGGATCACTTTCAAGCCTGTAACCAAGACGTAGCGCATGAAGTCTGCTATGCTTGTTTTACCTTCTCATTTCTGTCCGTTGCTTCCTCTTCAAATCCAGTTAGACGACCCACTGGGGCGAAGTCCTCTAGAAATTTGCCCTCATAGTTATTTTGAAACCAATCTGCCCCAGCTGGCCACAGATTCCTTTTGCCCTACAACTCCCTCATTATGTGACACAAATCAATTATAGATGGAGGAAAAAAGTCAGAGATGCAGAGAGGCCCTTTCATGTGAAACCCCGACGTCTGCCACGAGAGCACAAAGAGGGGATGAGAAGTCGGCGGAAAGAAAAGAGACAGGAGAGTAAGTGGCACAGCCAGACGACGTCTTTACATACATAATGGAGCTTAATGTACATTTTCACCTCATCTCTGCAAAGACCTTTACAGCAGTTTAACAGTTCCAACAATTATACTAATGTGGTTTCTAGAAAGGAGCCAAAATATGCAGAAGTTTGTATGAATGACAGGAAAAGGTACAAGCTCACGTGTCTTTGTGGAAAAGCTCAGAGTGACGCCGGTGGGCTCATGTGACCACCAACCATCACCTGCTGCTAATAGGAAGCTTCAATATTTGCTTTTTTACTGAAATCCAATAAACTGATTTTGTCCAACTCCTAATTTCCTTTTCACCCTGCAACAGTTTGTCTGAAGATAAAAAAAGTTAAATGTAGAAAAAACAGAAATGTATTCATTCCTGTTAAATTTCAGCTCATGGTAAAGAAATGAAACTTTCATTTCTAATTCACTATTTAACTGAAGATGGTCTTACATCATCAAAACTTGCTCTTAAAACAAGTAATTATGTACAAAACATAAAAAAGTTATGATATGAAAGAGTCCTTTCTCAGGACATAATGATGTTTATTGAGGTAACCTCCCTCCACGTCATTTCCAGTAAATAAAGAGACAAACGTCACAGCATGGAAATGTTACTTATAAACTTTAATACAAATCGTCTCTGCAGGATCAACTCGGAACTGAACCGCTGACTTCGGGAGGCGTAAGCGCCCAACCGAGTCTTTTACCCGTTAAAGTTACACAACACGAGCTCCGTCTTGATGTCGGAAGCACAAGCCTGACGTCCGTTCTTTTTCTCCTTCTGAACCATTTCCATCTTCCTCTCTACCCTCCTCAGTACGTTACCAAGGTTAGGATGCTAATTTACAAAGAAGAGAAATCTCCATCCATCCATCCATCCATCTTCTGCCGCTTATCCGGGGTTGGGTCACGGGGGCAGCAGCCTAAGCAGGGAAGCCCAGACTTCCCTCTCCCCAGCCACATTTGCCAACTCTGCGGGGGGATCCCGAGGCGTTCCTAGGCCAGCCGAGAGATATAATCCCTCCAGCGTGTCCAGGGTCTTCCCCGGGGTCTCCTCCCAGAGGGACGTGCCTGGAACACCTCACCAGGGAGGTCCAGGAGGCATCCTGACCAGATGCCCGAGCCACCTCAACTGGTTCCTCTCGATGCGAAGGAGCAGCGGCTCTACTCTGATCTCCTCCCGGATGACCGAGCTCCTCACCCTATCTCTAAGGGAGAGCCCGGCCACCCTGCGGAGGAAACTCATTTCAGCCGCCTGTATACGAGATCTGGTTCTTTCGGTCACGACCCACAGCTCATGACCATAGGTGAGGGTAGGAACATAGATCGACTGGTAAATCGAGAGCTTCGCCTTCTGGCTAAGCTCCTTCTTCACCACGACAGACCGGCGCAGAGTCCGCATTACTGCAGACGCCGCACCGATCCGTCTGTCCATCTCACGCTCCATCCTTCCCTCACTCGTGAAGAAGACCCCGAGATATTTAAACTCCTCCACTTGAGGCAGGACCTGACTCCCGACCCGGAGAGGGCAATCCACCCTATTCCGGCTGAGGACCATGGTCTCAGATTTTGAGGTGCTGATTATCATCCCAGCCGCTTCACACTCGGCAGCGAATCGCTCAAGCGAGAGCTGGAGATCACGACCAGATGAAGCCAACAGGACCACGTCATCCGCAAAAAGCAGGGACCCAATCCTGAGGCCACCAAGTCGGATCCCCTCAACCCCTCGGCTGCACCTAGAAATTCTGTCCATATAAGTTATGAACAGAATCGGTGATAAAGGGCAGCCTTGGTGGAGTCCAACCCTCACTGGAAACGGATCCGACTTACTACCGGCAATGCGGACCAAGCTCTGACACCTGTCGTACAGGGACCGGACAGCTCGTACAAGGGGGTCCGGTACCCCATACTCCCGGAGTACCCCCCACAGGAGCCCCCGGGGGACACGGTCGAATGCCTTCTCCAGGTCCACAAAGCACATGTAGACTGGTTGGGCAAACTCCCATGCCCCCCCCAGGACCCCAAAGAGGGGATAGAGCTGGTCCACTGTTCCGCGACCAGGACGAAAACCACACTGCTCCTCCTCAATCCGAGAGTCGACTATCCGGCGGACCCTCCTCTCCAGGACCCCTGAATAGACCTTACCAGGGAGGCTGAGGAGTGTGATTCCCCTGTAATTGGAACACACCCTCCGGTCCCCCTTCTTAAAAAGGGGGACCACCTCCCCAGTCTGCCAATCCAGCGGTACTGTCCCCGATGTCCACGCGATGCTGCAGAGGCGTGTCAGCCAGGACAGCCCCACAGCATCCAGAGCCTTAAGGAACTCCGGGCGGATCTCATCCACCCCCGGGGCCTTGCCGCCAAGGAGCTTTTTGACCACCTCAGCGACTTCAGCCCCAGAGATAGGAGAGTCCACCCCTGAGTCCACCAGCTCTGCTCCCTCATGGGAAGACGTGTTGGTAGGATTGAGGAGGTCTTCTAAGTATTCCCTCCACCGACCCACAACGTCCCGAGGTGAGGTCAGCAGCTCCCCACCTCCACTGTACACAGTATTGATGGAGCACTGCTTCCCCCTCCTGAGCCGCCGGATGGTGGACCAGAATCTCCTCGAAGCCGTCCGGAAGTCTTTCTCCATGGCCTCGCCGAACTCCTCCCATGCCCAAGTTTTTGCCTCGGCAACGGCCGAAGCCGCATGCCGCTTAGCCTGCCGGTACCCATCAGCTGCCTCCAGAGTCCCACAGGCCAAGAAGGCCTGATAGGACTCCTTCTTCAGCTTGACGGCATCCCTCACTGCTGGTGTCCACCAACGAGTCCTGGGATTACCGCCACGACAGGCACCAACGACCTTACAGCCACAGCTCCGGCCGGCCGCCTCAGCAATAGAGGCACGGAACACAGCCCATTCGGACTCAATGTCCCCCGCCTCACTCGGGACATGGTTGAAGCTCTGCTGAAGGTGGGAGTTGAAGCTCGCTCTGACAGGGGACTCAGCCAGACGTTCCCAGCAGACCCTCACAACACGTTTGGGCCTGCCAGCTCTGACCGGCTTCCTCCCCCACCATCTGAGCCAACTCACCACCAGGTGGTGATCAGTTGAAGCTCCGCCCCCCTCTTCACCCGAGTGTCCAAGGCATGTGGCCGCAGGTCCGACGATACGACTACAAAGTCGATCATTGAACTGCGGCCCAGGGAATCCTGATGCCAGGTGTACATATGGACACTCTTATGTTGGAACATGGTGTTCGTTATGGACAATCCATGACGAGCACAGAAGTCCAATAACAAAACACCATTTGGGTTCAGAGGGGGGGGACCATGCCTCCCAATCACTCCCCTCCAGGTCTCACTGTCATTGCCCACGTGAGCATTGAAGTCCCCCAGCAGAACAATGGAGTCCCCAGAAGGAGCACCCTCCAGCACTCCCTCCAAGGACCCCAGAAAGGGTGGGTACTCTGAACTGCTGTTCGGTGCATAAGCACAGACAACAGTCAGGACCCGTCCCCCCACCCGGAGGCGGAGGGAAACTACCCTTTCATCCACCGGGGTAAACCCCAACGTGCAGGCACCAAGCTGGGGGCTGATGAGAATGCCCACACCTGCTCGGCGCCTCTCACCATGAGCAACTCCAGAGTGGAAGAAGGTCCAGCCCCTCTCGAGGGTTCTGGTTCCAGAGCCCAAGCCATGCGTCGAGGTGAGTCCAACTATATCTCGTCGGAACCGCTCAACCTCGCGCACAAGCTCAGGCTCCTTCCCCACCAGAGAGGTGACGTTCCACGTCCCTAGAGCCAGCTTCTGAGAAATCTCCATGGCGACAATCCCTGACCTCGGCCGGGTGCTCCAGCTCTGCTGATCCCATGCTCTGACCAGAGCAGCAGATATGCAAAGCTATTCATTTGGAGCAGTGTGTGATGGCCTGCTGCTCTCGCAGTCTCTCTGAAGAAAAAGAAATCAGTCTCCCTTCATCTGCTCTCTTAGCATCTCACCCCCATCGCTATCATTTCCCTCTTGCTCCACAAGTTGTGATTGTGTTCGGGGTAAAGTGGATTGAGGGCAAGACAAGGCCACTCCCTCCAAGCAGTGGCCGCCAGCCATTTAGACAACTTTGAGCATAAAATACAGAGACCTTGGCATATCAGTGGTCCCTGCAAGCTGGAGGAGCAACACCGCCTCTGCATTATTACACTGCCTGGACAGATTTATGCTCAGACACAGCAGGAGAGTGTGTCCATGGGCGATGACCATCTAAAGATGTACCAGACAGATGAGTGGCCAACTAGGAAGGAGAATTGATCACTTACCTGATTGTTGAACAGCAGATGTATGCCGGACCAGAGAGGCAGGGGAGACAAAAAAAAAGAGAGAAGAAAAAGTTAATATAAACTAGTAACATTTTCTTTATACAGCAATGTGGACATGACGTGTCATGGTTCTCAGCATTCCTCAGAAACACATACGTCTAAAGCATCTGGCTTAGAGTCAATCTAAAAAGCATATAATCAGAACTACAAATAACTATAATTTTCTATTTTCAGCACGTTTCCACCAATGCAATGCAGACAGGAAACCAAATCATGACCACAGCGCAATCAAATGCTTCAACCTACAGATTTGCCTTTGATTTTGCAATTTCCTTCCATGATGAGCACTTCAGAGATCAGACCCATCTACGACTGACTGCTTTCTACACTGAAAACCACTGCCATGTGACTGGTTTGCCAGAACAAAATAAACAGGGATTGGACTCAACCCCCTGGCTCTCCTTCTGCAGGAACACTCAAAGCATCCTGTCTGCAACTCACTGGAATGCCAGAGAGTTTAACCTCCTCATCCTGGTCCAGATACCTTCACAGGACGATGAGCTCCCCATCTTCTTGCATGAGAACACTTGCATACAGTCCTGTTTTCCCTCCTCAGAGATTAAACAAACCAGACATGATGCAGACATGTTGCAGACATGATGCAGACATGTTGCAGACATGTTGCAGACATGTTGCAGACATGATGCAGACATGTTGCAGACATGATGCAGACATGTTGCAGACATGTTGCAGACATGATGCAGACATGTTGCAGACATGTTGCAGACATGTTGCAGACATGCTGCAGACATGATGCAGACATGTTGCAGACATGATGCAGACATGTTGCAGACATGTTGCAGACATGATGCAGACATGTTGCAGACATGATGCAGACATGATGCAGACATGTTGAACACATGTTGCAGACATGATGCAGACATGTTGCAGACATGATGCAGACATGTTGCAGACATGATGCAGACATGATGCAGACATGTTGCAGACATGTTGCAGACATGTTGCAGACATGATGCAGACATGTTGCAGACATGATGCAGACATGATGCAGACATGTTGAACACATGTTGCAGACATGTTGCAGACATGATGCAGACATGTTGCAGACATGATGCAGACATGTTGCAGACATGTTGCAGACATGATGCAGACATGTTGCAGACATGATGCAGACATGATGCAGACATGTTGAACACATGTTGCAGACATGTTGCAGACATGATGCAGACATGTTGCAGACATGATGCAGACATGTTGCAGACATGTTGCAGACATGATGCAGACATGTTGCAGACATGATGCAGACATGTTGCAGACATGATGCAGACATGTTGCAGACATGTTGCAGACATGATGCAGACATGATGCAGACATGTTGCAGACATGATGCAGACA
The DNA here is from genome assembly GCF_933228915.1 of Telmatherina bonti. NCBI lineage: Eukaryota > Metazoa > Chordata > Actinopteri > Atheriniformes > Telmatherinidae > Telmatherina > Telmatherina bonti. The sequence goes on from NC_136629.1 coordinate 39,605,385, forward strand.
TGTTGAACACATGTTGCAGACATGATGCAGACATGTTGCAGACATGATGCAGACATGATGCAGACATGATGCAGACATGATGCAGACATGATGCAGACATGTTGCAGACATGATGCAGACATGTTGCAGACATGATGCAGACATGTTGCAGACATGATGCAGACATGATGCAGACATGTTGCAGACATGTTGCAGACATGATGCAGACATGTTGCAGACATGATGCAGACATGATGCAGACATGTTGAACACATGTTGCAGACATGATGCAGACATGTTGCAGACATGATGCAGACATGTTGCAGACATGATGCAGACATGATGCAGACATGTTGCAGACATGATGCAGACATGTTGCAGACATGATGCAGACATGATGCAGACATGTTGCAGACATGACGCAGACATGTTGCAGACATGATGCAGACATGATGCAGACATGTTGCAGACATGTTGCAGACATGATGCAGACATGTTGCAGACATGATGCAGACATGATGCAGACATGTTGCAGACATGTTGCAGACATGATGCAGACATGTTGCAGACATGATGCAGACATGATGCAGACATGTTGCAGACATGATGCAGACATGTTGCAGACATGATGCAGACATGTTGCACACATGTTGCAGACATGATGCAGACATGATGCAGACATGATGCAGACATGATGCAGACATGATGCAGACATGATGCGGACATGATGCAGACATGTTGCAGACATGTTGCAGACATGATGCAGACATGTTGCAGACATGATGCAGACATGTTGCAGACATGATGCAGACATGTTGCAGACATGATGCAGACATGATGCAGACATGATGCAGACATGTTGCAGACATGATGCAGACATGATGCAGACATGTTGCAGACATGATGCAGACATGTTGCAGACATGATGCAGACATGATGCAGACATGATGCAGACATGATGCAGACATGTTGCAGACATGATGCAGACATGATGCAGACATGATGCAGACATGATGCAGACATGATGCAGACATGATGCAGACATGTTGCAGACATGATGCAGACATGATGCAGACATGATGCAGACATGTTGCAGACATGATGCAGACATGATGCAGACATGATGCAGACATGTTGCAGACATGATGCAGACATGATGCAGACATGATGCAGACATGATGCAGACATGTTGCAGACATGATGCAGACATGATGCAGACATGATGCAGACATGATGCAGACATGATGCAGACATGTTGCAGACATGTTGCAGACATGATGCAGACATGATGCAGACATGTTGCAGACATGATGCAGACATGTTGAACACATGTTGCAGACATGATGCAGACATGTTGCAGACATGATGCAGACATGATGCAGACATGATGCAGACATGATGCAGACATGTTGCAGACATGTTGCAGACATGATGCAGACATGTTGCAGACATGATGCAGACATGTTGCAGACATGATGCAGACATGATGCAGACATGTTGCAGACATGTTGCAGACATGATGCAGACATGTTGCAGACATGATGCAGACATGATGCAGACATGTTGAACACATGTTGCAGACATGATGCAGACATGTTGCAGACATGATGCAGACATGTTGCAGACATGATGCAGACATGATGCAGACATGTTGCAGACATGATGCAGACATGTTGCAGACATGATGCAGACATGATGCAGACATGTTGCAGACATGACGCAGACATGTTGCAGACATGATGCAGACATGATGCAGACATGTTGCAGACATGTTGCAGACATGATGCAGACATGTTGCAGACATGATGCAGACATGTTGCAGACATGATGCAGACATGATGCAGACATGTTGCAGACATGTTGCAGACATGATGCAGACATGTTGCAGACATGATGCAGACATGATGCAGACATGTTGCAGACATGATGCAGACATGTTGCAGACATGATGCAGACATGTTGCACACATGATGCAGACATGATGCAGACATGATGCAGACATGATGCAGACATGATGCAGACATGATGCGGACATGATGCAGACATGTTGCAGACATGATGCAGACATGATGCGGACATGATGCAGACATGTTGCAGACATGATGCAGACATGATGCAGACATGATGCAGAAAACATCTGGCATTAGGATCTGATTTTCTTCTTCGCATGTCTCTGAACGTACACGCAGGAGGACAAGAATACCTTTCTGTGACTTTTATCGGTACAGATTTAAACAACGCTGTAGGCGTATATCTGTTGGGCTGCCATGGCAGACATGTCTTATGCAAACAAAGGCAGAGATAGAGGCCTAGTTACTCAGACCCACATAGAATAAGAAAATGGAGAAAATCAGGCAGCAACAAACTTTAGAAAGTGTGTATTTACATAATCTCTCCTTTGCAAAGAGTCTCGGGGAAGAATAATAAGCTAGAGAAAGCAACAGAGCTGAGCCAACTTCCAGTGTGTGTGTAAATGCAGCTTGCAAGCAATACAGTGGCTTTCAGTGTCGTTTTACTCACATGCCTGTTCAGTCTTATTCACCTCACCTCAAATATGCTGCGTTTGATTCGTCCAAGATGAGAATAAAGGCGAACACGACACTGGACGTGTTCGATGATACAGTGACATCCATCATGTGCATTTCTAGAGTCGCTGCGACCCAGCAGCAACAAGAGTCATGGTGAGATGGTCTTCTGCTGGCTGGAGAGAGCCAACTGGTCAGGTAGGATGGAGGCTGGGTTAGCCGTCCATTGGGCGGGGGGGCTGGCTGAAGTTCTATAGTGTGTCTTTAATGCAGACCATTTACCATCTTTGTAGCTCCTCTAAATAACTTGCTTTTGAATTGAATCAGGAAACACGGCTGTTTGACAAAACTCCAAAATAACAGGACGTTGGGTTCCGAGTAAAATATCCCGACACTTTAAAACCTAGACGGCAGAAAGGAATAATAACCTCTGAAAAGTCTAGATCAAGGGTGTCCAAGTCTGGTCGAGTTGAGATCTACCATCCTGGAACCCTTTCTTCTCCAACACGCCGTAATAAGATGAACGTCTCGTTACCAGGTCTCTGCAGAGCTGGAGGACGCACGGGACATAATGCAGTCATTTGGTTCAGGCGCGTTGGAGAAGGGAAGCAACTGAAAGCTGCAGGATAGAAGATGTCCAGGACCCAACTTCAGGCATCCCTGATGTACATTAGAGTTTATTCTGTCAAGCAGACATTCATTTCATGATTCAGACTAATTTTGTTTCCGATTTACAGAAGTTTTTAGCTCTCTTTAAGAAATAAAATTATGCAGGATTATTTTGATTATTTTAAAGCTTTTATCTTTTAAATATTAAGATTACAGCAACAGAAAGCAAAGTTTTCTGTCTGATATAAAACCAAATAAAAAAACACAAGCAAAAGTATGGGAAACTGAGATAACATGGATCCTTAAAGCTCAGCTGGTCATCCACCATGACACCAGATTCCAGGCAGCAGACGGAGACACGCAGAGATATCAGCTCAGAATAAAAAGGTATAAACTGTGTTTTTTCTACTGAATTTTAACTTTATCATGTTTGTTTGATGTTTTTGCAGTATTTTTCCCAGCAGCCCTGCTTCTGGATTACCATCGTCTGACCCCCTGATGCCAGTCAGATCTCATGGGGTGTTCAGTGTTCTGACCTCCAGGTTGTGTCTGGTGGGAAACACAATGTCACATTTAAGAGCTGACCCTTCAAAGACTTCCATCTGCTGACAAGGTGGGACTTCTGTCCGACGGTGACACATGGCAGGAATCTCAAGATGGGAAAACTGCTCCTAAACTCAAACATCAGATTTAAATGCAGTTTAAACTTGTTTTTAATGTTGCTTCATTCTTGTCTTAATGTGGAAGCAGCATTCAGATGGCACCAAGTTTTCACAGAAGATCATCTCTGATCATCTCAGTGGTTGAAATGTTCTGGTCTGCTTGTCAGAACAAATGTTCCCGTCAGCATGAGCCTGGACAGACGCAACAGGACACGTGGAACATCTGATGGAGTTAGCCAGTGAGGACGTCACAAGAGAAAGATAAGTGGACCGAGCCTGATGGACAACCAGCACACACACCGGCGGAGCCGCTGACTTGTGGCGAAGTGGGCGGGTCGTCAGTCGCCGCCGACTTCAGAACAAAAAGCAAACAGAGATGTTCTGGTTCAACCTGAGCTGGTTAAAAACCTGGTGATCAAGTCTTGGCCTCGTTTCTACAGTTCACTTCTTCAGTGGCCTTAAAATGTGGATGTGTGTTTCTGCCCCCCTGCACCCCTCCCACCCTCCGCTCCCCCCACCCTCCCCAGGGCCCCGAAGCCGAGCGGATGCTGCAATCCTTTTAAATCAACTGAAATGAGGGAGAGCGAAATCATTGGCTGGTTGGTGTGCAGAGCGGGTATCCTAGTTTTCATTTAACACACGAGAACCTGCTCAGCGCTCACACACACACACACACACACAGCTTACTAAGTTTTCATCCGTGTTGTTCCACACACACACACACCTCAGCAGAGACAGTGCCGTGACCTTAATCAGTTCAGTTACATAATCAAACATATAGTTTTATTTAGGAAAGAAATGTTAAGACTTGCAGAAATTCTTCCCAGACGTGCACGCCCCGGTGTGACACAGAAGACGCAGCATGCTGTTAGGAACATGACTGGTTAAGTTCACTCCAGAACAACTACAGGAACCAGAAACCGGGAATGAAGAACTGCTGAAGGCTGACAGACGCAGGATGATGAATCCTTCAGGGACGTTCTGCAGATACGTTTCCAGCCGCAGATCCGGGCTCCGGATGGACGGGGGAAGGAAGGTCCTGGCTAGCTCTGCCAGGCGAGGAGATGAGCTGCAGGCTGTGGGCTCACAATGTCCTCATGGAGTTCAGAGATTTCAGGCTCATCAGGAGCTGCACCTGCACAGCTTCCCGGTCTGCCCCAGGCCCGGTGGGGACTAGTTTGACAGCCAGTTGTTGGGAGTCACACAGAAAAGCCATGAAAACCAGCGGACGGCAGCGTTTGGTAGGTGCCTGACCAGGTGGGATCTTTCTGACTGGATGCATCATCACACGCGGACAACGGTACGGCCGACTTCTGCAGCTGAACGCAGCGCCCACCGCACCCTGCGAGAAGCCCCTTTAAATGACGCACCGGCTGCAACAGCAACAAAGATGTGAAGAAACCATCATCCAGCTTTCCAACACGCAGATGGAACCATGAGCACGTCGAAGGCTTCCTCTCTCAGAGTTCAGCCTCTCTGGAGGTTGGAAACATTGCTGTGTTTGTGCAGAAAGCCAGCAGACGCTGAATGTTATCAGCTTGTGAGACCTGCGAATGCCTCCAGACGGTCTCCTGTCCGTCACCTGCATGCATCACTGCTGGGTTTCTGTCTTTTATCAAAGAGTTTGCAGATGTGTATCCAGACATCGCTGATGGATCAGTTCCACTGGAAACACAACTTTCCTGCAGACGGATGTGGGTTTACACACCACGCTGCTTGTAGAGCCATCTCTCCAGCAGCCAGGCTGATCCTGGGCCTGAAAGCAGCATCTGTCCTGCAGACTGGCTGCATGGAGTGTGTTTAAGCAGCACAGCTGTCCCATACGGCTTCCAAGGTTACTGAACTTCAGGCTTCTTTTAACATTATTAATGTTCCTCCTCCTCCCCCTGAGGCGCCGCTTCCTTGTTAAGAAAATAAAAAAAGCCAGAGAAGATCAGCAGTGTTGGGAAAAGAGACTGCAGACAGAGGCTGGTTACTTCCTGCTCAGTGAAACAAGCAAACAGGCACGAAATGCTGCGTGCAGGTCGTCTTTGTGGAACCGTACTAACAGTTTCCACACATCAAAGTCACATTCTAACTAATTCTACTGTTTCAGTCACACTTCCAGTTCAGACGGAGTAACGACAAGATCTCCAGCTCAATACCAGCAGAGGAGCCATGTCCTCGCTGCAGGACACGTCACGGCTCTAAATCACTACAAAAACACATTTCTTCATGAAAAAACTAGATCTGCACCAATCTGCTGGGCAGTAAAGCAGCGCCGTGGACGTAAAGCTCATCTTCCTGCTCATGTCGGTTTATATGTGTTAAATGTCGCCGAGGAGACGGGGATTTAGCTTCATGTCCAGCAGCTACTAAACACGGCGACGCCAGAGAAATGCAGAGAACTGCTGCCTTTGGATGTGCCTTCGTCATCATCATCGCTTCAACGTTTCCTCCTAGACGTTCTGCAGACACGGTGAAGGTTGCCCAGAAGCATATTCATCAAGCACGACTCCAGAGCTTCTGCCTGCAACAGGATTCACTTTACCGAGGATGATGTGAGCAAAGCTCCATTCTAACGGCCCGTTTGTCTCGTCGGACTTTTCAGGAGATCACAGCGAATCACCGTCAAGTCAGTTTGTAACAAGCTGCCGGTTTTCCTCCTTCACATAAGAGCAACTTTTCAAACCTCACACATGAGCCCTGACAAGGCTCAGAAAGATCGTGTCTTTGGAAGGCTGTACTGGTGCAGCGCCTGCTTTAGACCAAGCATCCATCCAGGACGTCGTTTCTGTTTAAACCATAGACTGTCTATAAAGAGATGGGCGGAGCCTCCGTGACGTCATCTGTAGGTTTCTGAAGAGCTGAATTGAAGCTCGGTGGGCGGTTCCTACCATCGCCATCTTATCAGGGGCATGCGTGTCCTTTTGCCATGGAAATACAAATATGGGCAAAGAGGTGGAGCTGAGAGGGGGGCTGTGAGCGTCATGGTGGATGATTGACATCGAGCGAACTCCGAGCTTTCTGTAGCTAAGAGCTAACCGAGCTAACCCGGAGATAACAGGAGCTAACCAGCTAACGGAGGTAAGCGGGCTAAAGCTAAGTCACGTTGTTAACCGGATAAAAACCGCGGCTGTTCTACGTTCTTCTGCCTTGAAGCGGGAGATCGGGTACCTGTCAATCAAAAGGACACGCCCCTAAATATGCCGAACTTCGAGATTAAATTACGTTTAAACGGGCGAATCAGAAAAAAATTTACTCCCCCCACAGTTGTTATGAAGAGCCGGAATGTAGAGCCGGTACATAGAGCCGGTATGTAGAGCCGGTACATAAAGTCGGTATATAGAGCCGGTACATAGAGCCGGTAAGTAGAGTCAGTATATAGAGCCGGTATATAGAGTCGGTATGTAGAGTCGGTACATAGAGTCGGTATGTAGAGCCAGTATATAGAGCCAGTAAATAGAGCTGGTAAATAGAGTCGGTATGTAGAGTCAGTATATAGAGCCAGTAAATAGAGCCGGTAAATAGAGTCGGTATGTAGAGCCAGTATATAGAGCCAGTAAATAGAGCTGATAAATAGAGCTGGTAATAGAGTCGGTATGTAGAGTCAGTATATAGAGCCAGTAAATAGAGCCAGTAAATAGAGCTGGTAAATAGAGTCGGTATGTAGAGTCAGTATATAGAGCCAGTAAATAGAGCTGATAAATAGAGCTGGTAAATAGAGTCGGTATGTAGAGCCAGTAAATAGAGCTGGTAAATAGAGTCAGTATGTAGAGTCAGTATATAGAGCCGGTTTGTAGAGCCGGTATATAGAGTCGGTTTGTAGAGCCGGTATATAGAGTCGGTATGCAGAGCCGGTATATAGAGTCGGTATGCAGAGCCGGTATATGGAGTCGGTATGCAGATCCGGTATATAGAGTCGGTATGCAGAGCCGGTATATAGAGCCGGTTTATAGAGTCGGTATGCAGAGCCGGTATATGGAGTCGGTATGCAGAGCTGGTATATAGAGTCGGTATGCAGAGCCGGTATATGGAGTCGGTATGCAGAGCCGGTATATAGAGTCGGTATGCAGAGCCGGTATATAGAGTCGGTATGCAGAGCCGGTATATAGAGTCGGTATGTAGAGCCGGTATATAGAGTCGGTTTGTAGAGCCGGTATATAGACTCGGTATGCAGAGCCGGTATATAGAGTCGGTATGCAGAGCCGGTATATAGAGTCGGTATGCAGAGCCGGTATATAGAGTCGGTATGCAGAGCCGGTGTATAGAGTCGGTATGCAGAGCCGGTATATGGAGTCGGTATGTAGAGCCGGTATATAGAGTCGGTATGTAGAGCTGGTATATAGAGTCAGTATGCAGAGCCGGTATATAGAGTCGGTATGTAGAGCCGGTATATAGAGTCGGTATGTAGAGCCGGTATATAGAGTCAGTATGCAGAGCCGGTATATAGAGTCGGTATGTAGAGCCGGTATATAGAGTCAGTATGCAGAGCCGGTATATAGAGTCAGTATGCAGAGCCGGTATATAGAGTCAGTATGCAGAGCCGGTATATAGAGTCGGTATGTAGAGCCGGTATATAGAGTCGGTATGTAGAGCCGGTATATAGAGTCGGTATGCAGAGCCGGTATATAGAGTCGGTATGCAGAGCCGGTATATAGAGTCGGTATGTAGAGCCGGTTTATAGAGTCAGTATGCAGAGCCGGTATATAGAGTCGGTATGCAGAGCCGGTATATAGAGTCGGTATGCAGAGCCGGTATATGGAGTCGGTATGCAGAGCCGGTATATAGAGTCGGTATGTAGAGCCGGTATATAGAGTCAGTATGCAGAGCCGGTATATAGAGTCAGTATGCAGAGCCGGTATATAGAGTCGGTATGTAGAGCCGGTATATAGAGTCAGTATGCAGAGCCGGTATATAGAGTCGGTATGTAGAGCTGGTATATAGAGTCAGTATGCAGAGCCGGTATATAGAGTCGGTATGCAGAGCCGGTATATAGAGTCGGTATGTAGAGCTGGTTTATAGAGTCAGTATGCAGAGCCGGTATATAGAGTCGGTATGTAGAGCTGGTATATAGAGTCAGTATGCAGAGCCGGTATATAGAGTCAGTATGCAGAGCCGGTATATAGAGTCGGTATATAGAGCCGGTATATAGAGTCGGTATGTAGAGCCGGTATATAGAGTCGGTATGTAGAGCCGGTATATAGAGTCGGTATATAGAGCCGGTATATAGAGTCAGTATGCAGAGCCGGTATATAGAGTCAGTATGCAGAGCCGGTATATAGAGTCGGTATGTAGAGCTGGTATATAGAGTCAGTATGCAGAGCCGGTATATAGAGTCGGTATGTAGAGCCGGTATATAGAGTCAGTATGCAGAGCCGGTATATAGAGTCAGTATGCAGAGCCGGTATATAGAGTCGGTATGTAGAGCCGGTATATAGAGTCAGTATGCAGAGCCGGTATATAGAGTCAGTATGTAGAGCTGGTATATAGAGTCAGTATGCAGAGCCGGTATATAGAGTCGGTATGTAGAGCCGGTATATAGAGTCAGTATGCAGAGCCGGTATATAGAGTCGGTATGTAGAGCTGGTATATAGAGTCAGTATGCAGAGCCGGTATATAGAGTCGGTATGTAGAGCCGGTATATAGAGTCGGTATGTAGAGCTGGTATATAGAGTCAGTATGCAGAGCTGGTATATAGAGTCGGTATGTAGAGCTGGTATATAGAGTCAGTATGCAGAGCCGGTATATAGAGTCGGTATGCAGAGCCGGTATATAGAGTCGGTATGAAGAGCTGGTTTATAGAGTCAGTATGCAGAGCCGCTATATAGAGTCGGTATGTAGAGCTGGTAGATAGAGTCAGTATGCAGAGCCTGTATATAGAGTCGGTATGTAGAGCTGGTATATAGAGTCAGTATGCAGAGCCGGTATATAGAGTCAGTATGCAGAGCTGGTATATAGAGTCGGTATGTAGAGCTGGTATATAGAGTCAGTATGCAGAGCCGGTATATAGAGTCGGTATGTAGAGCCGGTATATAGAGTCGGTATGTAGAGCTGGTATATAGAGTCAGTATGCAGAGCCGGTATATAGAGTCGGTATGTAGAGCTGGTATATAGAGTCAGTATGCAGAGCCGGTATATAGAGTCGGTATGTAGAGCTGGTATATAGAGTCAGTATGCAGAGCCGGTATATAGAGTCGGTATGTAGAGCTGGTATATAGAGTCAGTATGCAGAGCCGGTATATAGAGTCGGTATGTAGAGCCGGTATATAGAGTCGGTATGTAGAGCTGGTATATAGAGTCAGTATGCAGAGCCGGTATATAGAGTCGGTATGTAGAGCTGGTATATAGAGTCAGTATGCAGAGCCGGTATATAGAGTCGGTATGTAGAGCTGTTGTCTTTCAATTAGAAAATTCGCAGAACGATTCCAGGCTTCACCTGACTACATGCAAGTTACCTAGGGCAACACTGAACCCTGCATTGCCCTGATGTGCCGAGTGGTGTGTGTGTGTGTGTGTGTGTGTGTGTGTGTGTGTGTGTGTGTGTGTGTGTGTGTGTGGATGGCTGATGGTGACATGTTGTGTAAAGCATCAGTGTGAATGCTCCTGCAGTGTATAGTGTGTATTTGTGAATGTGTGTACTGGTGGATGTCCCCTGCAGCCAGTCGACCGTGTCCACATTCAGGCTGGAGATTCTGTTTCCACAAAGAGCTCAGAGAAATGCCGATCTGTGCACGGAGAGGATGCCATGTTGATGCAGGTGTTAATAAACCGTGCACCAGGCTGTCTGAAATAATACACACCTTGACTGTCTCACACACACCCAGCTCAGTCTCTTTGGCTACTCATCCCAGCTGAAAGCTCCTTTCATCAACCATCAAACAGAAACCAACCTGGGAGACAACACCCAAGCAGGAAACTCACGCGCACAGCCACGTGCACAGCTACGTGCACAGCATGCAGAGAAGCACGTTCGTGCAGCTGAGGTGAGGATGTGTGTGCAGCACCGGTTGTTCCTGGGAAGGAGTGAGAAGAAGGGTAAGAGCAGATGAGTGCTGAGGACAGATGGATGGAGAAGGTGTGAGGAAGGAGGCAGGCAGAGGGAAAAAGAAGCTGACATGCTGCTCATCGTTTCTGCCCACAGGTCATGTTTTCTTCATATTTCTTATGTTTACATCACACACACAAAGTCCTTTCACTTTCTGCACAACGGTTTATCCTTTGTGCAACACAAGTCTCCACAAGCAGCTTAAGAACGTCCTGAAAGGTGTTTTTCCTCGTGTTCAAGCTACAAATTCTCATATGAAACCAGGAGGTAGTCCCACCCAACCTCATCGTCTGCAAATAGAACCTTTCAGTCCCACTGAAAGTCACGTAAAGAGGAGAAAATGCTTAGAATTTACATTTAGCACCGCCATCTCATTTCCTGTTTACAGCTGTCATCAGTCTCTTTTCGTTTCATTTGGCTAAAAATTTGGTGGAAAAAATGATCCAAATGTTTTATCAGGAGTTCCTAAACTGTGTTTTTAGTGCACTGTTTGCTAGCTGCTGTTTCTCCAAAATGTAAAAAAGCCACAATTCCTTCTTTTTTAGGAATTCTGTATTTAGGACACGTCCACATCAGCCTTTCTAACCCGAGTCTGTTTGGGGAAATGGGAACGCTCCAAACAGATTCTGATCTGGACCAAAGAAGCAACTCGGTCCGCCTACAAACGCAGGTCTCGGTCCATTTCAAGCGGACCAAAATACAGGAAGCGGACTACAAACTAGTCCCTTCCTGCATGTGGCGTAGCATTGCATTGTGGGTAAATCCATAGCGATGGCCTTAAGGCTCCTCTGCCTCGTCTGGTGTTCATACTGCGTCCATTGTTGCAGTGGATTTCTGCAGGATACTTGCATAAGACACAATAAAAACCCAAAACAGCCATAGTTTGGTCTCCATGTTTAACTGGCAGGTGGAGGAAACAGAGTTTTCTTCTTCACGCCGGTCTGGTCCTCTCTTCTGCTAAATACTAGTGCAGCGCCACCTCTGGTGGGAATGGGGAGATATTATTCTAATGGTTTGGCTGGTTTCACCAAAGTGCAGCGTGAACACGATCCGCATGGATACACCCCCCTACAGCTGGACCCAGTCCCCAACCGGACCCAGTCCCCAGTCGGACCGAGTCTCCAACCGGACCGAGTCTCCAACTGGACCGGGTCCCCAACCGCACCGAGTCCCCAGTCGGACCGAGTCTCCAGCTGGACCGAGACCCCAACCGGACCGAGTCTCCAACTGGACCGAGTCTCCAATCGGACCGAGTCCCCAACCGGACCCAGTCTCCAACCGGACCGAGTCTCCAATCGGACCGAGTCTCCAACCGGACCGGGTCTCCAATCGGACCGAGTCTCCTACCGGACCGAGTGTCCTACCGGACCGAGTCTCCTACCGGACCGAGTCTCCTACCGGACCGAGTCTCCAACCGGACCGAGTCTACTACTGGAAAAAGTCTCCTACCGGACCGAGTCTACTACCGGACCGAGTCTCCTACCGGACCGAGTCCCCAACCGGACCGAGTCTCCAACCGGACCGAGTCTCCAACCGGACCGAGTCTCCTACCGGACCGAGTCTCCAACCGGACCGAGTCTCCAACCGGACCGAGTCTCCTACCGGACCGAGTCTCCAACCGGACCGAGTCTCCAACCGGACCGAGTCCCCAACCGGACCGAGTCCCCAACCGGACCGAGTCTCCAACCGGACCCAGTCTCCTACCGGACCCAGTCTCCTACCGGACCGAGTCTCCTACCGGACCGAGTCTACTACCGGACCGAGTCTCCAACCGGACCGAGTCCCCAACCGGACCGAGTCTCCTACGGGACCGAGTCTCCTACGGGACCGAGTCTCCTACCGGACCGAGTCTCCTACCGGACCGAGTCTCCTACTGGACAGCAACATGTTTATGTGATGGAGTCGCATGTTAACATATCTGCTGGTTTCTGCCTCTGCAGGTCACTGGAAAGTAAAAGTTTAAGCTGATGTAAAGGATATGAAGGGGAAAAATATTTTCTGGAGTGTGTTTTTCTTTGGAAGGCAACTTTGTTCTCCGTTTAAGGCGGCAGGCGTCCATTCCAAGCTGCAGCTGCTGCGTTCTCCCACACACACATCCCAGGCTGTAAATACAACTTGCCCATTTTCAAGGGATTTTATTCCTCTCTACCCGACCGAGTCTCCTACCGGACCCAGTCTCCTACCGGACCGAGTCTCCAACCGGACCGAGTCTCCTACCGGACCCAGTCTCCTACCGGACCGAGTCTCCAACCGGACCGAGTCTCCTACCGGACCGAGTCTCCAACCGGACCGAGTCTCCTACCGGACCGAGTCCCCAACCGGACCGAGTCTCCTACCGGACCGAGTCTCCAACCGGACCGAGTCCCCAACCGGACCGAGTCTCCAACTGGACCGAGTCTCCAACTGGACCGAGTCTCCTACCGGACCGAGTCTCCTACCGGACCGAGTCTACTACCGGACCGAGTCTCCAACCGGACCGAGTCTCCAACCGGACCGAGTCCCCAACCGGACCGAGTCCCCAACCGGACCGAGTCTCCTACCGGACCAAGTCTCCAACCGGACCAAGTCTCCTACCGGACCGAGTCTCCTACGGGACCGAGTCTCCTACCGGACCGAGTCTCCTACCGGACCGAGTCTCCTACTGGACCGAGTCCCCTACCGGACCGAGTCTCCTACCGGACCCAGTCTCCTACGGGACCGAGTCCCCAACCGGACCGAGTCTCCTACCGCACCGAGTCTCCTACCGGACCGAGTCTCCTACTGGACCGAGTCCCCAACCGGACCAAGTCTCCTACCGGACCGAGTCTCCTACGGGACCGAGTCCCCAACCGGACCGAGTCTCCAACCGGACCGAGTCCCCAACCGGATCGAGTCTCCAACCGGACCGAGTCTCCTACCGGACCGAGTCTCCTACCGGACCGAGTCTCCTACCGGACCGAGTCTCCTACTGGACCGAGTCCCCAACCGGACCAAGTCTCCTACCGGACCGAGTCTCCTACGGGACCGAGTCCCCAACCGGACCGAGTCTCCAACCGGACCGAGTCTCCAACCGGACCGAGTCTCCAACCGGACCGAGTCTCCTACCGGACCGAGTCTCCTACGGGATCGAGTCTCCTACGGGACCGAGTCTCCTACGGGACCGAGTCTCCTACCGCACCGAGTCTCCTACCGGACCGAGTCTCCTACTGGACCGAGTCCCCAACCGGACCAAGTCTCCTACCGGACCGAGTCTCCTACGGGACCGAGTCCCCAACCGGACCGAGTCTCCAACCGGACCGAGTCTCCTACGGGACCGAGTCTCCTACCGGACCGAGTCTCCTACTGGACCGAGTCTCCTACGGGACCGAGTCTCCTACGGGACCGAGTCTCCTACTGGACCGAGTCTCCTACGGGACCGAGTCTCCAACCGGACCGAGTCTCCTACCGGACCGAGTCTCCTACCGGACCGAGTCTCCTACGGGACCGAGTCTCCTACGGGACCGAGTCCCCAACCGGACCGAGTCTCCTACCGGACCGAGTCTCCTACGGGACCGAGTCTCCTACGGGACCGAGTCCCCAACCGGACCGAGTCTCCTACGGGACCGAGTCTCCTACGGGACCGAGTCTCCTACGGGACCGAGTCTCCTACCGGACCGAGTCTCCTACTGGACAGCAACATGTTTATGTGATGGAGTCGCATGTTAACATATCTGCTGGTTTCTGCCTCTGCAGGTCACTGGAAAGTAAAAGTTTAAGCTGATGTAAAGGATATGAAGGGGAAAAATATTTTCTGGAGTGTGTTTTTCTTTGGAAGGCAACTTTGTTCTCCGTTTAAGGCGGCAGGCGTCCATTCCAAGCTGCAGCTGCTGCGTTCTCCCACACACACATCCCAGGCTGTAAATACAACTTGCCCATTTTCAAGGGATTTTATTCCTCTCTGATTTGCATAAGCAAACATTTTTCTAAACATCAACAAACAACCACCGACAAAGAAATACTGTATATACACATGCACATTAAGGGTGGAAAATTATGCACACAAGCACTTGTGCTAACACCCACATATTATACACAGACACACACAAATACTCCAGAAGCAGCTCTCCATTATTGAAGCATCTGAGGCTTTAATGAGCAGGATAATGTAGGCGGCTGTTTTCAAATTCCGTTTCTCGTCTGTACGATTTCCAGTTCCAACCCCCCCTCCCCATTCCAAATCCCTTTCTTCCCCCCTACTCCAGTCCTCTCCCCCCTCATCTGTCGAACAGCAGCAATTCAGTTTTAATTGCTTTCTGAGTCACCTAATTCCTGGGAGAAAAGAGTGTGTGAAGAGGAGCGATGGAGACATGGAGATGCTGCATTCAGACGTTTAAACACTCAAAGCCGCTTTTTGCTCCTCTTGAAACTTCCTTCACCCAGAACGAGTCTTTCCAAACCCTGACCGATCCACACCCCCTCGGAAACACCTGTAGCTGCGTTATTCATCTCCGTTTTCCAACATTAAAATCTGTTTGCCGCATTTGGAGGTAAAACTAAAACAGCACTGGTGTCACAGCAGAGGCTTTAGTTCTAAAAGCCGTCATAGTCTGGTCCCGGTTCAGACACCAGTCAGTCCGGGATCTTTGCACCTCAACAGGATGAAATACATGTTTGTCCAACCATCATTTTCATAAAGGGAAGCTATGAAATATGGATTTAAGTCCCTGGTAACTTGTTTGGACACCTGATGATTCATTTTCTACAGCCACATGAATTTATGGGAAAAAGTCCACTTTAAAAAAAAAAAAAAAAAAAAAAAAAAAAAAAAAAAAAAAGGTTTTTATTTGGTCCTTCAACAAAATATAACAAAAAAAATATCTTCATTTTTTGAGGATATTTACAATTTATTCTGCTGCTCCCTGGTAAGTGTCTGGGCATAGAAAACTACCAGATTGTGTTCAGCTGGATTTTTACCATAAAGCAGAGGTGGCCGATTCAGGTCCTGCATGTGTTACGGGTTTACCTGCTGCAACACACCTGACTCTAATCAACGATGGCCATGTCTGTCAGGTGTGTCGCAGCAGGACTGCAGCATTCGAGGACCAGAGCTGCCCGTCTCTCTGAACTGATGCAGAATGTCTCAAATTGTACGTATTAAACATGTCAAACTGGTCTCGAAAGGGTTAAATGGGCTTCGATTTACTGACAAGCTCTGCAGTTTCCACCCTTCATATCTAATTTACCAGTAAGCTCCTGTCATTCATGTCTTTCCTTTTCTATAGAATTCACTGAGCTCACATGAGCTATGTAACTATATAAGCTATATAACTATGAGCTCCTACAGTAAAAGTTAGAAGCTGCAGGATGAAGAGGAAGCAAACCGAATAATCAGATTCCTCCCCGAGCATCTATACGAGAACGATGAAGGTTGTCCTGTCTCCACTGCGAGTAGCTGGCTGGCGGAGAGCATTCCTGCAGTCTTTGTCCTGTGAAGGGGCCAGAAAAGTCTGTTCAGCTGAAATGAAATGTTACTCATTCTGCCAAATGTCAAAGCGAATAGATACCTGGTCTCACACCTAACGGGTCACATTCTGCTCTGTGGTCCAGAACCCTGAAGGTCAGTCAGAATATTGTGCACGAGAAGCCAAAAGGGGTTTTTCCCAGAGTGCCTGATCCTGACAAAGTCTTTGTGTGGCTAAACCGGACATTTTAGACCCTGAAACCAAGGAACCAGTAAAGACAGAGGATGAGACTCTGGAAGCATCACTAACGTTTAGTAAGAGATCCCAGTTGTCAGACTGCAGACGCCAACCGTTCATCACAAGGTCAGTACACTCAGTAAAAAGGGGTAATATCAGAACTCTGGGTTGGATTTTGGAAGGATGGCTGGTGTCACCGCTGCTGAAGGTCCATTACTCTGGACTGTCAACATGCTGAAGTAAACCTTTACATCAGTTTCTTATTGATTAGATCAATGAAAAGACTTCATCTTTTCTGTGGCTCTGGAGAGAAAATTACTTGACTTCTGGAGAAATTTGCTTCTCAAGACAAAAACAAGATTTCTCAGAAAAATGTGTGAATATTACCTGGACACAGTGCTACGAACTGTCTCATTTACATGGAACTCAAGCTGAAATATATATATATATATATATATATATACATATATATATATATATATGTGTGTGTGTGTGTATATATATATATATATTCATTCATTCATTTTCCGAACCGCACAGTGCTACGAACTGTGTCATTTACATGGAACTCAAGCTGAAATATATATATATATATATATATATATATTTATATATATATATATATATATATATATATATATATATATATATATATATGTGTGTGTGTGTGTGTGTGTGTGTGTGTGTGTGTGTGTATGTATATAGGTTTTTATGGTTTATTAAAACATTTATGACAAATGACACTGATATTATTTAACATCATCAGTTCTAACCAGTAATAGTTGACGTGAATATAATTTCATCCATAATTGTTTTCTCATCCAGCATTTAAGCAGCAAAGATGGATTTTCTGGATGCTGTATTCTGCTGGGGAAATTTACTTTGCCAAGGGAAGCATCATAGATATAATGCTCCCCTTGATATTCTGGATTTTAATTTTATTTTTTAGTTTATTTTCCATAATTGTTTGGATTACAAAGTTTGTACTGCTGGACCGGACCGGAGAGGACAGAAGAGGGACAGAAAGAGAATAGAGAAGAAGAGAAAACAGAAAATACCTTGTAGAGAGAAAAAGAGAGAGAGAAAGAAAAAAGACCTACTGTACATACATTTGCATGTACATAGGCACACATACACACCCGCTGATATGTACACACATCCATACACCTATACACACTGGAGTGACGCTCCTCCTGCGGGAGGACGAAGCCATCAACTATCAGGGAAACCCAGAGCTCACAAGCTAGATCAGACACACAGGAATAAAACCAGCTGTCGTTAAACCTGCAGACGACTCGGTGACTGTGTCACATGCAGAACATCCACAGAGTGGAACGTGTTCAGAGAAGAGTGATCATGCCAATGTGGCCCCGCCCACATAAAGGTGAGAGGAAGGCCCGGAGAACCCCAAGGCTCGAGCAGCTGGCGCCCGTCCCCAAGCACAGACCGCAACCCCCCCCCCGCTCCAGAGCCAGCCATGCATCCATCCAGTGGCAGAGGGGGGGGGGTCCCAGCAGAGCCCTCCATGGTCAGGGGGAACAGGCCCCGGCAGGCCCGGACCGGCAAAGCCCGGCTCCACCAGGCATCGGCCACCCAGGGCAGATAGAGTGTGGGCCCCAGGGCCAGGAAAACCAGACCACCACCAAGCGGCAGCCAGGCACCCCAGTGCACCAGCCGCATTCCCCGGGCAACAAGGCCCTCTCTCCCCTCCAACACACACACACACACACATAACCTAAATAATCTAGCAAACAAGGACAGGAATTTGGCTTTATCAACTTTATTTACTGAATATTTACTGAATGAAATCTGTGTTGAGGTTCTGGAAAACTACATTACAGTAAAAGGAACAACTGGGACTTCATGACAATAGAAAAAAAAAAGACTTTTTTCAGTATGCGGACTGATAAAATGGCTTTTAATGTAAGAAGTCATAAACATACAAAATGAAGATTAGGTAAAAGGTTGGGTAAAGCTGCAGCAACTCCTTCAGTTATCCTCCACGGTTTCAGCCTGTTCTTCTCTCTTTTGAAGTTAAAACAGTTCCTCTTTTTGAGCAGCAGTGACCATACAGAATCGATTACATGCTGATGAAAGGAGACCTTGAGTGCAGTTTGTGTATCTGTTTATTTACTCAGTGCATTCATTTGTCAACATTCACAACATCACCTGGGTTCATAAGTGGCATTTTTGTGTGTATTTTTCCACAGCATGGTCATGAGATCAGTTCTAGGTACAAAAACAGGTTTCCTCAAAAATCTTCTCCGTAAATATAAATCAAATCTGAGAAGGAGAAAAGTCAGTTGTTAGAAAATTCTGAAGTTATTAGAAAATAAAGATGGAAAAGTTTAATGTCATCTAAGAAAATAGTTCTGCAAGTTGTGAAAATCATTTCACTAAAATAAATGAAAGTAGTTCCACACTACCGCCTGCAGGAATGACACCTACTGGACTGGAAGGGGGTGGAGCTTTGTGATGGGCAACTCTGATTGGTGGAACATTCTTACAGCATTCTGCATTTCTACATAGAAACGCTGGAATATACTTAATGTTAGCAACGTGTCTATTGCAGCTGCCAGGCTTCCTTACAGTCGTTTAGCATGTAAGCTACTCATGTTAGCATGCGCTAACATGGGCTAATCGCGTCTTTCATCATTTCCCAAAGTCCACACAGAGACGGAGACACTGCAGTCAGCGTCTGAGTTCTGCATGTCTGGAACAAACTCCCACAAAGCCTCAGCTGAAACACCCACCTTACACACCCTCCCGTCCTCGTCCGGCCGGCCGACGCGCCCTCCCGTCCTCGTCCGGCCGGCCGACGCGCCCTCCCGTCCTCGTCCGGCCGGCCTACGCGCCCTCCCGTCCTCGTCCGGCCGACGTGCCCCCCCGTCCTCGTCCGGCCGGCCGACGCGCCCTCCCGTCCTCGTCCGGCCGGCCGACGCGCCCTCCCGTCCTCGTCCGGCCGACGCGTCCTCCCGTCCTCGTCCGGCCGGCCGACGCGCCCTCCCGTCCTCGTCCGGCCGACGCGCCCTCCCGTCCTCGTCCGGCCGACGCGTCCTCCCGTCCTCGTCCGGCCTACGCGCCCTCCCGTCCTCGTCCGGCCGACGCGCCCTCCCGTCCTCGTCCGGCATCACGTTTTAATCTTGTGTTTTTCTATGTTTCTATTTTAATTTGTGCTTCTTATTTTCTGATGTTTTAAAATGTCTGGAAATCTTGTGGCGTTGGAATGATTGATGTAAATAAACTCTCCTTGCCTTCATGTCAGCAGCTGAAAACAGACCGGCTGTTATCAGTCGACACGATGGCACAAGGTAAACGGGAACAAATAAGCCAAAATCACAAACAGTGTTTTTTCTTCTGGGAATATTTCCTCGTTGGAACGAAGAAGCCATCACGTAGAAACAATCCG
Source organism: Telmatherina bonti (assembly GCF_933228915.1). NCBI lineage: Eukaryota > Metazoa > Chordata > Actinopteri > Atheriniformes > Telmatherinidae > Telmatherina > Telmatherina bonti. Next base: position 39,625,253 of record NC_136629.1, read on the forward strand.
TGGACTGGATCGGCCATTTTGGTTCCTCAGAAGGTGTTCATGGCAACCTGGTCGCTGCCAACGTTGATATGAAACAGTTCATGTAAAAACTTTGCTCTCCAAACGGCCTGAAGGCAACAGACAGCACTGCCCTAAATCCCCGACAGACACTCTGCTGAGTCAGCCCCGTCCCGTCTGTGTGGAACTGTGTGCATTTCCTGGCGCGTGCATGAAAGCGTCTCTGAATATGAAATTAATCACACACGCCAGCACATGAGTGTGTGCGTGCGTGCCGACATGCTCATGCATGAAACATTTTCTCTTTGATCGACCAAATACAGTCACCTCAAAAAGCAATTAAGTGGCCGCGGGGAATAAATATTGAGGATGTCGGCTTGAAAACGGCGACATGACGGGAAACCTGTAAATGTTTCATCTGAAAGCGTCAACAGCCAGATGGACTGTCGCCCATTGAAATATTCATCCTGTTATGTCATCACTGTTCTGATTCTTCATTTTACACAACTTTCTTTCAGTTCAACTTCCCTGTTTTGCATCTGATTGCAACGTGTGTGTGTGTGTGTGTGTTCCTGTACTGTGTGCATACTTTTACACCGTTTCCTCCTTTTTGTCACATTTTCACCCTTCACAACAAGTCTTGCGTAGCATCATTGTCTTATTCTCAGAGGCTTCATCTCCATGTGGAAACTTCCTGCAACTCTTCCTGTAGACAGAATATCTATCTTCATGTTTACACAGTTAACGTCGCGCTTCACTTAAGATTTTAAAAGACATGAAACAGAAAAAAACTGGAGTTTAATCTTTACAGCTCGTCATGAGTAAACGTCATCATTTTGCATCGTATGGAGACTTAAATTGTCCTGAATGAAACACAGCAGTCTTGTTTATCCAGACGTGGCAGTTCCTGGTCCAGGAAGTCAAAGTCCTGTCCGGCAGCTGTTCCGACCAGTCACCAGGTAACCAGCATGTAACCGAGACTGTTCTAAATGTACACGTAGATCCAAAAACATGGCAGGACTTCTCCTTTCTGCATCAGGAATCGCCACCTCTGTATTCATCATAACTTAAACATAAAAAAAACAAACATGCCGCCAACTTTAAAAGATCAGAACGATCATCTGAATCTAAGAAACATGACCGTTCAGATGAAACTCCATTCGCTCACCTTCCTCCCACCAGCACAGCTCTTCATCAGCCTGATTATCTGCCCTCCCAGACCTGCTTCAGCAGCCACAGGTGTGCTGCCACATGACTTCATCAACAAGCAATGATGGATCTGCACCATCTGTCCTGAGTAATCATCACACACACCTCCAGCACGTCGCTTTCAACACTGTGTGGACAATGTCATATAGAGAAAGACATGCACTGAAAGAGGAACAATATGTTCCTGTCTCTTCATCTGCTCCTCTGAAACAAGCTGAAGCTGTTTGTGATGTTGGACTATGGAGGAATGAAACGTAGCCAGGGTTTATCTTGCTACCGATCAGATGAGGCAGAGCTGACAACATGTCATGTAGTCTCTACAGGCTGAAATGCAGCGCGGCCGCTGCATCCAAAACCCACCAGGAGTCAAATCAGGCAGTGTGCCTCATCACTAGCATGTGTCACAACTTTCCCAGTCCCGAGTGTTTTCTGGATGTTCATGCAGCTCAGGTCGGAAACCTGCTTTCTGCCACAAACAAAGCAGAGGCTTCACAGTAAACATCTGACTTCATGTTCTGACATTCAGACTGAAACTTTCCACACTGTCTATTTCTATTCCACAACTTTTTTACACATTTTACAGAACCACAGAGGAAAATCCTGCTTAACACGTGTTTTAGCCTCAAACAGAAGCATTCTGGTGTCCTGTTGTTGTTTTTTTCCTCTCCTGCTGCAAATAAAAGTCCAAAGGTGGAAAAACTAAAGTTTCCTGCTGCCTCCAAACAGACAAATCAGACGTTGGATCTTTGTTTTAATGTATTTCTTACTGAGACAGAGGTGAAACAGAACAATCATATTACTGAACTGGGAAATATTGTCTAGTTTATCAGGAGAAAACCACAGGATATGTTAGTATTTACATCTGCCCTCAGTTGGTGTTATTGGAAGATTAAAGCACATCGATAACTGCAGAAGCATTTCTCTGTATTTCACACAGACAGCAGAATTCCAAATTACAATTATTTTATATATTATTATGTCTGAATTATACCACGAGAATAAATGTGTTTTTATAGATTAAATGTGATGATCCTAAGTTTAAGGTCTGTTCAAATACAGTGATAAATAATTATTTACTGTTTTTTCCTTTTTTTTAAAAAGCATAAACTCGACCAAACACGGTTAGCTAGAAAGTTGCATGTTAGCTTCCTTCCTAACTTTCACTTTTAATTTATTTATTTTCGGTTGGATTGTTGTGGTTTTACCTTGAAAAGGTGTTAAACGGTGTTAACATTAGTATTATCTATAAAAAGCTTGTAAGTGCTTCACTTCCCAGGTTTACAACGCAGGTGTAAAGGAGGAGGAGGAGACTGACTGCCACAGTGTGTGTGTGTGTGTGTGTGTGTGTGTTCACATGATGCCCGTTAATCTACATTTCCATGCGACGCTGCACAGAGCTCAGTGAAGAGTGGAGGGAAGCAGAGAGGCGGACCTACACCTGTCAGGTGACCCGTGAACAGATGGTCCAGTCTAAATACAGTCCAACCAGCACCAACAACGGCGTGTGTTCTCGTGCACGTTCGTGGATCAGTGTGAGCGTGCCTGTGGCCGAAGTTAGCGATGAGCTCAGAGGTGGAGCTGTGCCAGCAGCCCAGTGGCAGACAGCTGGCCGCAGGTTCGAGCCCCAAGGTCCAGCCCCGGTGGGTGTGTGCATATGTCCACCACGGTTCCCAGCAGGCCTTTCTGTGTGGAAAGCACTTTAAACCCGGGGGGGGGGGGGGGGGGGGGGGGGCTCCACACACAGCCCTTGAAGTGATCACCGTTCATATTTGCATTTTAATCAACTTTCTGCTCTCAGAGGCTGAGAAGCAGCCGGAGCTTTTAGAGGAAGAGACGTCTGGTTGGAGCTGCTGGAAATCATCGGTATGGCTGACTTTCAAATGGTTCAAAATTCAGCTGCAGGATCCTCACCAAAACTCCCTCTCCACCACATCACCCCTGTCCTACAGCAGCAGAGTTATGCAAATCGGTTTTATTTACATGAAGTCTTTTTGGAACTAACTTTGTTCTGAAGCTTTTATGTTTCGACTGTAAATGTCCTCCTGTGTTGGTGCTGAATGGTCGGAGCCAGAATGCTTCTAAACTGGGATCTATGCATCATGTAAAAGGACTGGGCAGCAATAAGAGCGGTGAAGAAAAGTAAACAATGTGCTCCTCTGCTTGTTTGCTGGTCATACATGTCAGAGGACGCCACCTGGCTGCATGAACCGAGACGTTGTCCTCTGGTTCGAGCTTCCAGGAGAAATGGAAGCATGTCCTGCTGACTGAAAACATGTGGAAAGGTCGCTCTCCAAGTCTGACCAACGAACACAGATGATGCAGTTCGGGGTCACATCACACTTAAACTGACTGAAGTGAGCTTTGCACATTTCCCCGTTTCTGCCTAAAGTGGTGATCCAAAGCAGCCGAGGACCAGCGAACGCAGAGCGAAGAAGGCTGGATGGAAGAAAGTCACCGGGGATAACACACAGCAACAAAAAAAACCTGAGAGAAATTAGACTCATTAAAGTTTACAGCATTTCTGAAATGTACAAAGATCTAAAAGATGAATGAAATGAATCTTTGAGCAAAATGAAGAGAAATAAAACATGGATCCAGACACACGAAGCAGCAGCGAAGCAAAATATCAAAACAGAAAAATTTGACTTGATCTTCAAGAAACTTTGAGATCAAACAAGCAAATTATCTTTGAGTCATGAGTTCCATAAACTCCTTGCAGGAGAAGAGAAAATCTCCCTGTTGTGATGAGTCATGACTGAGGAACTCAGCAGGTTGGACGTCACATGACACGGCAGGTTCAGGTCTACCCGAGCCACTGGCCCGAAGGCCTTCACGTCGACACCGAGTCTGCTGCTAAGAGCCGAGGCTGTGAAAGAAAACCTTCCATCCCTGGAACGGCTCGGAGTCAGAGGAAAAGACAGAAAGCAGAGCAGAGCACCAGAACCGCTCAGCCAGACGTTCTGCAGAGCGACCTGGAAATATCACAGATTCATCATGCATATGCAAATCACATGCAAATCATCTTCTTCTGCATGTGACAAAATGACCAACTGTGCAAAACAATGCAAAGACTTTTCATGTTTGATGCTTCTGCTGCTGAAACAAGCATGAAGTGGTGATTGGTGATGTAGAAATCTCAGTCCAGCAGCCGCGGCTCAGAACCGTGTTTTTTATCTGCCTGGCGTCACTAAACGACCTGCTGACACCCTCCTGGACTAAACGCCACCAGCAGTCAGGAATCCTCACGGAGCCAAGCAGGTGATGAGGAAGAGCGAGAAGGCAGCAGTGATGGGTGAAACGGAGCACCAGCAGGAGAACTCCCTTTGTTTTCACCACTTCATCATCAGCGCAGGATTTTCTTGTGAACTTCCGGTTCCTCCAGAAAACAGGGTGACAGATGTTTACCGAGACAAGAAAGCAGACAGTTTGTGTTCATGTATGAAACAAAGTGTCAGGTAGAACACACACACCTCCTGGCTGACTGCAGAGCTCCTTCAGCATCACACGGTGAATCCCAGTCTCTACTGGTGGGGAATGAACTTTAATGGCTTTCCTCACCAAAGAAAACGTTAGTCTGAGTGTTTGTTGGTCCGCGTCATGTTTTCCACTCAAACCCCACAGATGTCAACAGGCAGGTACTTATTTCATTTCTCACACATTTATTCTAGATGAATGTGAAATGTTGGGCGATTTTAATTAATTAAAAATACAGAAAACAAAGAAACAAAAAGGAGCAGAAAAAACAGAAACATCTCACATAAACTGTTCATAATTTACTTTTCGTGTAAAAACATACAAATGTAAAGAAAAAGACACTGATAAGCTCCTGTGGTGGACGGGCCACCTGTCCAGGTGTTCCTGCCGTTCACCTGGTCATTACTGGGATGGACTCCAGCTTTCCCACAACCCTAACTGGACTCCGAGGTTTGGAAATGGAATTATGTAAAGTGATGAGCGTAAAATTAAATATTGTCTCTAATCTCTACCTGATAAGTTTTACATCACTTTAAATCATCATTTTAAAACAGAAAGGCAATAAATAAAATAAATTCTCAGTTTGACATGAATATATTTAACTTCTTTCACCGTTGTGTCTGATAATTCCACAAACTAACTCATTTTACAGACATGCACCGTCCCATGGGGATCTGGGGGGGGGGGGGGGGGGGGTATTAGATGTTAATATGTTGTCATGTGCTTTAAAACAATTTGCTAAACACAGTAATCCTCTAAATTCAGCTGAATAAATAGATGGATTACTGCGCGTCTCTTTACGTCTGCAGATGATCCCTAAAGCTCCTTTTGTAAAATAAGAATTTGACTTTGTCCAGGTTGGACATGAACTTCTGCAGACTTCAGCTCGGCCTGACGGCGCCTCATCCAGCATGACTGATGCTTTCTTTGGCTCCGTGGAAGACGGGAACATGACGTGTTTGATGAAAGACACCTGAGATGATTCAGCTTGGACATATTTTCCATGTCTCTGCTGAGAGCCAATCGAAACACGTCTTTGCAGCAGAACGCTGCTGGCGGGACACAAACAGGCTGCGAGAAACAAAGAAGTGCAGAAAGTTCCGACAGAGAAGATGAAAGGAAAGGTGGGATCAGATGCAGAAGAAAGGAGTGATAGCTGCACCGATCCGTCTTTATTTCCTCTCAGTGTCTGCAAAGTGGAGCGCGCTGATAGACTGGTGCTCTCTGAGCTGCCATTATCTTCCTGAAAGGCCGGACAGGAGCTCGCCGCAGTCCAGCTCTCATCCCCCCAGACGCCAGCAGAAGGCCTCGCCTGATTAGAAGCTGAAAAATGGGACTTTGTGGGGCGTTTATAGACACATTCACACACCTCTGTTTGCTGTCGGGGGCAACGGGGAGCATAAAAGCGTCTGAAGGAGCTGGATCTGAGTTCAACGATGAGAGTTTTGGTGCAAATCAGTTTTTTAATCTGTGCAGAAGAAGAAGCGGCTTGGATGCAACGCTGTGACGCAGAGGGAGGACAAAAAGCACGAGTTTAAGTCAGAAACAGAGCTGTGCACATCCTCCCAATCTTTCTGCACAAACAAGCTAAAGAGGAAGAATAATGGCCGTTTTCAGAGCTGGATTCTGTGTTTGTGATTTAAAACTGCAAGCAGCAACTTGTCGAGGTTTTTCTCTCCTTCAGCTTCAACACGGACAGATAAAGCTCATCAGACACCATGTCAGTCCATCAACATTTTCACACAGAATGTTTGGAATAAACCTCTGGTCACTACACATAACTTCACTTGAGATAAACAGCTGCTGAGAAGCAGGTAAGGACTCTTCAGTCGTCCAACAACACTGTAATCAAGGCAGAAAAGGTTTCTGACATCACATGCTTACAGTCACGCTGCGTCTGTGTTTAACAGGCAGATCTTCAGCTTTTTCTACCATCATGCAGCCAAAGTGTGCAGCAGCTCATCAACTATGGATGAAACACTGAAACATCTATTTTACACAGAAACAAGCTGAGAATAATGCATGAGGGCTTTTTTCCTGCGCGTGATGTTGATGGGAAGTGGCAAACATCCTGTGTGCTTCCCCAACGTCTGTCAGATCAGTCAGCAGTGTTCAGCACTTGGAAGTCAAATGACGTGGAAGGTTCCCATCACCGTGGGGATCACTGGGACTTTTGTCTTCTATCAATAGATCTCTTATTTCATCAATGATCACATTTCATGGAGTTATCGAAACATCACCTGGAACCTCATGTTTACAGCCTGGTACAAAAATCCATTTTAGGTTTAACAGGTCAGGTTTATCTTCATGACAACTGTGGGGGGAGTGAATGTTTTTCTAACTCGCCCGTTTAAAAGTAATTTAATCTCAAAGTTCGTCATATTTAGGGGCGTGTCCTTTTGATTGACAGGTACCAATCTCCCGCTTCAAGTCAGAAGAACGTAGAACAGCCGCGGTTTTTAGCCGGTTAACAACGTGACTTAGCTTTAGCCCGCTTACCTCCGTTAGCTGGTTAGCTCCTGTTATCTCCGGGTTAGCTCAGTTAGCTCTTAGCTACAGAGAGCTCGGAGTTCGCTCGATGTCAATCATCCACCACGACGCCCACAGCCCCCCTCTCAGCTCCACCTCTTTGCCCATATTTGTATTTTCTGGGCGAGACGACACGCATGCCCCTGCCAAGATGGTGATGGTAGGAACCGCCCACCGAGCTTCAGTTCAGCTCTTCAGAAACCTACGGGTGACGTCACGGAGGCTCCGCCCATCTTTTTAATACAGTCTATGGTGTTGACATGGAAACTAAAGCTGAACCAGGTTTCAGAAAAGGAGGTTTAAGGCTCTGTTCACATCGCAGGTCTTAATGTTGAATTCTAAAAAAATAAAAAATAAAATGGTGTGTGTGTGTGTGTGTGTGACTGGAATAAAGCAGCTGTTTATTTGACTCAAGTCATGTTTGAATTCCTTTCATTGAACCGGCCAATCGAATGAACGATCACACATCCATCCATGTATGAATCTAAATGTATCTGTAAAGCTGAGGTGATTTTCCAGTTTGGGTTCGTTAAGTCGTTCATCCCTAGAAATGATGAGGAAAACTGTAACTTATGGTTTTCTGATCAGGTGAAAATGTTTAACAGGAACTCTTCATCCTGGCGGTGGATGTAAAACCCGAGCAGGTTCTCTGAGACGGTTTATCTTTACGTCAGCCGACTGGAAGCTTTTTCCTCTTTGAAAGAAGCATTTATCTACCTGGCAAACAGAGAGAAAGGAAGAGGGGAAATTAGCAGCTCTGTGGCTCCAGGAGGCTGAGCTGCTGTCAGCTTCCTGCATATTAAGTGTGCAGGTACGCGTGCACGTGCACCAGTCTTCATGTGGACGCGTCTGCATGTGTTTGTGTGAGAACATTCCTACGGAGACACGCTGTCACCTTCCGGAGCCCAGGTGGCCGGGGTCACATGAGTGCCGTATGCAGGCGAGCTGGTGGAGAGCGTCCATCTGGTCTCTTTAAACACGCCGTGCACGTGGGTGTGTGTGTGTGATGGGGTGTAAAATGACCTTGCTTGCATTTCAGGCAAAGAGACGGCAGAATGTTACGTTAAAAAGCAGCTTGCTGGTGTTGTATAAAACTCTGGGATGTAAAGTGGTCCCGTGACGACGTGAGCAGGTCCGCTTGTCGCGTCTCCGGCCGTCGTCTGATGGACGTTCCCGTTAGAAACTTTAGTTCTGCAACAACGGACTGAGCAGAGTGAAGACACGTTGGCAGTCCGACTGGTTCTCATCCAGCGGGCTGGCTCGGACAAGATGGCTGTCTGACGCTGTGGCACGGCGTGCTCCTTCCTGCAGCGGCGAGACGATCAGAGTTTAACACCCAGTTTAAATTTAGAAGCTTCGATTTCTCTTTTCCCATCTTTGTTTCTTCCTGCTTTTCTTAGTCGAGCCTAATTTTAACCTGTCAGATCTGTTCGCACATCCTGAGAAGCAATTATCGCCCTGATGTCGGAATCTAAACTCTTCCTGGGAACGTGTGATCTTTCTTTCTGCTGCTTTTTTATGACAGTCTCCTCCCCACCCTCCCCCCTTTTCTCCCACCGCCATTTCAAACACCCACCGCAGCCATTGGCTCATTCCTCGCCCCAAGGAAGCGTGTGGATCGGTACACGCTTCATCCAGCCGGTGTGGAGTCTGATCTGTGACCCACATGCAGGGTGCTTCGTCAACATAAACTGTCTCCTCACATGAGACCTTCCAGGGTTCCTCGCCGACGCCTCCAGCGGGCGTCTCCGTCACATTTAAGATTAGGAACTAATCGGAATCAATCCGACGGCCTGCATGTGTCCACATGGGATCTGCATCAGTCACTGAACTTTGGCTTCAGCTGTGACCCAGCTGGGATCTGGGAAGAAAACGCCGTCGATGCGTCTCTTCTGACGTAAACACTCGCATTGCTTCGAGCAGCTGTTTTATTCTCAGCATGATGATGGCTACTTCCTGCTTCCTGTCGCTTGCGCCGGCATGTGCACACCTCGAAGTGTGGAAAAACGCCCGTTAGCGTAGCTGTCAGAACGTTTCTGAAGAGCATTTCACACCGACTAGCTGTGGATCCTGCAGACAAACTAAAGGTGAAGCATGAGAACGGAGAGCGGCTCATCGTGCACGAGTCCAAACCTCGTCTGGTCAGCGGGAAGACAGCAGGTCAGGAGCTGAAAATGGTTCCATGACTTCATTTATGTTTTGAGACATTTGATGTCTGCATGTCAAAATGTTTCATCTTAACTCTGCAGTTACTGATGTCTTCCCACGGCAGGGTCGACGCCACCGGGGACGCCGTTCACGTTACCGCCGGGGACGCCGTTCACGTTACCGCCGGGGACGCCGTTCACGTTACCGCCGGGGACGCCGTTCACGTTACCGCCGGGGACGCCGTTCACGTTACCGCCGGGGACGCCGTTCACGTTACCGCCGGGGACGCCGTTCACGTTACCGCCGGGGACGCCGTTCACGTTACCGCCGGGGACGCCATTAAGGTTACCGCCGGGGACGCCGTTCACGTTACCGCCGGGGACGCCGTTCACGTTACCGCCGGGGACGCCGTTCACGTTACCGCCGGGGACGCCATTAAGGTTACCGCCGGGGACGCCGTTCACGTTACCGCCGGGGACGCCGTTCACGTTACCGCCGGGGACGCCGTTCACGTTACCGCCGGGGACGCCGTTCACGTTACCGCCGGGGACGCCGTTCACGTTACCGCCGGGGACGCCGTTCACGTTACCGCCGGGGACGCCGTTCACGTTACCGCCGGGGACGCCGTTCACGTTACCGCCGGGGACGCCGTTCACAGCTGCAAACATGAGGATGAAACCGCTTCTCCCTCTTTAACGACATGTTGTGGATTACTGATATAACTCGACAACTAACTGGTTGAGACTGGGATGGAAACGTTCCGCCCTCTGGTCCCACCATGACCTGGGACCAGAGGAGCGACAGTAAAACATGGAGTCTGTCATAGAAGATGAGCATCAGGGGAGACCGGGTCCAGCTGGAACCTGGGGAGAGTGGAAACGCCTCCATTTCCACCACTTCGGGGTGAGGTAGGAGTCAGATGATCTTCTCAGACCTTACTCTTCCCTCTCAGCCGTACAAGCTTGGTGTCGCGGCAGGAAACACATTTCATGGAGAAAACATGGTTTTGAGTTGTTGAGTATTTAAACCGCTGAAGATAAAATCATGGAAGTTGTGAAAATAGTTGTGATGAATGTTCCTTCTTCACACCGTCATGCTGATGGAGGGTCCTGGCTGACAGCGCAACATATTAATAACCATCCATTTCTTGGTTTTATCCATTTGAAGGTAAAAAAGCAAACAGACAGATGTACCAGGTGGAACTGAGAGAAATGCTGAAAGCAGCAGAAGACATTTCAGGTCTCTTGAGGAAATTTAAAGTGTGGAGAAAGTGTTCTTTATTGCAATACTCATCTGTTGGAGCATCTTCATGGTGTGCTTTTTGTATTTGCTTACAGCTGTGTGTTTCTGCCCCCCGACAGGTCAGTTGGAGTGAAAGGCCGCCATGTAACGGACATCAGAACACGACATCTGAGATGTACCTGCAGGCTTCTGAATTTAATCTGAAAAGTCGTGTTCCAACCAAAGCCGCTCTTCCGACACCGTTAACTTTTCCTCCAGTTGCATGACCTCCACCTGAACCAGTTTCTGCCGCAGATACATTTGGATGGTTGGAAGGGAAAACGTAAAATGCTAAAAGATGATTAAAAAGAAAAGGGTGTTTGAGTGACAGATGGAAGGGCTTCAGACAGACTGGGCTCCAGCATCATTAGCATTTGGCTGACAGCAACAGTTTGGATTAGAGGTGGATTTGGTCACATTCAAGTCCAACGGATAAATCCACCAAATGAAGATGAGGAGTTTCAGAAACACGTTGCAGCTTCGCAGGCCTGGTGTGGATGGGAACGCTGTGATGCTGGGAATGCTGGGATGCTTGGATGCTGGGATGCTGGGAACGTTGGGATGCTGGGAACGCTGGGAATGCGGGAAGGCTGGGAACGCTGGAATGCTTGGATGCTGGGAACGTTGGGATGCTGGGAACGCTGGGAACGTTGGGATGCTGGGAACGCTGGGATGCTGGGAACGCTGGGAACGTTGGGATGCTTGGATGCTGGTAACGTTGGGATGCTGGGATGCTGGGAACGTTGGGATGCTGGGATGCTGGGAACGTTGGGATGCTGGGAATGCGGGAAGGCTGGGAACGCTGGGATGCTTGGATGCTGGTAACACTGGGATGCTGGGAACGCTGGGATGCTTGGATGCTGGTAACGTTGGGATGCTGGGAATGCTGGGAAGGCTGGGAACGTTGGGATGCTGGGAACGCTGGGAACGTTGGGATGCTGGGAACGCTGGGATGCTTGGATGCTGGTAACATTGGGATTCTGGGATGCTGGGAACGCTGGGATGCTGGTAACGTTGGGATGCTGGGATGCTGGGAACGTTGGGATGCTGGGAACGCTGGGATGCTTGGATGCTGGTAACACTGGGATGCTGGTAACGTTGGGATGCTGGGAACGCTGGGAATGCTGGGAAGGCTGGGAACGCTGGGAACGTTGGGATGCTGGGAACGCTGGGAACGTTGGGATGCTTGGATGCTGGTAACATTGGGATTCTGGGATGCTGGGAACGCTGGGATGCTTGGATGCTGGTAACGTTGGGATGCTGGGATGCTGGGAACGTTGGGATGCTGGGAAGGCTGGGAACGTTGGGATGCTGGGAACGCTGGGATGCTGGGAACGCTGGGATGCTTGGATGCTGGTAACACTGGGATGCTTGGATGCTGGTAACACTGGGATGCTGGTAACGTTGGGATGCTGGGAATGCTGGGAATGCTGGGAAGGCTGGGAACGTTGGGATGCTGGGAACGCTGGGAACACTGGGATGCTGGAACATTGGGATGCTGGGAACGCTGGGATGCTGGGAACGCTGAGATGTTGGGATGCTGGAAACGCTGGGATGCTGGAACATTGGGATGCTGGGAACGCTGAAACGCTGGGATGCTGGGATGTTGGGATGCTGGAAACGCTGGGATGCTGGAACATTGGGATGCTGGGAACGCTGGGATGCTGGAACATTGGGATGCTGGGAACGCTGAAACACTGGGATGCTGGGATTTTGGGATGCTGGGAAGGCTGGGAACGTTGGGATGCTGGAACATTGGGATGCTGGGAACGCTGGGATGCTTGGATGTTGGGATGTTGGGAACGCTGAAACACTGGGATGTTGGGATGCTGGGAATGCTGAAACACTGGGATGCTGGGATTTTGGGATGCTGGGAACGCTGAAACGCTGGGATGTTGGGAACGCTGAAAGGCTGGGATGTTGGGATGTTGGCAACGCTGGGATGTTGGGATGCTGGGAACGCTGGGAACGCTGAAACACTGGGATGCTGGGAACGCTGGGAACGCTGAAACACTGGGATGCTGGGAACGCTGAAAGGCTGGGATGTTGGGATGTTGGCAACGCTGGGATGTTGGGATGCTGGGAACGCTGAAACACTGGGATGCTGGGAACGCTGAAAGGCTGGGATGTTGGGATGTTGGCAACGCTGGGATGTTGGGATGCTGGGAACGCTGAAACACTGGGATGCTGGGAACGCTGAAACACTGGGATGCTGGGAACGCTGAAAGGCTGGGATGTTGGGATGCTGGGATTTTGGGATGCTGGGAATGCTGAAATGCTGGGATGCTGGGAACGCTGAAACGCTGGGATTTTGGGAACGCTTGCAGCGATTCCTCCAACTTCAAACTGGACACCATGGCTGAAGCTCTGCGCTCTCATCAGCTCGTAAACTCTGCAGCATGATGATTACAGTTTCATCCGCTGGTAATTACACCTCAGGAGAGAGAGAAACATGTGCACACACACACACACACACACACACACACACACAGTGTGACTGCAGACTTCAATGACAGGTTGTCTAATTTCATCTCTAGAATTGATCATTAGGCTGGAAAAGTTCTGCTGCCATCAAATGTGTGTGTTAATGTGTGTGGACAAGTGCACGCCTTTATTTGTGCACAAGCCTCCAGCAACTGAGCTGCTTCACAGATCTAGACTTCATCTTCCAGCAGGGGGTCAAACAGGAAAGACAGTCTGTTCCGTCATGATTTCATATTTTCTTTTACTTCTTAGAGCAAAATAAATTCATCATGTTTGAGGAATAATACGGTTTATTGAGGTTTTATTAAACATAATGTTTGAGATTTGCATAATATACCTGTGGATGAGTTACAGTTAATTTTCTTATCTTAAATCTGCTCTCAGACCTCCGGTCAGTTCAGCAGCACCTCCTGCTGTAAAAACAGGAAAAACTCAGCAGCTTAAAGCAGATTTATGCATTTATTTCTTTATTTTTTCCCTTCTGCTTCTGAGTCTTAATTTAGTTCCATTAACCTGGTTTCCAGCAGCAACTCCAGCTAGGCCTGCTGAAGGGCTGATTCATTATGGATGAAAGTCGAAGTAAAATGCGTTGTTAAATGATTTCCACAGCGTCCCGATGCTGACAGGGATAATTGCTGCGCTGGTGCCAAACTCTTTTCCTTAACCACAGCTCCCGATGTTCTTGTTTTCCCCATAAGTGTCTTAGCAGAGCCGGTTCAGAGCAGGTCTGGTCCTACAGATGCATGTGCTGTCGGTTTCACTAATTCATACTGGACTCTCATCATGTTGCAGTTTGATCTCTGGTTCCCAAAAATATCCTCATCGAAAAGTTAATTTGGTGGAACCTAACTTTCCCCGGCCATCTTACAACGTCCACCCTGGATTACACTGGATTACAATTTGGTCCTCAATACTGTCTTAATTCTTCATGTTAGAGATTCAACAAAGTATTAATATCCCTCAGTTTTCTTCTGAGATTTAGTTCCATGTTGGCATGAAGCATCACACAGTGGCTGCACATCACCATGAGAAGGTCCCGTTCCACCTCATCATGGTGAGAATCCACTCTTCTTGTTTATGCTTATTTTTCCAACATGACTAAATGCTGCTGCTGCCACGTGATTGGCTGATAAGATGTTAGTATTCAAAGTAACTTAAATGATGGATCTGAGCCGACATATTTTACTTTTACTCGTTATTTCCATATGAAAGAAAATGAAAGTAGATATAAAGAGAGACTTCCATGTTTCTTTTTTCCACTTTGTTGGACAAATGAAGGTCAAGAGAAAACATGAGATGATTTCTACGTACATGGACTGTAGAAAAGTTGGAATGAAAATATGACAGAAATGAGGAGAGTTTTATCTCAGGCATATGGAACGTAGAAACAGAAAGAAAAACACGCTGCATGACTACAAGTCACAGGGGGGCATTCTCCAGGAGAGGCAGAATTAGTTTAGCAAAGTTGTGGAAGTGCATTAAAAAGTCTGATTACACACATTTGCATGCTCTCAGACACACACACACACGTTAGATGTCTTAAATGTCTCAAGCACGGAGCCTCAAGATAGCTGAAATGTCACCGACAGGCGGCCCACTGAGGATGCTGTTGGCTGAGCTTTCTGCCCGCTTCAGCTCCATCCAAGCAGCCAAGCCAGAGCTTCAGGGAGAAGCTGCAGACTCCATGTCGCTGCAGCTTTGTCATCCTGTAAGCAGGAAATATTTTCAGTGTTTTGTGCCCAGAACCAGCGAACCAAGCTGGATGTTGTTCTTCTAACAGGAGGCAGGAACGAGTGTGCAAACTTCCCGCCTCACTGGATGCATGACAAAGTTTTATTTCACATGAACCAAAGAACTCGCCGAGTGGTTTAGAAAGAAGCAGCACAGAAAGTTATTCAGCCTTTTCTTCTATAGAAACTGTAACATTAAACATTAAGTGGAAAAGGCTTAATAATCAGGCTCCCTAATGGAGGCAAAATCACCCAATTATCCACAAGTTCCCTTCTGCAAGGAGCCGAGATCATTTGTCCTGCGTAATAAGACCAGTAAAATAAATGCCATGACTTCCTTAGTCCGCCATCTTGAAGTACATTTGTCGAAAGCAAGACTAACTGGTCAACTCCATACCGCTGATAATACCTCCTAATGAAGTGTGAACCGGGAGGATTTGACTGTTTAGTTTCACGCCAGACCCAGCAGATCAGTCCGGCAGTCCGTCGAACACAACGGGACTGGTGTGCCACCAGCGAGATGTAGGTGGAGCAGCTAGCCATGCTCCACTGCATGCACACACACACACACACAGCGACCGGACCAAACCGGATCTGAGAACAGCTGGATCTCCTCAAGTCTGATTGGTTCAGTCTTACCTCCACGTTTCTGTCAGCTGAAGGAGGAAAAGAAAGCTTCTGGTGTAGACGCAGAATGTCGGAGCTAAAACGTTGGAGCTGAAACGTCGGAGCTGAAACGACGGAGCTGAAACGACGGAGCTGAAACGACGGAGCTGAAACGACGGAGCTGAAACGTCGGAGCTGAAACGACGGAGCTGAAACGACGGAGCTGAAACGTCGGAGCTGAAACGACGGAGCTGAAACGACGGAGCTGAAACGTCGGAGCTGAAACGTCGGAGCTGAAACGACGGAGCTGAAACGTCGGAGCTGAAACGTCGGAGCTGAAACGACGGAGCTGAAACGACGGAGCTGAAACGTCGGAGCTGAAACGTCGGAGCTGAAACGACGGAGCTGAAACGTCGGAGCTGAAACGTCGGAGCTGAAACGACGGAGCTGAAACGTCGGAGCTGAAACGTCGGAGCTGAAACGACGGAGCTGAAACGACGGAGCTGAAACGACGGAGCTGAAACGTCGGAGCTGAAACGACGGAGCTGAAACGACGGAGCTGAAACGACGGAGCTGAAACGACGGAGCTGAAACGACGGAGCTGAAACGACGGAGCTGAAACGACGGAGCTGAAACGTCGGAGCTGAAACGACGGAGCTGAAACGTCGGAGCTGAAACGACGGAGCTGAAACGTCGGAGCTGAAACGACGGAGCTGAAACGACGGAGCTGAAACGTCGGAGCTGAAACGACGGAGCTGAAACGACGGAGCTGAAACGTCGGAGCTGAAACGACGGAGCTGAAACGACGGAGCTGAAACGTCGGAGCTGAAACGACGGAGCTGAAACGTCGGAGCTGAAACGACGGAGCTGAAACGTCGGAGCTGAAACGACGGAGCTGAAACGACGGAGCTGAAACGACGGAGCTGAAACGTCGGAGCTGAAACGTCGGAGCTGAAACGTCGGAGCTGAAACGACGGAGCTGAAACGTCGGAGCTGAAACGACGGAGCTGAAACGACGGAGCTGAAACGACGGAGCTGAAACGTCGGAGCTGAAACGACGGAGCTGAAACGACGGAGCTGAAACGTCGGAGCTGAAACGTCGGAGCTGAAACGTCAGAGCTGAAACGTCACCGACTTTTCCAGGCTCGCTCCGCCCACGTCTTCTCTGCAGGTGGATTTCCATCAAGTCCTTTTGTTTGACATTTAGCTACAACCTCAAACAGTTGTTTGTTAAAGGTCAAAGACTTAAAAGCTTTCAGCGCGGTGTCGTTCCAGCTGCCAGCAGCCTGACCTCGCTTTCCTTAACGATACCTCATGTTTCTGCTTTTTTATTGTCTTTCATTTATTTAAACTTTTTTCTCTTGCAGCAGCGCTCTTCATCACATCATCACCATCCTCATTTCATCTTCCTCATTCATTTCTCCCGTCTTCTCTCTTCCACCCTACCCTCATCCCATCTCCACTCTTCTTCTGCTGTTCTCGCTGCTGAAACGCAGCTTGAACTGAAGAAAATCCTTTTCCGTCTCTGCCTGTGAGGCATATTTCTGCAGATGTGTGTGGAATGTAAAACCCGACGTTGCATCAGCTCCGTGTTTGTTCCCTGAACCTGAAAACACTGCATCTTGTTGGCTGGCTGGTTTCCAGTTGCCCCAAGAGCACATCCAACTTTCTGACATTTAACCCGTCTTCAGAACATCATTCCACTCCTCACCGGTGCAGCAAAGCAAACATGGCGCGGCTTTCTGGCGGCGAGTTATCTGTAAGGCCATCCCTTTCTGGAATGACCACATTCATCTTCGCTGCTGTTATCCCTGCTTTTGTTTGGTGGATTTGACAACATTAAGATTGTATCGTCGTCTCTTCCAGGTCCCTGCAGATTGCCTACATTATTCAAATATACAGAGTCAGTGTTGGTGCTTACAGTCTCGTGTTCGTGTACTTAAAGAGTCTGAAATCACATCATGTAATGGCTGCAGCAGAGACTGCCGGCGTTTTGGAGCAAGTTGGCTCATCTTTCAGGACCCACAGAACATCCAGTTCTGGAACTACAGACATGGAGGGATGATTTGGCGTCCATGTGGGGAGTCTTCAGGTTGTGAGGCCGAAGACGCCGAATCATTTTACCAAACTGCTAAAGGCGTCTTGATGTCTTTGGTTCCGAACGTCCAGGTTTGGAAAGGCTCCATGTGGAGGCCATTTATGTGTTTTTTGTTTTCTTTTATGAAAGACGGCTGTTATGGAAGTTAAATTATTTTATTATACTGTAGTATATTAGGTTATATTACACAGATAGATTTTTATTTAAAGTTTGTTAGTAGCTTTTGATGAGTGTGAAAACGAGGAGGGGGGGGGCAGACAGGTCACATCTGGGGGTGGTGGGGTTTTTTTTTGTTGTCAGGTGGTGTGAGACAGGTTGAAATGATTTTTTGAACATTTTCAGGCTTTTTTTTTTTTTTTGTTAACTGGAACAAATATATAACAATCCACCTTTTGTTATATTTTTTTTCGTTTAAAGAAAAATAAATTATTTGTAATTTTCTAAATCCTTTCCTTTTTTTATTTGGATCTTTGGAAGTGCGTACAAAATCAGAGAGTCCACGCTGCCACCGCCTTTAAAAGAAAAAAGCTGGTACACACCAGAAGACGTCTTTGAGCCGCGGTCAGATCGGGAACAAACACACACACACACACACACAGAAATAAATACATACTTCTATGCAGTGCAGGCGCTGCAGAAGCACGAGCCTGAGTGGCAGCCTGCGGGTCTGGCGTCACAAAATGCCATCACAAATTGAGATTGCTAACAGTTTAGTCCACACTGACATTTTCCAGCTGGCTGCTCACAAAGGTCAGGCTGTCCACCTGAAGGCGGGAGTGTAGGAGATGCTGGTGTAGCTGCGGTCGCCGCCGAGATCTGGCAACCTCCACTGGAAGCTACTGGTGCATTATTAACTCAGGGTGTGGGATGCTCAGGATGCCGAGTTCGTGCTAAAAATGAGGCCGTTGGCAGCGCCGCTCCTGTTAGGTGCCAAAGGAAAAAGGTGATATTTGGCACAGAGGGAAGTAAATATTTGTTTTGTAATTGCTGCTGCTTTCAACAGGGATTTGATCAGCTGTGAGGTCACAGCATGAATCGATGACTTCATGTTCGACTGCAGCAAAGAGAAAAGGGTGAAAATCAGGACATGAAACTAACTTTGTTTCCCGGACCACAGAAACTTTCAGCCGGCTCGCTACATTCCCCTGCACGTCGATATAAATCACTGAAAGATGCAAAGGTTTGCAGATTTTTACTGTCATATCCTGAGAGGATTACAGGGATAATCTCAGCCAAACTTTTAGCTGATGAAACTGAAATGTTGTCCGAGGTCTGTGTGAGGAGAGGCAGCTGGCCTTGCAGGAACACAGTAGTAGACAGACTTTGGTGGTCTGGGACACGCTGTCGTGACCAGCCATGTTGTAAACTAGTCCTCTAACTGCAGCCTGCAGATCACTGCGCCAAACAGGGAATCCAGTGTTACCGCCTGAATCCGACGCTTCTCTGTCCATCCCAAGTCTCTGCAGCCAAAGTTCATCCAGATTGTTACTGGATCCAGATGCATAAAAACCAAATAGCTGAAGATTAATGAAGAAGACCCAAAAGCTCTGAAATCCAGCAAACGACATAACAAGAGGATTTTAATTCATGCAAATAAAAGGCGAAGCAGGGACATGGAATTAAAATGTCATCAAGTAGAACGATAAACCTTCAGGGAAAAACAGGAAGGAAGGAAACAAACAGGTTGTAAAGATGAGCATCGGGTAAAAACAAAGATTTCCACCACATTTCAGCATCTTCCGCCACCAATACGTTTAATTAAAATCATCCTCTATTTACCAGCTGCTGCTTCATGAAGGTGTCGTCATTCCTGTTCCCTCTAAGGTCCACTACATCTGAACTGCTGACACATTTTTGTTTTCATCAGCAGTTTCCTCCTGAATCCAGTAAAAAGCACCATGAAAACCACATTTTCCCTCCGTTTTACTGCAACAACGATAAAGCTGCAGCTTTTCGTTCCCGGATTCTGTTTGTAGCTTTTCTAAAGTCAGATAAATTCCACATGTTTACTTTGAGTCACATCATCTGGAACATCTGGAACATTCTGCAGCAGGAAGGTTGTTACGTCCAGGACAAACATGCAGCTGTGACATGCAACCCCCACGCCACGGTCCGGATGCTCTGCTGGCTTCAGGACGTTACATTATAAACATGATGACTGGATTCCACTTGACAGAATTCATAACAAAGTAACTCAACCAGTATTTTATTATTATAACTTCTAACTAATATTTCCATCTGCTAACATGGATCTGCTTTACATGCTTCCTCCATGCAGAGCTCGTGTTGGTTTGAGGCGTGTGTGTGTGTGAGCTGTGATGATCATTTGACTGAGCTGCCGCTCACACACACACACACACACACACACACACAACCGCCTCAGCCATGATTACATGTCGTGGATAATTTCCCTCCTGCATACTTTAAATGTTACCTGATTAAGTGGGTCATATTTAGAAGCCAAATGCGTACATGCAGGGCTACACATACGGTGTTTACAACTCTGCATTCCACCCTGACATGACATGTTGAGACACACACCTGTACACACACACCCACACTTCCCTCCTGATAATAAGCAGTCACACACGGGGAGGATGGTGTGCAGCGTTTGAAGGGCATCACCAGAGTCTCCGTCTCTCAGGTATCAGGCAGATAGCGAGCTAGCAGGAACGTCATTTATCTTGCAGACAGCGACAAGCCTCGGTGACGGCGACAGTCAGCCGAGCAGCGAGCTTTTCTCTCCCATGTTTTCCCAGCAGCTGCACACAGCAGCAATCTATTACATACCGGAACAAAACTGGTTTTATTCCATTTCTCAGACGAGTTCTAACCAGCTGACAATCTCCTGCGTTTCCTGCTGGTCTGGCCTCTTTGCTTGTGGAACGGGCCGATCCAGCTCGTTTGGGTCTAAAACTAGTCTGATTGGTTGCACAGCTGGAAACGGTCTGTAAGGCAACAGACATGTGGGATGTGTTTCAGTTTGCAAACAGACTACATGTCACATTTTACCTGCATGAAACACAAGCCGTGTTGACACGATGGTGCAACAGAAAGAAAACGTTGAGGAAGAAAAGCTGATAAACTGACATGAACCAAAACAAATAAATTATTTCAGTTCAACTTTGGTGACTAGTGTGTAGTTACAGCACGCTCCAGCGAAGCAACATTCTCCTGTAACGCAGCATCATCAGCATCATCATCATCATCATCATCATCATCAGCAGCAGCAGCAGCAGCAGCAGCCTTTGTAACGACGGTGATGATAAACAGGAGATTCTATGGATGGTTTTTTTATTAACACTAGTATTTTCCTATGAAGTTTAACCTGAACAGAACTTACAGAAAAAAAAACCTTCATTTCAATGTTTCTTTGCCTTGGACTCGATTATTAGATCATCTTCTAACTCATTATTCTGAATTATGGTAAAAAAAATTAATTTAATATTTGGATTTCTAAAGTACTGCCAAATATTATACATATTATATTTACACTATATATTTCACATATGTATATTTTACAGGCTGCAGAGTTTGCACACTTGGTTATTCTCCAAGAGAAATAATTGAAAATAACCAGCGGTGTAATAAATATGTCATAAGGGATGTCTCCGATGGCAGCGTACGGTTGGGAAGGCGGGGCGTCTCCGATGGCAGCGTACGGTTGGGAAGGCGGGGCGTCTCCGATGGCAGCGTACGGATGGGAAGGCGGGGCGTCTGTCGGCAGCGTACGGTTGGGAAGGCGGGGCGTCTCCAATGGCAGCGTACGGTTGGGAAGGCGGGGCGTCTGTCGGCAGCGTACGGATGGGAAGGCGGGGCGTCTGTCGGCAGCGTACGGTTGGGAAGGCGGGGCGTCTCCGATGGCAGCGTACGGTTGGGAAGGCGGGGCGTCTGTCGGCAGCGTACGGTTGGGAAGGCTACGGTTGGGAAGGCGGGGCGTCTGTCGGCAGCGTACGGTTGGGAAGGCGGGGCGTCTGTCGGCAGCGTACGGTTGGGAAGGCGGGGCGTCTGTCGGCAGCGTACGGTTGGGAAGGCGGGGCGTGTCCGATGGCAGCGTACGGTTGGGAAGGCGGGGCGTCTGTCGGCAGCGTACGGTTGGGAAGGTGGGGCGTCTGTCGGCAGCGTACGGTTGGGAAGGCGGGGCGTCTGTCGGCAGCGTACGGTTGGGAAGGCGGGGCGTCTGTCGGCAGCGTACGGTTGGGAAGGCGGGGCGTCTCCGATGGCAGCGTACGGTTGGGAAGGCGGGGCGTCTCCGATGGCAGCGTACGGTTGGGAAGGCGGGGCGTCTCCGATGGCAGCGTACGGTTGGGAAGGCGGGGCGTCTGTCGGCAGCGTACGGTTGGGAAGGCGGGGCGTCTGTCGGCAGCGTACGGTTGGGAAGGCGGGGCGTCTCCGATGGCAGCGTACGGTTGGGAAGGCGGGGCGTCTCCGATGGCAGCGTACGGTTGGGAAGGCGGGGCGTCTCCGATGGCAGCGTAAGGTTGGGAAGGCGGGGCGTCTGTCGGCAGCGTACGGTTGGGAAGGCGGGGCGTCTGTCGGCAGCGTACGGTTGGGAAGGCGGGGCGTCTGTCGGCAGCGTACGGTTGGGAAGGCGGGGCGTCTGTCGGCAGCGTACGGTTGGGAAGGCGGGGCGTCTCCGATGGCAGCGTACGGTTGGGAAGGCGGGGCGTCTCCGATGGCAGCGTACGGTTGGGAAGGCGGGGCGTCTGTCGGCAGCGTACGGTTGGGAAGGCGGGGCGTCTGTCGGCAGCGTACGGTTGGGAAGGCGGGGCGTCTGTCGGCAGCGTACGGTTGGGAAGGCGGGGCGTGTCCGATGGCAGCGTACGGTTGGGAAGGCGGGGCGTCTGTCGGCAGCGTACGGTTGGGAAGGTGGGGCGTCTGTCGGCAGCGTACGGTTGGGAAGGCGGGGCGTGTCCGATGGCAGCGTACGGTTGGGAAGGCGGGGCGTCTCCGATGGCAGCGTACGGTTGGGAAGGCGGGGCGTCTCCGATGGCAGCGTACGGTTGGGAAGGCGGGGCGTCTCCGATGGCAGCGTACGGTTGGGAAGGCGGGGCGTGTCCGATGGCAGCGTACGGTTGGGAAGGCGGGGCGTGTCCGATGGCAGCGTACGGTTGGGAAGGCGGGGCGTCTCCGATGGCAGCGTACGGTTGGGAAGGCGGGGCGTCTGTCGGCAGCGTACGGTTGGGAAGGCGGGGCGTGTCCGATGGCAGCGTACGGTTGGGAAGGCGGGGCGTCTCCCGGCAGCGTACGGTTGGGAAGGCGGGGCGTCTGTCGGCAGCGTACGGTTGGGAAGGCGGGGCGTCTGTCGGCAGCGTACGGTTGGGAAGGCGGGGCGTCTGTCGGCAGCGTACGGTTGGGAAGGCGGGGCGTCTGTCGGCAGCGTACGGTTGGGAAGGCGGGGCGTCTGTCGGCAGCGTACGGTTGGGAAGGCGGGGCGTCTCCGATGGCAGCGTACGGTTGGGAAGGCGGGGCGTCTCCGATGGCAGCGTACGGTTGGGAAGGCGGGGCGTCTGTCGGCAGCGTACGGTTGGGAAGGCGGGGCGTCTGTCGGCAGCGTACGGTTGGGAAGGCGGGGCGTCTCCGATGGCAGCGTACGGTTGGGAAGGCGGGGCGTCTCCGATGGCAGCGTACGGTTGGGAAGGCGGGGCGTCTCCGATGGCAGCGTACGGTTGGGAAGGCGGGGCGTCTCCGATGGCAGCGTACGGTTGGGAAGGCGGGGCGTCTGTCGGCAGCGTACGGTTGGGAAGGCGGGGCGTCTGTCGGCAGCGTACGGTTGGGAAGGCGGGGCGTCTGTCGGCAGCGTACGGTTGGGAAGGCGGGGCGTCTGTCGGCAGCGTACGGTTGGGAAGGCGGGGCGTCTCCGATGGCAGCGTACGGTTGGGAAGGCGGGGCGTCTCCGATGGCAGCGTACGGTTGGGAAGGCGGGGCGTCTGTCGGCAGCGTACGGTTGGGAAGGCGGGGCGTCTGTCGGCAGCGTACGGTTGGGAAGGCGGGGCGTCTGTCGGCAGCGTACGGTTGGGAAGGCGGGGCGTGTCCGATGGCAGCGTACGGTTGGGAAGGCGGGGCGTCTGTCGGCAGCGTACGGTTGGGAAGGTGGGGCGTCTGTCGGCAGCGTACGGTTGGGAAGGCGGGGCGTGTCCGATGGCAGCGTACGGTTGGGAAGGCGGGGCGTCTCCGATGGCAGCGTACGGTTGGGAAGGCGGGGCGTCTCCGATGGCAGCGTACGGTTGGGAAGGCGGGGCGTCTCCGATGGCAGCGTACGGTTGGGAAGGCGGGGCGTGTCCGATGGCAGCGTACGGTTGGGAAGGCGGGGCGTGTCCGATGGCAGCGTACGGTTGGGAAGGCGGGGCGTCTCCGATGGCAGCGTACGGTTGGGAAGGCGGGGCGTCTGTCGGCAGCGTACGGTTGGGAAGGCGGGGCGTGTCCGATGGCAGCGTACGGTTGGGAAGGCGGGGCGTCTCCCGGCAGCGTACGGTTGGGAAGGCGGGGCGTCTGTCGGCAGCGTACGGTTGGGAAGGCGGGGCGTCTGTCGGCAGCGTACGGTTGGGAAGGCGGGGCGTCTGTCGGCAGCGTACGGTTGGGAAGGCGGGGCGTCTGTCGGCAGCGTACGGTTGGGAAGGCGGGGCGTCTGTCGGCAGCGTACGGTTGGGAAGGCGGGGCGTCTGTCGGCAGCGTACGGTTGGGAAGGCGGGGCGTCTGTCGGCAGCGTACGGTTGGGAAGGCGGGGCGTCTGTCGGCAGCGTACGGTTGGGAAGGCGGGGCGTCTGTCGGCAGCGTACGGTTGGGAAGGCGGGGCGTCTGTTGGCAGCGTACGGTTGGGAAGGCGGGGCGTCTCCGATGGCAGCGTACGGTTGGGAAGGCGGGGCGTCTGTTGGCAGCGTACGGTTGGGAAGGCGGGGCGTCTGTCGGCAGCGTACGGTTGGGAAGGCGAGGCGTCTGTCGGCAGCGTACGGTTGGGAAGGCGGGGCGTCTCCGATGGCAGCGTACGGTTGGGAAGGCGGGGCGTCTGTCGGCAGCGTACGGTTGGGAAGGCGGGGCGTCTGTCGGCAGCGTACGGTTGGGAAGGCGGGGCGTCTGTCGGCAGCGTACGGTTGGGAAGGCGGGGCGTCTCCGATGGCAGCGTACGGTTGGGAAGGCGAGGCGTCTGTCGGCAGCGTACGGTTGGGAAGGCGGGGCGTCTGTCGGCAGCGTACGGTTGGGAAGGCGGGGCGTCTGTCGGCAGCGTACGGTTGGGAAGGCGGGGCGTCTGTCGGCAGCGTACGGTTGGGAAGGCGGGGCGTCTGTCGGCAGCGTACGTTTGGGAAGGCGGGGCGTCTGTCGGCAGCGTACGGTTGGGAAGGCGGGGCGTCTGTCGGCAGCGTACGGTTGGGAAGGCGAGGCGTCTGTCGGCAGCGTACGGTTGGGAAGGCGGGGCGTCTGTCGGCAGCGTACGGTTGGGAAGGCGAGGCGTCGGTCGGCAGCGTACGGTTGGGAAGGCGAGGCGTCTGTCGGCAGCGTACGGTTGGGAAGGCGGGGCGTCTGTCGGCAGCGTACGGTTGGGAAGGCGGGGCATCTGTCGGCAGCGTACGGTTGGGAAGGCGGGGCGTCTGTCGGCAGTGTACGGTTGGGAAGGCGAGGCGTCTGTCGGCAGCGTACGGTTGGGAAGGCGGGGCGTCTCCGATGGCAGCGTACGGTTGGGAAGGCGGGGCGTCTCCGATGGCAGCGTACGGTTGGGAAGGCGGGGCGTCTGTCGGCAGCGTACGGTTGGAAAGGCGGGGCGTCTCCGATGGCAGCGTACGGTTGGGAAGGCGGGGCGTCTGTCGGCAGCGTACGGTTGGGAAGGCGGGGCGTCTGTCGGCAGCGTACGGTTGGGAAGGCGGGGCGTCTGTCGGCAGCGTACGGTTGGGAAGGCGGGGCGTCTGTCGGCAGCGTACGGTTGGGAAGGCGGGGCGTCTGTCGGCAGCGTACGGTTGGGAAGGCGGGGCGTCTGTCGGCAGCGTACGGTTGGGAAGGCGGGGCGTCTGTCGGCAGCGTACGTTTGGGAAGGCGGGGCGTCTGTCGGCAGCGTACGGTTGGGAAGGCGGGGCGTCTGTCGGCAGCGTACGGTTGGGAAGGCGAGGCGTCTGTCGGCAGCGTACGGTTGGGAAGGCGGGGCGTCTGTCGGCAGCGTACGGTTGGGAAGGCGAGGCGTCTGTCGGCAGCGTACGGTTGGGAAGGCGAGGCGTCTGTCGGCAGCGTACGGTTGGGAAGGCGGGGCGTCTGTCGGCAGCGTACGGTTGGGAAGGCGGGGCGTCTGTCGGCAGTGTACGGTTGGGAAGGCGAGGCGTCTGTCGGCAGCGTACGGTTGGGAAGGCGGGGCGTCTCCGATGGCAGCGTACGGTTGGGAAGGCGGGGCGTCTCCGATGGCAGCGTACGGTTGGGAAGGCGGGGCGTCTGTCGGCAGCGTACGGTTGGAAAGGCGGGGCGTCTCCGATGGCAGCGTACGGTTGGGAAGGCGGGGCGTCTGTCGGCAGCGTACGGTTGGGAAGGCGGGGCGTCTGTCGGCAGCGTACGGTTGGGAAGGCGGGGCGTCTGTCGGCAGCGTACGGTTGGGAAGGCGGGGCGTCTGTCGGCAGCGTACGGTTGGGAAGGCGGGGCGTCTGTCGGCAGCGTACGGTTGGGAAGGCGGGGCGTCTGTCGGCAGCGTACGGTTGGGAAGGCGGGGCGTCTGTCGGCAGCGTACGGTTGGGAAGGCGGGGCGTCTGTCGGCAGCGTACGGTTGGGAAGGCGGGGCGTCTGTCGGCAGCGTACGGTTGGGAAGGCGGGGCGTCTCCGATGGCAGCGTACGGTTGGGAAGGCGGGGCGTCTCCGGCGGCTGACGATGATGAGGTGATGCAAAGCCTTCGTCTTCGATCCTTCTGCGTCCTTTCGGTTTATGTACTGTAGCAGTCGATGTGTGGAAGTCATGAACTACTGCATCTACCTCTTAGGAAGTCTTTATTTTAGAATCTTGTAAACAACCGTTCTTTGTTGTGACTTCATGATGTGTTTATTGTCCGGACAAGCGAGGCGACGCGACACATTTAGTTCTGGACTGAAACATCCGTCGACCGTGAAATATTTTGGCAGAACCTGAAAACACCAGGCTGATTGCAGCTGTTCGGACACATCTGATATTTTAACCTACATGAAGCAGAAAAACTGCAGTTCCTGAACACCTCCAGGGTTATATACACTTCATACAATCTTTTTATTTGATGCAGCAGATTTTAAGATGCACAGAAATCCAGATGAAGCTGCAGAAAGTCTGAATGAACACATGAACAGTCGTGGCTCTGTGCTGACGTCTCAACTCTTCGTGGTCTAAACGCTTCGCAGGAAAAAGTAGAAACTGAACTTCTTACTTTCAGTAAATTGCCTCGACATCTTTTGGCCTTTTTTGGATTCATGGGAACGTCTGGGTGTGTGACAGACGGTGTGGAAGACAACAGGAAAAAGCCAGGATTTAGCAATTGGCTGGAAATCAAGGCAACCCCCACCTATCCATCTGGCACTTTCATCTGCACCCACAGTAACTGCCCAGTCAGGTCTTATATAAGCCGAAGTGATGAGAGCGAGACAGAAGGGACAAAAGGCAGATGGTGAAAGGCGGAAATGAAAAGCAAATAAACATGAAAGAGAAATTAGCTCCGGACATAAAACCAAGAGTAAAAATAGGCAGCAAGTTGGTTTCCTGTCAGACGTACGAAGCAGCCATCAACTGCCAGACCGTCCTTCACACAACGGCTCCGTTGCTGCCTTTTACAGACATGAACTGGCAACCCCATACTGTTTCGGGCATTACGTCTCTGCACAAACCATCCGGGACTACATAACAGTGCCTCCAAACTCTGGTTAGAAGCTCGTCTCTGTTGAGGCTCATCTCGTCTGGATGTAAAGCAGGATCTATGGAGCTCCACATCCTGCTGGAACGCTGAATCCTGCTGGTGGGATCTGGACATCAGAATATCGGAATCTGACATGCAGAAAGGTGACCCAGCGTGATGGACAATGCTCTTCTAGCCCAGAATCTTCTAGTGAGAAGACCTGACCTTTTACATCTTCCCACCTGGTTGCTTCTCCTTTTCTATGTCCAATCATCTTTAATGAAAACCCAGTTTGTAAATGATTTATTTTCCAGTTCATGCCAATTCTACGGCTGACATTTTCGTATCCTGTCCAGCTGAAGACCCAACTTCCACCTTTTCCAGACATGAAGCACGTATCAGCTTTGAAGGGTTGCCAGATCTGACAGTAAAACCCACCCGCCTCAATCACAACCAGCCTAAAGCCCAACCTCTCTAACATGTAATAACACGTCGTGTAATAACACGTCGTGCAATAACACGTTGTGCAATAACACGTTGTGCAATAACACGTCGTGCGATAAAACATCGTGTGATAACACGTCGTGTAATAACTCGTCGTGCAATAACACGTCGTGTAATAACACGTCGTGCAATAACACGTCGTGCAATAACACGTCGTGTAATAACACGTGTAATAACACGTCGTGTAATAACACGTCGTGTAATAACACGTCGTGCAATAACACGTCGTGCAATAACACGTCGTGTAATAACACGTCGTGTAATAACACGTCGTGCATTAACACGTCGTGCAATAACACGTCGTTTAATAACACGTCGTGTAATAACACGTCGTGCAATAACTCGTCGTCTAATAACACGTGTAATAACACGTCGTGCAATAACACGTCGTGCAATAACACGTCGTGCAATAACACGTCGTGCAATAACACGTCGTGTAATAACACGTCGTGCAATAACACGTCGTGTAAGAACACGTCGTGTAAGAACACGTCGTGTAAGAACACATCGTGTAAGAACACATCGTGCAATAACACGTCGTGTAATAACACGTCGTGTAAGAACACGTCGTGTAAGAACACGTCGTGTAAGAACACGTCGTGTAATAACACAGTGTAATAACACGTCGTGCATTAACACGTCGTGCATTAACACGTTGTGTAATAACACGTCGTGCAATAACACGTCGTGCAATAACACATCGTCTAATAACACGTCGTGCAATAACACGTCGTGTAATAACACGTCGTGTAATAACTCGTCGTGCAATAACTCGTCGTGTAATAACACGTCGTGTAATAACACGTCGTGTAATAACACGTCGTGCAATAACACGTCGTCTAATAACACGTCGTGCAGTAACACGTCGTTTAATAACGCGTCGTGTAATAACACATCGTGCAATAACACATCGTGTAATAACACGTCGTGCAATAACACGTCGTGTAATAACACGTCGTGCATTAACACGTCGTGCAATAACATGTGTAATAACACACGTCATGTAATAACATGTGTAATAACACACGTCATAGCACACAACCACAAATAAACCAGGGAAAGTGGAACACAAACAGATATGAAGGAATCAGACAACTATTTAGTCAGTTAAACAGAGTGAGTAGAAAACACAGCGAGACCTTGAGGTTCTGGTCCGACATCCATCTCGTATGGATCCACGATCAGATTCCACATCTATTGATGATGAATTCAGTGTCTGATATATTGTGGTGTTTGTTGCATGTTTGTTCTCTTGCAGAGATAAAAAAGTTGTTCCTGTTCTGGATGGTAGTATCCAGGTAGTAATACCTAAATAATATATTAATCTGTAGTTTATTATTTCAAAAAGAAATATTTAATTTGATCTTTGTTTAATTTTCTTGTCTGTATAATTATAATATAATATAAAATATAATTATATATATTTGGAGCATTTTTTTCCTTGTATTATTTTTCCTGATTTTTTTTTCTTTATTCTGAATAATCTTGTCAATAAAAATAATAATGTACACTGTACCTCATGAATTTTTTCTTTTTTCTTTAAAGGGTCACCAAGCATCAATATCGATATAAGTATTGGTATCAGTATCGGTATCCGTATAGAGAAAACGTACCGTAAACACCTGGCTCTGCATAGACAGGATATTTTATGACATCGTCCTTCTGTGGCGTGAAAGTACCTATGAGCTGCAAATATGGACAGAAATTCAGGCTGTAAATTCAGGCTTATCATGACAATGATCTGGGATAGAAACTATCATTTTGCTGGGAACTAAAAAGCTTTTTTTTTTTTTTTTTAATTGAGATTCATTTCATGCTGTGAACCAACAGATAACCAGGTGATGTGTGACTGAAACTCCTGATCAACGAGTATCATCAGTATTTATTTAAAGCATAAGTGTCCAAACAGAGCAGCATCCATATAAATCAGACGGGAAGAACAGATACTAAATAAATGACAGTTTGCATGGAAATGACAGCGCAGCTGCACCATGCTGAAGGAAGTCTCCGCCAGGTGTGGAGACATCTGACTGGAAGTCTCTGCTTTAGAAGAAAAGACACCCTGCTGCCGCCGGGAACATCTGCTTCATTCAGCGGTGCAACGGCCAATCACCTGCAAGTCACTGAACTAAAACGGTAAAAACAGCAATAATCGCTTCAGGTTTTGCTCTCCTGCCTCGCTGGTAGGATTTCATGTCAGCTCCACTCCGGCTAATGGCACCGCCTGATTTCTAAAAGCTTCTTACAGGACAAGTAGAAGTCAGACATTTTCTATAAATAATCCACAGGTTGCATGCTGGCATTTTATCCTGTTTTCTGAGAAACTGATGGTAAACAAAACATCAGGTCAAAATTGATGGTAAACATCTGGCATATCATAAAAATAAACCCTGAGAATTTACATTTAGAAAAACCAGAAATGGTTTCCACAACGTCCCGCTAAGCGGTGCATCATCAGCAGTCTGTTTCTTTTTCCTCCCATCTGAACTGATGGCGAGAACTACACACACACACACACACACACACACACACACACAGATTATTGCTGCATTTATTCCACTAGATGTGATCTTCTGGAGTCGGGTTGATGACTCGGTAGAAAACATTTCACTGTAGATCACCAACATGCGGGGATGAGACGATGACATCATCGCAGCGCAGCGCTAACGTGTCCACATGTTGCATTAGTTTCAAACTGCACATTAAGCCCCAGAAAGTAGTTTTTTTATACTAATTACAAGCTTGTGCTGAGTCACAACAGAGTACTGGGTGTCCCTGTGACAAATAGGCCATATGTCCCTGTGGGGACACCATAGCCTCCAGGAGCACTGCTTCTAGATCAGTAAAGTGATGCTTAAACGTGGAAACGTCACAATTAATCTCTACATTAACCTAAAATGAAATGGAGTTAAATTTACCACGTTCCACGTCTGCAACAGGCAGAAATCCATATGCAGAACTAATAACATGCATGCGTTGTCACGGTTACTCTGCATGCATCTCAGCCATCGGCTCTAATGGAAACCACCATGGGTCTGATCTGAGATGCAGAAATGTTTCACAGCTCTGATTTTATGTCTCATATTTTTTAAAGATTACCTAAATAGCAATATTCCAAAAGATCCAAACCAATCTCACCGGTCAAAACATCGAAATAGCTACAAGTTGAAGAGCTGTTGCTGTGTTTATCTCCCAACACGGAGCCTGAGTGGAAATAATGGTCCTGCTGTTATCAGGCTGAGCGCGTCGTGAGTGGCTGGTCTGTGGAGACAGAGATAAGTTAGGGAGGAGCACCATCACCATTCCTGGAGAAGCCCCCTTCAGGATGATGCTGAGGTCGAGCGCTCTCAGCTGCTTGACCAGCCTACGTGCACTCCGACGTGCACTCCGGTGGAGTTCAGAGTACTGCGCCAACATTTAAATCCTGTTTTTGTGTCTCCTGAACTGCTGAAATGTTGCAGAAATTGTCTGAAATGTAGATTTAAAAGGTAAATCTGTCTTCAGTGAACATTTCGCTCGTTTCTCAGCTGATTTCAGAGTCTCTGGCCTCGACCCGTCTGGACGCAGGACTCCCACTCATGTCCAGCCCCGTCTTATTCTCCGTTGAAGCTTCTGAAATATGCACATAACATCCTCTGGCACTGAATCTCAGACAGATCCGCTGCAGCATGTCAGACGCTGACCAGAGAAGCTGCGGTGAGAAAAATGGCCTCCGAGGACTGAAGGGGAGGAGACGACGTGGTTCAGCTAAAGTTTTCTCTTCCAAGGTTTTCACCTCTCCTTTTATTCCTGTTTTTGTTCTCTTTATATCTGTGTGTGACTGGAAGCGGGGAGGAGATCTGTGGTCGCCGAGGACCACAGCGAATGTTAGAACCTGACTCACACCTCATCAGCAGACCTGCTCGACACCAAACTCTGCCCAAGCCTGCTGATTGAGTCAGGTGTTGAAGGAGGAGACTCTGACCGCTTGCTGGACTGCGGTCGCCACCCCGGATTTAAAGGTGCAGTGAGCGATATTTACTGTAACCTGGCAACAAAGGTGGGCATAGGAAGGACTTCCAGCAAGGTGTGAACATACGGTGGCTGTCAGGGAACTGCAGAGAACCTGCAGTTTCTCAGGCTACAAACATGCTCATATGGAGCTGGACACACACAGACATCCTCATGGACCAGTCCCGGGTTTGCCTTAAAAGCCAGAACTGGAATATAAAAACTCGTATGTGTACATGCATCATAAAGAACTCTACACATCGTCGGCCTTCCAGCAGAGACCGATGCTGCTACGATGGGAATTCACTGCCGTTGGAGGTGAGGCCTCCTTGTCGTGCTCCTGGAACCGTCGTTGTGTTGGCAGGATTTTACCATCATGTGAAGAGAGGGGGGGTCTGCTGGTCCTCCTGCAGGTTGGACCTGGATCTACAGCATCGTTTAACGGGGTGATATGTGTTAAAGATGAACATGTCTGCCTGGAATCACCCCAACTCAGCCTGGTGTTAGAAACACATCCATGTCATCGATCTGGCCTGTTGGTAGGCATCAAGTCACCTTCGAGGCGTCTGCAGAGCCTGCATGGATTCAAAGGTTTTAATCGCGTCTAACCTTTAATATGATTATCATAAACTATAAATGTAAAACTTCATACAAGCATTCTGTCATTCAGCCATTTAGACTGAAAAACTCCGTTCCCAGCGTGAGCAGCGCTGCGTAGCAGCAGGAGAAGGAAGCTAATTAGGCTTCTTCTAATTTCTTGCTCCAGCAGTGAAGAAGAAAAAACGTCCAGCGTCTCCAGCTATAATAAAGCAGATTAATCAAGTCCACATTGCTCCCACAAACACGCTGATGATCATTCATTTTGCTGGTTACTCTCTGCAGCAACACTACCGGGTCATTTCAACCGGACGCGACCTTGTGATGGAAACGCTGGAAGCAGAAAGACTCGCTGTAAATTATTTCTCGACAAGCTACTCTGGCAAAACAATGGAGGAGTAATGGTGTGTTTCACAGAGACAAGAAGGCTGCTGCTTTTATTCACGGGGTGAGTGCTCTGGATGCCATTTAGTGCTCATAAAAATGGCTTTTCGCTGTTGGCACCAATCAGGATTCACTGTGGACCCAAAGCAGAGGCGTCTTCACTGCAAGAGGAGTGTGTAAAAGCTGTAAATTATTAAAACATTAACCCTCCATCATCAGAATAAACTTCTCTTAACGCTGATCTCCTTCACCAGAAAGAGACAAAAAGCAGCCGTGCACTTTGTTTGCCTTTTGTTTCGCTTTTAAACTACGAACGAAACCAGAACTGGAAATTATTCCTCAGCTTTTCATGTAACGTGGAGAGTTCCAGTTGGAAGATGAACATCTGGTTCTGAACATATTTTACATGACTGGGATCATACCGAGAAGTGTGTGTGTGTGTTGGATCTGCTACCAAATAAAAGCAGGTAAAAGGGAAGAAGAAGAGAGCGAAGGAACACACAGATGCCGAGGTTTTCCAGTTCAGCTCTCTGAAACGCTGCCTTCAGGATGTCCGGGGAGGTTGGTAAATAAGACATCTAAGACACAAACGATGGTTGGATTTGTCATTTCACAGACCTTCCAGCCTGAATAAGATCCTGCTTCAGTTGCTCTGCTCTGACAGGTTTGTTAGTGCATGAAAATGTCCTGATGTTGAGTAGAACTGATGTTAAAACAACTCAGAAAA
>NC_136629.1:39663834-39771334 GCF_933228915.1 Telmatherina bonti
TACGTCACAGGACGCTACGTCAACATAACGCTACGTCACGGGACGCTACGTCAACAGGACGCTACGTCAACATGACACTATGTCACAGAACGTTACGTCAACATGACGCTATGTCAACATGACGCTACGTCACAGGACGCTACGTCAACAGGACGCTACGTCACAGGACGCTACGTCAACATGACGCTACCTCACAGGACGCTACGTCAACATGACGCTACGTCACAGGACGCTACGTCAACATGACGCTACGTCACAGGACGCAACATTACCATGACGCTACATCACAGGACGCTACGTCAACAGGACGCAACGTCTACATGACGCAACATCAACATGACGCTACGTCACAGGACGCTACGTCAACATAACGCGACGTCAACAGGACGCTACGTCACAGGACACTACGTCAACATGACGCTATGTCACAGGACGCTACGTCAACATGACGCTACATCACAGGACGCTATGTCACAGGACACTACGTCAACATGACGCTACGTCAACATAACGCTATGTCACAGGACGCTACGTCACAGGACACTACGTCAACATGACGCTACGTCAACAGGACGCTACGTCACAGGACGCTACGTCAACATGACGCTACGTCACAGGACGCTACGTCAACAGGACGCAACGTCAACATGACGCAACATCAACATGACGCTACGTCACAGGACGCTACGTCAACAGGACGCAACGTCAAGATGACGCAACATCAACATGACGCTACGTCACAGGACGCTACGTCAACATAACGCTACGTCACAGGACGCTACGTCACAGGACACTACGTCAACATGACGCTACGTCAACATGACGCTACGTCAACATAACGCTACGTCACAGGACGCTACGTCACAGGACACTACGTCAACATGACGCTACGTCAACATGACGCTACGTCAACATGACGCTACGTCAACATGACGCTGCGTCAACATTACGCTACGTCAACAGGATGCTACGTCACAGGACGCTACATCAACATGAAGCTACGTCAACATGACGCTACGTCACAGGACGCTACGTCAACATAACGCTACGTCACGGGACGCTACGTCAACATGACGCTACGTCAACATGACGCTAAGTCAACATAACGCTACGTCAACATGACGCTACGTCACAGGACGCTACGTCAACATAACGCTACGTCACAGGACGCTACGTCAACATGACGCTACGTCAACAGGACGCTACGTCAACAGGACACTACGTCAACAGGACACTACGTCAACATGACGCTACTTCACAGGACACTACGTCACAGGATGCGACGTCAACATGACGCTAAGTCAACAGGACACTATGTCAATAGGACGCTACGTCACAGGACGCTACTACAACAGGATGCTACGTCACAGGATGCTACGTCACAGGACGCTACGTCACAGGACGCTACGTCACAGGACGCTACGTCACAAGACGCTACGTCAACATGACGCTACATCACAGGACGCTACGTCAACAGGACGCAACGTCAACATGACGCAACATCAACATGACGCTACGTCACAGGACGCTACGTCAACATAACACTTCGTCACAGGACGCTACGTCACAGGACACTACGTCAACATGACGCTACGTCAACATGACGCTACATCACAGGACACTATGTCACAGGACACTACGTCAACATGACGCTACGTCAACATAACGCTATGTCACAGGACGCTACGTCACAGGACATTACGTCAACATGACGCTACGTCAACAGGACGCTACGTCACAGGATGTGACGTCAACATGACGCTACGTGACAGGACGCTACAACACAGGACACTACGTCAACATGACGCTACTTCACAGGACACTACGTCACAGGATGCGACGTCAACAGGACGCTAAGTCAACAGGACACTATGTCAATAGGACGCTACGTCACAGGACGCTACGTCAACAGGACGCTACGTCAACAGGACGCTACGTCACAGGATGCTACGTCACAGGACGCGACGTCAACAGGACGCTACGTCAACAGGACGCTACGTCACAGGACGCTACGTCACAGGACGCTACGTCACAGGATGCTACGTCAACAGGACGCTACGTCAACAGGACGCTACGTCAACAGGACGCTACATCAACAGGACGCTACGTCAACAGGACGCTACGTCAACAGGACGCTACGTCAACAGGACACTACGTCAACAGGATGCTACGTCAACATAACACTACGTCAAAAGGACGCTACGTCACAGGACGCTACGTCAACAGGACGCTACGTCACAGGATGCTACGTCACAGGACGCAACGTCAACAGGACGCTACGTTACAGGACGCTACGTCAACAGGACGCAACGTCAACAGGACGATACGTCAACATGACACTACGTCAACAGGACGCTACGTCAACAGGACGCTATGTCACAGGATGCTACATCACACCCCCAACACTGCCTTTCTACATCCTCTCAGCTCTGCAGTCATGTGCAGTTTAGAGAGGAAAACGGTGCTGAACAGTCACCTGGGGGGGGCAACATCTGGCTGCGACCCCAGCTCTCCATCAGCATTTCCCACCGCCCAACTACAGAACTCGGATAAGAATTGAAGATCCAGATGCCCAACACCTGCTGGGCTGTTCCCAACCGAGCTTACAAAGCCCACGGCTAATTTCTCATTCGTGTCTTTCCACAGATGCAGAAGATTTGATGCGACATCTAATAAAAATCTGTGCTTGAATCCTATTTTATTATGTGCCAATATTCTTCTGACTTAATTAAGTCCTCTGAATAATATCGCCAGTCTCCAAGCCATGTTGGAAGGACAGGCTGTGTGTCTCCTCACACTGCAGTTTGTGTAGAATTCTGACATCTAGATGGAGAAACTTGTGGAACGATGAAATCATTTTGCGGCCTGTTTAATTGGGAAACATGTATCTTAACGATGGCTTATCATCCTTGTTCTCCATCAACGTACCCTCCTCCGTTTGACAGTCAGGTTTCATTCTTCATTGTTTTCTAATCCACTCAGAAGGCCATCTCTGGGAATTAGCATGACTTCAAACCTGGAATGGTTTTGTGCTTAAGCAGAGTGGATGCCTGCTGCATGTGATGAAGTACATCTTCCTCAAATGAAACTGTCATCGTCACGCACAGGTTGACTTCACTGAAATGCATGTTCAGAATTCATAATCTGCAACTTCCTCACACTGCTCCGTGCAGAAATGCAGCCAAAGTTTGTCAGCGTGTCATCATTCTGCATCTCCACACATGTTCTCATGTCATATTCATTTGCCAGACTTTCCTACAGAAGGAGGAAGTGGCAGGAGGATCCTTCCAACCGCGGAGACACGGAGAGCGTCCATGCAACAGCTTTGTCACTCTGATTTAGTAGTTCTACTTTCTGATCCTCCTGATTGCCGAGTCTTTACTTTTCACTCATGAACGATTGTTTATTAGGAAAAAGAAAAGCTCAGAGTTTTAGTTAATGCTAATAATTTGGTTTGTTATTAAAGAAAAAACTTTAGTTACAGACACGTTACAGGATGCACCTTTTTGAATCACAACTTTATTTGTACAGCACTTTTCATACAAAAGCATATCAAAGTGCTTAACAACATAAAAATATAAACAATTTCACACTTAAAAACACACACACACGTTACCCACACACGCACCAACCCAGCCCTTCCCCTGACCGTTAATGCCGAAATAAAAACTTAATAACTTCAGGATTCTGTCTGTATCAGGCGTGACGCTGCTGCGAGGAAACGACATCTGGGGAGTCCAACCATGTCAGGAGTCGCCCCAGAGACGCCGCATCAGGGAACGCCCAGGCCGGGGTCCACACCGCAGCCTTATGGCTGCAGTGCAGAACCCCTACCGACACCCCCGCCAGGACGACCCCCGCCACAACACATTGTTCTTGGAACTAGACACATGCTGCTGAATGAACCTAAATTGAACATTGTTGTTGAAGGTACAAGTGTTGAACAAGAGGCCAAACTGCTTTGGGTTGAAGTGGATAATAAACTGTCATGGTCTAAACACATCAGTAAAGTAGAGTATAGGATGGGAAGAGGTCTGTCCATGATCAAAAGATATTATTATTTGTTACCCCATGACATGATTGCAGATGTTATAAAAATGCTTGTGTTGTCTCAGGCTATTGTTCTGAGATTTGGTCCTGTACTGCTGCAACAAATATAACAGCCTTGCAAACAGTCCAAAACAGAGCAGCTCGATGCGCACCTCGGCGCTCATTTAGAGCCAGTGTAAACTGGATGCATCATGTTTTATCCTGGTTAAATGTAAAGGAGAGATTTACAGCCTCACTGCTAAATTTAACCAGAAATATTATTACAAGTAAACTTCCAAGAACGCTGCACCAAGAGCTTTGTTTTAGTCTTGAAGAACACAACGATGAAACCAGACATGCTACAGAGGGCAGATTCAGACTACCAAGAGTACAAACAAACTATGGAAAAGTACTGGTATCTATAGAGCTATGTACAACTGGAACACATTGCCAAGCTATATTATCAAAGCAAACAGTACATATTTGTTTTAAATTCTTTTAAAAAGGCATCTCCAAATCATTAAATTGTGTCCTAAATATAAACTTGATGGTAAATACCGTTTAGTAGCCATTGTTCAGTAACCGCTCTTATTACTGGACAGACAACTGTAAGAGGTCATAATGATGAAGGCTAGCCCTCTTTTATTGCAGGAATAATAACAGAGTGTGTGTGTGTGTGTGTGGGGGGGGGGGGGGGGGGGGGGGGGGGTAGGGTGGGATGTGCTAGTTATGTACCATCACTGTTAAGGTTGTACAGGAAACTGGTGTAATCATCGTATTATGAGAGGAATGTTGTGTTGACTCCAGGAAGAACAGCTAATGGAGATCAAAATAAATAAAAATACATAAACACAACGACCCCGTCGGTCAAACAGGTGCTTTCTATGCGTGTGCACATCATGACTCCCACCACTGAAGATAAAATCTACTCAACCATCCTGGACGGGGATCATGTCATGGATACATATTGTAAAAACTGAAATGAACAGCGAAGCCTTTTTCTGTTGCAGCAGGAGTAACATCTTCCATCCACCTGGACCGGCGTTGAGGTTCTGTCTTCCCGTTCTTTGTCCCGAGACCGGCTGGACAGGAAGCCATGCACGTTTAATTTCTAATTATTTAGCTTGGTGAGTTCAGGTGATCCTGTCGAGCTTCGTTTCTTCTACTTTTTCAGATGTGAATTATTAACTCTTGACCTACCTACTATTGGGTAAGCTCAAAATAAACTAATTATGTCACAGATCACAGATAAAGAACTTGAAGCAGCAATCAGTAAACAAAAATCAAATAAATCCCCAGGCAGTGATGGATTTCAGTCTGAATTCTATAAAGTTTTTAGGGAGGAGCTCAAACCCTTACTTTTGTCATGTTTTAACTGGACCCTAAAGCAAGGAATGGCCCCACCGTCATGGAGGGAGTCAATTATCACATTAGTACCCAAAGAAGGAAGAGATAAAGAAGAATGTAAAAATTATAGACCTATATCCCTTCTAAATGTGGACTATAAAATATATACCTCAATTATATGTAAAAGATTTGAGACATTTTGGCCAGATTTAATTGATGTCGATCAGACTGGTTTCATTAGGGGGCGCCAAACACAAGATAACATAAGGAGAGTACTTCATGTTATAGATAATGCTAAACATACAGGTATTAGTACAGTAATAGTTAGTTTGGATCAAGAAAAAGCATTTGACAGTGTGAGCTGGGTGTATTTATATGAAGTGTTGGCACGCTTTGGATTCAAGGATGATTCAATTCAATGTATAAGGACACTATATCATGAGCCTACAGCCAGAATCAAAGTTAATGGCAGTTTAACTAATAGAATCTCCCTCGAAAGAGGGAATAGGCAGGGTTGTGTGCTCTCCCCTTTGCTCTTTGCATTGTATGTTGAGCCACTTGCACAAGCGGTAAGGGAAAGTCCGATCCTACAGGGAGTTACGGTAGCAGGGGAACAACATCGTATAGGACTCTTTGCGGATGATGTTATTATCTTTCTCCAAGATCCAGAGTCCTGCCTTCCAAATCTAATGAGTTTATTTAATGCATATGAGCATTATTCTGGTTACAAAATAAACATAAGTAAGACACAAATCTTGTCGTTCAACTACTCACCCTCTCAGAAAATTAGAGACAAATATAAATTAAAGTGGAATTCCAAATCTATTAAATATTTAGGTATAAACTTAACTGACTCAATTCCAACCATGTTTGACATAAATTATAATAAAACTGAAGAGGACATTAAAAAAGACTTTAATAAATGGTCAACATTGCCACTAGATTTTAGTTCTCGAATACAAATAATTAAAATGAATGTTCTCCCCAGATTGTTATATTTGTTTCAGTCCCTTCCGCTTTCTGTCCCTCAAAGTAAATTCAAAACAGAATGATTTCGAGATTTATATGGAATGGAAAAAAGCCACGAACAAAATATAGCATTTTACAACTCCCAAAAAATAAAGGGGGATTGGCCCTACCCCAACTTAAAAGAGTACTTTTTAGCAGCTCAACTGAGACCACTTGTTTGCTGGTGTAGACCGGACTATGAATCTCGATGGAAAGATATTGAAAAAGAAGTTTTAGGCTATAAAATTCAAATTTTTTTATCTGATAAACTGCTCACGAAATCTCTTAAAAGTAAAATGAATCAAATTGTAAAATTTACACTTGAAACTTGGCACTCTGTTATAGAAAAATATAAATTAAAGGAGCAGGTTCTTTTACTGAAATGGTATGGATTTGATACTAAATTCAAACCAGGACAACTTGATGAAGCATTTAAACAATGGGAAATAAAGGGAATCACGGCAGTCTTTACTCTGTTGAAAGAGGGCAAGTTCATGAGCTTTCAAGAACTTAAAACAAAGTATAATTTAGATAATAAAGACTTTTTTAGATACTTACAAGTCAGAGATTACTATATGAAAGAAGTTAAACTAAAACTTATTGACACTACGCATATTATTATAAGGGTAATGATAGATTCATATTTGCAAAAAAAATTAAAAGCCATTT
Organism: Telmatherina bonti; assembly: GCF_933228915.1. Taxonomy (NCBI): domain Eukaryota; kingdom Metazoa; phylum Chordata; class Actinopteri; order Atheriniformes; family Telmatherinidae; genus Telmatherina; species Telmatherina bonti. Next base: position 39,670,888 of record NC_136629.1, read on the forward strand.
CAGCCCTTTATAACTCCTTGAGGGAAAGCAGGCAGGAAACGACAATGTATCTTAAAAAAAAAAAGGGAAACAGAATTGGAAGTTGAAATAACAGAGGACGAATGGTTCAAAATGTGTGAAATTCAGCACAGTACTACAAATTCATTGGTATGGAGGGAATTTTGCTGGAAGAATTTGACACGATTTTTTATTACTCCTAAAATCAAAAGCAGACAGACACATACTCCACAAGAGTGTTGGAGGTTGTGCGGAGAAATTGATGCTAGCCACGCACATATCTTTTGGAGTTGTACTAAAATCACCAGATACTGGGAAGAATTAGGAACAGCTCTGACAAAAATTTTGGGTTACAGCATTCCAAATACTTGTCTTGTGTTGTACCTTGGAAACATAGTACACTTTGTTAAGAAGGAAGACATGTTTATTACAAAGGTGGTCTTGGCTGCAAGCAAGAAGGCAATAGCAAAAAGATGGCTGAAGCCGGATCCTCCTGTTCAGGAAGACTGGATCAAGATTGTGGAAGGAATATCGATAATGGAAAAAATGACACATAATCTTCGATTGAAAGGATTTAAATACGACAAGCAGTGGGAAAAATGGACCTCATTTGTAGGTGACACACAAGACGTAGTAAACTACTAAATGGAAATATTGGTGTAATGCGGAATATATCAAGAAATATCCAGACAGATGCTTTATTGTTGTCAATTTTGTTTTTGCAAGTTTCTATTTCGTTATTTAATATCTTTTATGTGAATTTTTTCTTGTGATTTTTGTTGTTTGTGTGTTTGCATAAAAACTAATAAAAAACAAAGTTTGAAAAAAAAAAAAAAAGAAATATTAACTCTGAATGTAATGTAGTTCCTTTAGAGGATGAGACTTTTCTGGGCCACGGAGATGCTCCCTCCGACTGTTACGGAGATTCCCAGACATGCATTATTGACCTCCCCTCTGAGTGCCATCTCCATCTCTTCTGACGACTCCTCTCTCGCTCTGCGTTGCCTCTTTGCACCATCAGCGCACGCTGCTGTTGCCTCCTGCTTGTGTTGCACGTCCCTCTCTCTCCTTTCAGTGAACAACTCTCCTCCTGGTTTTATCTCCTCCTTCCTGCAGCGAGCTGCTCTGCTTCTCCGTCCTCCTCCTCTCACCGTGGGAGGGGTGCAGAGCGGAGATATGCTGTACGTGGGAAGCACATCTGGGTTACTCATGTGCAGCAGCGATAGGAGTGTATGTGTGGGCGAAGCGGTGTGTGTTTCCACATGCACACGCGTGCATGTGTGTGTTTATATGATGATAAGGGGCAACAGCAGTGATTGGGGCTTCAGCTGAGCCTTCCTTTCTACACGGTCTTAAAGCAGATTTGCAACGCGTCTGTTTTCTCGCTGACTCGCTATCTGTGGCGGTGTCTTCCCGCTCTCGTCGTTCCATGAACCTTTCCCGCCTCCACAGGCCAGAGGGAGCAGCCAGGGATCCTACTTCCCGGGAACTGAAGCTCTTTGTGAAGTTCTTTGGAGAATTTGTGAGTCTGTCCGTTGTACCGGCCGTGTGTGAGCGCAGGAAAAGAGATCGGAGTGATCTATGTTCTTCAATTTGTCAGGACGTTTAACAAGAAAGATATTGGTTTTGGAAAACTGCTCCAAGCACTACTTCCTCATTATGGCAGGTCATGCATATTTAAACCTGCAAGATTTGCTACTTGCAGGAATCTGATTTGCAGCATAGAAAGGACAGCTGATGCAAACTAGAGGAGAAAGGAACCGATGTGTTTTTTAACTTTACATCAAAACACTGACTCAGCATTTTGAGCACAACGTTCGCTGCTGCAGTTGTTGTAGAAAAGCAGGAACACCGGTGTGGAAGTGAGAATATGTCCTGCTTTCATACGTTAGAAGAAAATTAAAGACCTGAAAAGTTCAATTCAGATTTCATAAATAAACGGACATGACCCGTTTCGCTGCTGTGGAGACCTGTCCAGGTGTTCCTGCTTCCAGAAGCTTCCCGCCACCCTTAGCTGGACTAAGAGCTGAAGAAAATAAAATGAATGAATGTTTCACTGCTATGGAATGAAAACTAAGCCCATAAAGCTCCCTCAGAATGAAGACAGATGAAAGCAACAAGGTGGTTATCAATCTATGCAGTATTTACTGATAAGTCTCTCTGTAAAAGCAGAAATGTCGTCTGTTAGCAGCTTGTAGCGGTTAGCTGGTCAGTAAGGCCGTGCTGAGGAGGAAGGACCAATGTGAGACCGACAGTAAGACTCCTGGGACTGATCCCGAACACGGAACGACTGAAAGGAAAACAACCAGAGTGGTCCAGACTGAACGAGGCGTTCTGCAGAACAAATGCTGCAACACTGTAGAAAATAAACAAGTAAACAAAGCGGGCTAGACTAAAAGTTAAACATTATAAATAAAGAGAAAGATTTGCTGTAGCAGAGCAGAAATGTGCACAACTATATAAAGAGACTTTAAAAAACCGTTATTATCATGTAAAAACATCATTATGACTTGGTCTCTGTGTGACTGGGTACAGAGGAGAAAATAAGCATTAGCATCTTCACAGCATGCAGACAACCATGTAGCATAATGCCGGCGCTATGTTTGCTACGTCATGGCCTGAGGCATAAAATATCTAAGGAACGCGAACTGTGTTTACTTCTCCGCTGTAATCAGGTAAACAAGTTATTCTGGCAGCGTGACAAGGTGAGAACAGCTGTTATCCAGAGATTCTTCTCATGCTTTGCAGCTTTAAGACTCAATAAGTTGCAGTTTGTCCTGCCTTTTGACAGAGCAGAGACATTTCAGGGCTGGGCTAGCAGAGCATGGAGCCCCCCCACCTCCAGTCAACAAGCTTGTTAGTGTGATGCTCTCCATCAACCAGAAGCAAAGAGCAGGACACCAAAGTGACACTTTCCTGCTCACTATCTGTGTTTGTCTGAGTGGCTGGCTGTGAGACATCATGTTTGCACATATGAAGCCCCGTGGTTTGGAAGGCACCTACATATGGGGTACGGAGCAGATCTATGTGGTAAATCTATGATGTTGACAGGGTCAGACAGTGTGTAGGCAGAGACACGGCTGCTGGATGACTGGTGAACACACCAGAGGGTAGCGTGGAGTTAAGACAAGCATGCAGCCTCGTCCAGCTCCACAGTGACGGACTAACCAGGACTAATGGGAACTGGGCGTGTGGTACATCTCCATTCTACCTCTCTATAACAGAGAATGTGATTATGTTAAAGGAAACTGCATTTTACAACTTTTAACATTCTGATCAGACTCTTTGATACAGCTTTACGGACAAGCAGCCGTGCAGCCATGCTCAGTGGATTTCAGCAGATTCATCCTCAATGTTTTCCTTCATATCTGACCTGTCAATGCAGCGGTATGCCGGGTCTGGTCCTGCCTCTGCTTCCAACCTTTGACTTCATTTAAAAAGGAAATAAAAAATAAAAAAGAATAAGAAAAACTTTTCTAGAGGTTTTTATATTGTTGTTTGCAGGCGATTCGGACGTCACCTGATCACCTCACAGTAAAATGATTTCTGGTTTAACGGTTGCGCCACTCGGCCTGGTGGTCGCAGTTCTCTCCGTGTGCGAATAGGAAACCTGGAATACTCACACCAGGATAGTTTTAGGTCCGTCTTCTTGATCCGTGGTAAGAAAAGCAGCACCTTCCTTTGTTTGGTTTAGTTTAACGGCACACTTAGCTTAAGCAGGCTGAACTGCCTGACGACGTCATGGAGGCGCTCCTCAAACAACCAATGACAAAGAAGGAAAAAAAAGTTGGAAGAGAAAGCAAACTTATATCTACAACTGGCTAGCACTGGAAATGGTGTGGTCACCACAACGGAGCAACATCATGTTCTTCAGACTCCTGGTGTCGAGTTCCAATCCAACAGTTTCCCCACACAGCTGATGAACAGCGTGGGAAGCAGCAAGCTTCTCAGCACGTTGACATCTTCTACATCATGTCTCTCTGCTTCGCCTGATACTCCATCTGCATCCACACGATGAGCAAATCGCTCCAGGGTGGCTTGCAGGGGAAGCAAGAGTCCCAGTTCTTCAGTAAACCAGTTTGCTTCTTAGATCTAAATGAGTGTTTACATTAATCCAACCAAATGTAATCATGGCTCATTGACCGCCGACCAACGTGAAGGCGCCGGAGCGTGCATCTGGTTGGTCTGTACTGGTTTGCAGGAGGGATCGGCTCCAGTCTGTCCAGTCTGAGCTGGACAGAGCAGGTCTGGAACATGGCTGGGTGTGTGTTCTGTTTAGTTTAAACATCAGAAAACTTGTTGTTGGTGTGTGTTCAAGCGTTTTGCACATTACTAAACACTGTTCCAAACTCATGGAAAGAAAAATTAGACAAAACAAAGCCTGAGGACACAGATACCGGCCTTATGAGCTGTCACATGGAAATCATTCATATCAGGGACGTAAAGAGGAGGATGATGGAGGGCCCTGCTGCCAGAGGAGGCAGGATTTTTGTCCAACTAGAATTATGCACATATTTTCATATTATACTTCACAGTATGCTAAAGGGTTGTTGGTTTAGAACAAAAGCTCTGAATATGTCTGATGCATAAAAATCTGGTCAATATTCTGCTGTATGACGTACCTCTTCTCTAAACTAAAGATATGTGTGCCTCCAGCTGGAGGACGAAAGCCCGGCCACAGTGATAAGATAAGAGCACACAAGCTCAGAGATCTAACAAGCTGAACCTTCAAATCATCACAAGGTTACTTATACCGAGACAGGCAAGCGTGGAGAACACATATTGCACCACAAATGGACATGGACAAGTAAAGTGGCGGAGTTGCCCTGGCCTTCAACCTCCAGCATGGCGCATCACACACAGGTGGCCAGCTTCTGCTCTGTGGCTGACTAATGGCCCCAAAGGAGCTGCACATTACTCCATCCATCACAGTCATACTGCTGTGGGTGATGCACAGGTACATGCACACACATATTTACACCAGTAGATGTATATGTGTAACAATGACCTCTGGATATATACACTGCATTTAAAACAAGACCAGAAGTGTCTGCAGTAGATGACATGCCGCCTACTGTGTGTCATGTCAGTGTTTATCTGCTGAGATTCTCTTTCTGTGTTCGTACACAAGCTGGCGTTGACATCGTTTGTTACCATTTGCCTTGTCAGTCAAACCCTGGATAACCTCCATCCATCTCTCAGGTTCGGCAGCAATATCCTCTCTAACCTGACTCCCATCTCTGGTCCTCTCTGCCTCCTGAACTCCTGGGCCAGCATCACGCCCACAGCTGAGGGGAAAGCACCTTCTCATAACTATTCAGCAGAAGCCACGCTGCATCGCAATCCAGCCACAGCAGGCTTAAAGCCAAGACAAGTAAGGAAAAGGTTGTCAGAAGGTTGAGCAGATCAGCATGGGGGGGTTTGAAGATCCATTAAAAGACAGAAATGGAGAAGATGACCGGAGATGGACTGAAGGATAAATATGGTGAAGAGTGTAAACGTGGCGATGAAGACCTGAAGTGTCAGAAACAGCAGTGATTGGACAGGAACAGGAACGTTTGCAGACATTTACAGGAGAATCTGCATGTTGTTCTGACAGGAAGGAGGAGCATGAAGGAAAGTGCATGCTAAGCACTGGTCAGGAAAAGCAACATTTATTTTAAAAAAAAAACAAACCTTTCATTGTGTTGTTTCTTCAGGAAGCTGATAGGTCAGATCATCCTCTCCCTGTCAGTTTCACTAAATGTATAATACATCATTTTTATCCAGCCTTAACACGAGACAGTGTGCCTCTTTATAAAACCAGAACATGTGTGTGTCAGTGTAATGATTATGTGCAACCGGTTTAGTCAACTTTTCTTCCTTTTTATGTCTCTTTTTAGATTAATGAGGGGTGAGCCACTTCTTTAAGAACTTTAATCAATTATGAAGGCAGAATGTACGATTTGCTGACTTTATCCCATAAAGTTCCAGGTCTGACATGGTGCCCATGGTGGTCGAACGCCTTTCTGCTACACATGGCAGCTGATGGTCAATGCAGCAGCTGAAGGAAAATAAAAACTGCTTTTACTGCAGCTTCTTTCATAAACCAGATGAGAGCAAGGTGGGTAGACTACAGCTTTTTCCACCCATCCACCCATCCATCCATCCATCCATCCACCCATCCACCCATCCACATCCATCCACCCACTCATCCACCCATCCATCCATCCACCCATCCACCCATCCACATCCATCCATCCATCCACCCATCCATCCACCCATCCACATCCATCCATCCACCCATCCATCCACTCATCCATCCATCCATCCATCCGTCCATCCATCCGTCCATCTGTCCACTCATCCATCCATCCGTCCATCCATCCACTCATCCATCCATCCATCCACTCATCCATCCATACATACATTCATCCATCCATCCATCCACCAATCCGTCCATTCATTATCCATTAACATCGACTCATCACCCATGCATCCATCCACTATAAAAAGCACATTTTAAAAACAACATTTAACCAAAATTCTACCCATCATCAATATTTTGTAAAAAAAAAAAATCACAGCCACTAAGGAAGTCTTTGATTTAAATAATAAATCAAGTAAAAAGGAAAATAACTAAAATGGACCACACAACCTGGACATGGAGGGGCAAAGTGTTCCAGAGTCTGGGGCTGACTACAGAGAGTGCCTGGTCCCCTCTAGTTTCATTTAAAGCTTTAAAATCAAACAATAAAATCTTACAATTAAATCTAAAACACACATGAAGCAAAGAAGTGTTTCTAATAAACCTACCAAGGATTCTGTTAAAAACGGTAAAACTGCCGACACATCATTGTCCTGCAGAACATCAGATAGATGTCGGGAATAATCGTTGATTGTGACAATAAGATCTTAAACTTATTGGAATTATTTGTCATCATTTTCTTACTGAAATGAAAAATTTGAGCAGGTTTCATACGGCGGTAAAGTGGTTCCATTGGAATTAGAATAATAAAGGAGCAGCTCCCACTCTGCTGACGACGGATATGTTTACCTTTTCTGTGCAGCCATTTTATAAAACTTCACCGCTGGTTGAACGTTCAAGACATTGATGAGTGTTCATGTCAAAGTATGTCCTGCTGTAGCTGCTGCTTCAGAAATGTGCTTGGTCACCCTTTAAATTCTACTCAGCCAATGAGAGAGAGAGGAGATGTGTTTGGTCGCTGCTCCAGTAGGTTTGGTGCATGATTAAACACAACTGTCAACAATCACAAACACACCGTGGGGGCCGCAAAGTGTTGATATTACAGAACAAATACAAATAAAAAGCTGTGAAATATTCCTTTGTTTTTGTCCGTTTAGGATTTCATGTCAGAGGATGTGTGTGTTTCCAGACACACAGGGTGGATGGAGGTTACTGTGCTTCTGATTTGACCCTCCTGCCAGGCTGATGGAGTTTTAATGCTGAATGATGCAGCAGACTTGCATCCAGAGACCCACATAAGCATCACCACTTGCAAAGCTGGTCTTACCACACACACACACAACACACACACCGTGACGCTGCACATTCAACATTTTGGGAGGACTAAATACTCGTCATGCAGCACCATCAAGTGCAAAATGTTCCCAGAATCCTGCTGAGAGGTAAATCCAGGTGTCCGCTCTGCATTTCTCACCAGTAATTAACGGCTGCAGCCCTCCGGCTTTCACACCCCGTAGAGGAAGATACGAAGCATGCAAAGCCACGTCCACTCATGTATTTGGAAAGCATGACTTACACGTCCGCTTGTCCCTCCGTTATCTCTTAAACACGTAGCTTTAGAAAACCTGACTCAGCATTCCTGAGTGGCATTTCAGTTCCCCCGTGTTGTAGCACCGATTTCATCACAGAACCAACTATTACGGCTCCATTACCACCAATTTCCATTGGATGTTAGTGGAACAAATGGAGTTCTCAGCCACGTTTAATGCCCTTACTGTGCCATATACTGACATTTTCCTGTCTGCTTTAGAGAATGACACAGCAGTGTGTCAACACAGTAAGCTTCTGCAGCATTTTAGTTCATTCTTAGATATCTCAAGTCCCCTTCTCTTCTCGCTGAACCACCCGTTCATGGAGCAGATGCTTTAGAAACCTTGCATTGCTTTTCCTCCCCCTGATGGCCTGACTCTGCTGGATTTTGTTCCCCAGGTCTTCATGGGAAAATGCAAGCATGAGGATTTGTGATGAATTATGGAGACAAAATGTGATGACCACTTCAAACAACGATCATGATGCAGAAAATCAACATGAGATTATTTAAAGTTTAAACTGACGGGTGGTGATCAAGTCCACTTGTTCAATATCTGGTTAACACAAATAGTTAATCAGTAAATCACATGGCAGCAGCTCAAGACATTCAGTCATGAAGCAGTCCTGAAGTTTAAATCATCAGAATGAGAATATCCTCTTTAAACACAGAGCATGCCTCACCTTGAAGCAGGTGGTGTAAAGCAGCAGAAGACGACACCAGGTGCCACTTCGGTTCGCTCAGAACAGGAAACTGAGGCTACAATTCACACAGACTCAGCCCAACAGAGCAGCTGGGATGTGTGGAACGGGAGATTCTCATGGCCATGAGGTGGAACCAAAGTAGTACCAAATAATGCAGTTCCCCCTTCATCCACTAGGGGCTGCAAAACGGAGCAAATCCCCATAGACTCCCATGTTAAAAAGACCAACTTCACAGCAGAAATAAACATGTTTACAGCCTGGTACAAAAATCCATTTTAGGTTTAATAGGTCAGGTTTACCTTCATGACAACTGTGGGGGGAGTGAATTTTTTCTAACTCGCCAGTTTAAAAGTAATTTAATCTTGAAATTCGGCATATTTAGGGGCGGGTCCTTTTGATTGACAGGTACCCGATCTCCCGCTTCAAGTCAGAAGAACGTAGAACAGCCGCGGTTTTTAGCCGGTTAACAACGTGACTTAGCTTTAGCCCGCTTACCTCCGTTAGCTGGTTAGCTCCTGTTATCTCCGGGTTAGCTCAGTTAGCTTTTAGCTACAGAAAGCTCGGAGTTCGCTCGATGTCAATCATCCACCATGACGCTCACAGCCCCCCCTCTCAGCTCCACCTCTTTGCCCATATTTGTATTTTCTGGGAGAGACGACACGCATGTCTCTGCCAAGATGGTGATGGTAGGAACCGCCCACCCAGCTTCAATTCAGCTCTTCAGAAACCTACGGGTGACGTCACGGAGGCTCCGCCCATCTTTTATATACAGTCTATGGGTGGAACAGGAAGTTCCCATCGTGGAAGTGTAACAACTGTGTGATTCTCCATGCCAATGGAACCAAATCTCTGAGGAATGTTTCCACCTTATATAATCTCTGTCATGCAGAAAACTCTAAAGACAAAAAGTAAGAGTACCGTGGACTTAACAAAGAGGCCCATATCTCTTTAGCAACTGTGACACCGGCAGTTGGAAACAGGAAAAAAAAAAAAAAAATCACTTACATATGCATTATTGTCACAGTAAACATGTACAGGTAATTAAAAATAAACTGCATTACAAAACAAGCAAAGACGGCTGAAGGAACATGTAGTATCAGTGAGAAAAGGAGAAAAAAATTAATATACACACCAACACTTTTCTTCCCAAAGGAGAAAACAGTCTGAATCTGCTTATGCAGATGGAGCAAAGATGAAACGCTGTAAAAAGCCTCAGTATGCAAACATTCCACATATTTCATTCAATTAAATCGATTTATAATATACTCTCATCTTTCCAACTTAGTGATCAGATTGCCCCTTGATAAGAGAAACTAAAGAGACTGGGGAGAGAAACGTCTCGCTGCCCATCTGCTCAGAGATAATTATTAAGTTATTGGGCCATTCAGGGTATTTAAAGTTTCATGGCCAGCCATTAGCATCCAAGCCAGCCAAGGTATGCTGGAAAACATTGCATGCTACGCTCGCTGGTGGATGAACAATAAGGAAACATGGAGCATTAAGAGCGAAGCAAGCCAAGGAAGCAACAAAGGATGAAGACATAGATGACCTACATAAATACACCCTGTGCAACATTCTCTCTCCTCCTCCACATCCTTTCATTTCCTTTGTCAGGTTGCTTCTGTTTTCCTTGGTTGTGGCTATTGCTTTACTTTCCCTCCTTTGCCTCGACTCCCTCCGCCTCCTCGGTGAACTCTGCATGGTGTCTCAGAATAGAACAGAACGTCAGTTTGGATGCACATGACAGGGCCACGCGCACCAACTGCTTGCTTACGCTACAGTTCAGGAGAACAGTGGTGGAGACAAAGAGGAAGAGGAGGGATGGAGATGAATTAAGGCTGGAAATAAAATATTTCATAGATCATTTAAAAAACATGACTCAAATTGAGTAAAATGGCATTTTGAATGGGATACAAGTTTGGATTGAGCAACTGTTTCCTCATTTTATGGGTTATATTCAGTCAACAACAACAGAAAACATTAAATTATTTTAATGAAAAACTTTAGAGTTACATAGCTAATGGTTAGAACCAAAACAATGTGGTTTTTCAGAAAGAATAATCGTATAACGACTAAAATAAACTCTTCACACCCAGCCATCATCACTACTTTAACATTTCACATGGGATTGTTCTCATACTGGAAATCTTATGATCATTTATTAAAACTGTAGTAGGTTATAGTTAGCCTGATGAACACACAGCCAAACGCGTCAGTTTCGGTTTTCCACAAAACGATCAGAGCTCTGAATGTAGTCTGAGTTTTTATGGACGTCACAATAAAAATGAATAATTTTGGTATATAAGCAGCTTTGGTCTTCTTTCGATTGAAAATAAATTCAGAAGATGGGGAAGTGTGGTGGGGTCAGTAAGAGAAACATGTGCTAATGTCAGCTAATGAGCTATGGTGCCACTACCTGCAGCCCAGCTCTATGCTAACTTCTGTTTAAAGCAGAAATATTTGACAGAAGTGGGACAAAGATAAATGAAACAATGGTTGTTTATTCAGCGGGTTGGTTGGGGGGTTCAAATCTGGGCTTTTTGTGTAGAGTTTGCACATTCTCCATGTGTTTGCATCGGTTCACCCCGGCCTTCCTCCCACAGTAGGAAAGAAAAGCATGTTGGGTAATGGGTGCGTAAACTCTCCCCAGCACCGAGCGGTTGTTCGTCAGCCTGTAGCCCTGCGAAGCCTGGCAACTTGTTTCAGGTCTATCCGGCTTCTCTTGCCTTTAACCCATCTCCCATCATCCACCGCTGCTCTACTGTCATTTTACCCTCTGAGGGCGTAACATGTGACGTCTGATGACAGTCTATGTAATCCATAGCCTGTCACCCAGCTTGGGAGCAATATTTTGACCTACATAGCAGCGCTACAAGGTTTTCTGGTGGTAAACGTTGTGAGCAAACACAGTGGGCACCTCTAATCCGATAAGCCACACAGGAGTAGATGTGATATTTCCATGGACGGCGCGTTAACCAAGTCAAATATAACGCATCTATTGTGTCATGGAAGAAGAGGGAGGTTTGTTCCGTAAGAAAATAGTTTCTCCTGATTTGAGAAATTCACTATTCTAGTGTATAAAGATATTTCATAACTTCATTAAAGGTGGAAAAACCTGGAAAGCCGGCTAGCCAAGGCAAGACAAACCTTTTTTAGGTTTTTTTGTGTTAATCTTAAAAATGACTGAGATGTCAATAGCATATATTGATATTTAATAATTGGCTTGTATTAACTTTTGTCTCATTTTCTGTGTCCAGTAATTATGTTCAGTGCAGTTTGTTTTTTCCCTCTGAATGGATAAATGTGAAAATAGATTTTGTGTTTGCCATGAAACCGGATGCTTTCACCTGTTTGGGATTGCATGTGCAGCAGCTGCTACTAGTATCTGTATGTAGGTCACTGCTTCCACCAGGCAGCACCTCGACATAATACTATTAATTACCACAGTAGTTTTCTCATTTGTATTTGCTCAGAAGGTCTCAGAAGGCAACCGGTTGAAATTCCTGCTTCCTATCGGGCTCATTTCTGCTTTAACCTGATTTGATGATGCTGATTACACATGTAGTAGCCTTCTGACCACATACTGACGCTACCTCTGCTTTATCCTCTAGCTGGTATCTGAGAGGTCTGTGGCTGTAAATGGTTCAGGCAGAACAAAGGTGGTAGCATCTGCCGCATGATATTTACATGTCATTGATGTAAGTTTCCGTATGTCCTTTAAGTTATTCATGTATTTAGGGCCTAGTCACTGGCTAGCTTCAGTGAAGTTGAAGCATTAACTGAATATATATGTTTTGTTGCGTTGTAGTAGCCATTCTCAAATTTATATTCCCATAAAGTAGCCTGTTTAGTATGAAAGTACATATTTTCAGTCATATTCACCTACTTTAGGAACAGAATAGAGCAGAACGAGTCACATCAGCTGAAAACAGCACGGCATAGTGAGCTGGAACATAGATGGAAACAGAATGAAGATTTAGCACAAAGATACTGATCTCTACAGATCTCAACTGAAGGGAAAGTTAAGGGCATCCTGCACATGCGATCTGGGTGGGGGAGCAACGTTCAGACTACCTGATATGAAAATCTAATGTCAGTAGGTTGGGTGATGAACTATGGTAGAGGAAAGGGAGACTGCAGGAGGTTCTGAAAGTCCTGCTAATTCTAGTGTTAATATGTGCCAGATAACCTGTCTCTACCTTCAAGATCAATCTGGAAAAAGCTCTTTTTAACACGTCTTAAAGCTAAGGGTTAGGGTTAGGCTAGCCTAACGCTGCCATGGAGTCTTCTTATGATCGACACTAATCACGTTTCTCCTCTTTCTGCAGGTCTTCTGGGATAAAAGCTGCTGGACATGTTGGTCTGTCTGTCCCATCCTCTCCACCCCAACCAGTCCAGGCCGATGGCTGCCGTCCCTGACTCGGGTTCTGCAGGAGGTTTGGTCTTCCTGGTAAAAGATCATTTTTTTCCTCCCACTGTCGGATTGGATTGAAGCTGAGATTCGGTGCTATCTCTTGTTTTTTTTTATCTTACCAAATTTATAATGAATTGATGTGTCTGTAAAGATTCCTGAGACGACATCGGTGTGAAGTAGCGCTATACAAATAAAACTGGAATCAAATATTGAATTATTAAGTTGGAATTTGATTAAATTGCCCAGCCTGAGACGCTCCCATGTTGAAACTAACAGATGTTTAAGGAACAGCCTGGATTATATTAGCACAAGCAGGAAACAGATTAATGCTTCTGCAAACTGTTTGCATCGGTTGGGTTGAAGCTTCACTTCAGTTTATGTTGTTGTGTGCAAAAGATGGGTATCTTGATTTAACAGACTTTAAGTAACCAAAGCTGCTTTTTGCCCTGATTGTCAGCATCTGTAAGAGAGAAATAGTTGGACTGCAAGTCTCTGCCAGTCAGCTTTCTGTTATTTATTAGGAATGTAATCAGTTTTCTCTTTTTATTTTCATATAAATGGCATTTCTAAGTAAAATGAACCAAGTTCAACTGATTTCATACTGCAATCACTGCTACACAATAACTGACAAGCTTCACATGTGTAGTATTAGTTGGTGAAAAAGAAAAATCCGTTTTGCTGAAAGAATAATGCTCTGAGATTCACCAAACCAGGAGGTGAAACTTTCGTTTCAGACCAAGATCTTCTTTGTGATTTGTAATAATTCCCATTTCCTGGACATGAAACGGATGTTGCCAGTAAAACATGATCCAGACAGCAAATACATTAAATCTAAAAACTCAATGCAGTAAATCGAGTTATCACATGAATGTGTCTGGAAGGAGGCGGAATAATGAGCTGAAGTTTTCGTCTCAACATCTTTCAGTGGGATTTCCTTCTTTCCTGTAATTGTATTAATGGTGAATCAGCGTGCTGACAGAAGACTCTTGTTAGGAATCTGTTTTCCTCCAACTGCTTCCACACCATCCTCCACAAAGACAAAGCAAAAAACATTTATGTTCAGACTAAATACATGCTGAGGTCTTTTGTTTTATAACCCGTGTGTTTCAGGAGCGGCGTATCGTGACACGTACCAGCAGTCATCGTAGGACTGAAGCTACAGTTTGCCCTGAGTGTGTAAGTGTGTGTTAGACATGGATGAGAAGGGATAAAACATGTGCGTACTTTTTCACAGTTTATGATGCGTGAAAACTGAGCCTGATGCTGCAAAGCACACACCCATGGAAGGACTTTTAAATCAACCAAAAGCAGGAGCGACTCTTCACTCCCAGCTGAGGGTTTGGAAACAGAACTACCAGAACGTCTCCCAGAGCAGAAGAACCAATTAAACCAGTCTGTAACCTCACAGTGGATCACACCACATCATACCGTGGGACACCAGTCCAGACCGGGACCATCATGGATCCAGAAAATGTAAAATAATTATGATCACACAAGTTTTCAGAGTTAAGCATCTAGAACAGGGGTGTCCAAAGTCGGTCCTCGAGGGCCGCTGTCCTGCAGGTTTCCCATGTATTCCTGTTCCAACACATCTAGCTTCCACTAAATGGATCAAACAGCCAATGACGTGCACAACTGATTAAGCTCTACTACTAATTAATTTGAATCAGGTGTGTCTGAGCAGGGATACATAGAAAACCTGCAGGATTCTGGCCCTCGAGGACCGGAGCTGGACACCTCTAGTCTAGAATGACAGATCTGGACCTGAACCCAGTAGAAGGTCTACGGAGTGCCTGGTCATCCTCTACATCGGGGGATGACCTCCCAGAAGCTCTCCTCTTTCCTCCGTCTCTGCTGGATCTTCTTGTACTGACCTTTCTCATCAGAACCTTGGCCTCTCTGCCGCAACCTGTTCTGAGTCTGGTACCATAAATTATCATAAAGTTCCCTAAAAACTAATCTGCATTGAGGTTTCTGACAAGTTTCCCAAACAAATGACCAAAATAAAGAAAAAGTTCACGAAACACACAACTTCCTGTAAAACTATGTGGAGAAAACCAGACAGACGGTCCAGAACCTCATTATTACCACCCGTAGAGTCAGGCACGGCAGCGGTGGCATTATGCTGTGGGATAACACTGTTGATGGAGACCATTATTAATCCAGACCATTATTAATCCAGACCATTAATCCAGACCATTATTAATCCAGACCATTATTAATCCAGACCATTATTAATCCAGGCCATTAATCCAGACCATGATTAATCCAGACCATTATTAATCCAGGCCATTAATCCAGACCATGATTAATCCAGACCATGATTAATCCAGACCATTAATCCAGACCATTATTAATCCAGACCATGATTAATCCAGACCATTAATCCAGACCATTAATCAATCCAGACCATTAATCCAGACCATTATTAATCCAGACCATGATTAATCCAGACCATTAATCCAGACCATTATTAATCCAGACCATGATTAATCCAGACCATTAATCCAGACCATGATTAATCCAGACCATTAATCCAGACCATGATTAATCCAGACCATTATTAATCCAGACCATGATTAATCCAGACCATTAATCCAGACCATTATTAATCCAGGCCATTAATCCAGACCATGATTAATCCAGACCATGATTAATCCAGACCATTATTAATCCAGACCATGATTAATCCAGACCATTAATCCAGACCATGATTAATCCAGACCATGATTAATCCAGACCATGATTAATCCAGACCATGATTAATCCAGACCATTAATCCAGACCATTAATCCAGACCATTATTAATCCAGACCATTATTAATCCAGACCATTATTAATCCAGGCCATTAATCCAGACCATGATTAATCCAGACCATTATTAATCCAGGCCATTAATCCAGACCATGATTAATCCAGACCATGATTAATCCAGACCATTAATCCAGACCATTATTAATCCAGACCATGATTAATCCAGACCATTAATCCAGACCATTAATCAATCCAGACCATTAATCCAGACCATTATTAATCCAGACCATGATTAATCCAGACCATTAATCCAGACCATTATTAATCCAGACCATGATTAATCCAGACCATTAATCCAGACCATGATTAATCCAGACCATTAATCCAGACCATGATTAATCCAGACCATTATTAATCCAGACCATGATTAATCCAGACCATTAATCCAGACCATTATTAATCCAGGCCATTAATCCAGACCATGATTAATCCAGACCATGATTAATCCAGACCATTATTAATCCAGACCATGATTAATCCAGACCATTAATCCAGACCATGATTAATCCAGACCATGATTAATCCAGACCATGATTAATCCAGACCATGATTAATCCAGACCATTAATCCAGGCCATTAATCCAGACCATGATTAATCCAGACCATGATTAATCCAGACCATTATTAATCCAGACCATTATTAATCTAGGCCATTAATCCAGACCATTATTAATCCAGACCATTATTAATCCAGTTTATCATTAATCCAGACTATTATTAATCCACATTCTGAAGGTAAATACTTCAAACATCTGGAGTGACATAAAAATGTCTCCAATGAGGCAAAGAAAGATTTTTCTCCAAAGTGATCGGCTCATCATCCTGAAACGACTCGAGGCTAGCATTGCTGCTAAAGGAAGTCCACCCCCCTGCCCCCCGAAAGCTGCCTTATCACTCCCACCCTTACAGTCGTCATAGTTTCGACTGATTAGAAGAGAATCAGCTGAACACTGATGTGAAATATGTGAACATCTGAAAGGTCTCAGGAATCGTCCAGACAACTGTAGCTCATCACCTCATCACTAAAACTGCTGCGTCAAATGAGGAAAACAGCTGTTGTGGATAATTACTGTTTTTAAATAAGAGACAGAAGGAAGGTAAATGAAGGAAGAGAGAAGAGCCAATGAGAGGGAGAGAAATGTGCTATAATGGCCTGTCAGCAAATGCTAAAGGATGGCTATTAGTGAAACACCACTTTGCAACTTCATCAATAATTCAGCAGCATGTCAAGGACTCAGCACCAACCTCCCTCTCTCCCACAATCCCATTTATTCCTCCTTTCCTTTCTCCTTCGTGCTCTTCAGAGAACAGAGAGAATCTAACCATGAGCATTAACAGCCCAGCTGAGATGGCGGCAGCTTGGTAACATGCAGGCACTTCTCTGCAAGTTTAAACACACTGGGACAGTCAGATGGTTTTTCAGCGTTATTTAGCCCTGAAACAAACTGTGGCAACAAGCCTCCTCTTCCTCAGTCCACCCGCTGCCCTTCATGCTTCCCATTCCTTCCCTGCATTGCTTACTTGGGCCGTCTCATATTTTACTGAGCCTTATCGATTTGCCTGAAGCCAGTTTGGGACCCGGGCTGCTACCTCAAGTGAAAGAGAGAAATTACCTGCAACACTGAACAAATTAAACAGCCGTCCGCTCCAAGCTGAAGCCAGGCTCAGCCCAGCAGCCAAGCAGCAAATCCAAATTTTCTGGCTAGCTGAGAACACAAGGCCTCCTGCACTGCCCCCCCATGCCAGTCTGCGCCACTCAGACTACAGATAAACAACCCCCCCCCCCCCAGCAGCAGCATTTACATTTGCTTGTCTGGGAGGGGTTGAGGATAAACGCGTCAGTCCTCTCTAATGGACACGCCTAGCCTCAGAGGAATGTGTCAGGTATACTAAACAGGACAAGTCACATTCTGGAAGGGACTGAGCTCAGACTGAAGGAGGAATCGCAGCTTTATGAGCAGATCTTCTGGACATACATGCTCCGTATCGACCAGATAAAGAGTTTATTTTTCTGTTTTTATTCTGTGGAATGTCAACGCCTGCGTTGGACTGAAGACAGTGAAGCGTTAACCCTAAAAGAAAGAAGCTAAAATATTCATGTGAAATAACAGTTTTTATAAACAGCAGTTGGAAGAACTTCAGTTCCTCTCTAAACATTTTGGGTCCTTATTCATTAAGATTTCAAACCAAACAACCTGATAGAAACCATCCATCCATCCATCCATCATCCATCATCTGCTGCTTATCCGGGGTCGGGTCGCGGGGGCAGCAGCCTAAGCAGGGAAGCCCAGACTTCCCTCTCCCCAGCCACATTTGCCAACTCTGCGGGGGGGATCCCGAGGCGTTCCCAGGCCAGCCGAGAGATATGATCCCTCCAGCGTGTCCTGGGTCTTCCCCGGGGTCTCCTCCCAGAGGGACGTGCCTGGAACACCTCACCAGGGAGGTCCAGGAGGCATCCTGACCAGTTTTCACCTTTTTAACCTTGGATCCCACAATTTGCCAAGAAGTCATGTTAATCCTGGCAGGTGTAGAAACTGGAAAGGCAAAGTGTGTCCACCAGGTTTGATTCTGCGGCTGAGCGAGGTCTTTCTGATGGAAATGTAGCCGTCGGCACCGGTCCAGGAGCCTGATTGGATGCAGTTTGCACATCTGGAACGGAGCAGCAACAGGCCTTCTTTAGGTTTTATTACACTTCCTATCAGCTTATAGTCACTTATTATTTCATGTCTCATCATCTCTAGCATCTGTAATATCTGGCAGCATTTTACATTTTCCATTTTATTTTGATAGTTTTTTTATTGAACATTGATGGTTAAAAAAATAATTTTTATATAAACTTTACAAAAGTGTTAATAATTAATGATTGAGCTGTGTATTAATGTTAATCTAACCTGCTTATAAATAGAGTGCTAAGAGAAGGATTCCCAGTTTTTTAGCACATTTCTTATTTTTATTTTAATCCGTTTTCCTGTTAGGAAGCTCGGAGTTGGACTGGAAACCATTATGCTTTCCCAGTGGTTTAATTTTCCTGCTGCAACCCGTCCACACATACAGTTTCCATAAAGATTTATGCACGCAGACATGAAGTAATAAACATGTTTGGTTCACATATCAGCACCTTGTTTAGCCTAAATCTGGTGCAGGACTCTGTGGAGAAAACTGACCCATTTCCTGCTTTTCTTTAACAGATCAAATCAGATATGAAGCGACTGAAGTGACTAAACAGAGTTTATGGAGACTGAAAAAGAGAAACAGCAGATCAACAGTTGCTCCAAGGAAATCTGAAAGAAGAGTTTTATCTGCTGGATGATGGCTTTGCAATAAGAAGCTTAAACTGAGCCGAGAGCCTGGAAATGTTCTGCCATTAAATGTTGGAAACTAGAAAACAGACAAAACCTTCTTTCCTCGGTGGTTGCTTAGAAGAACAAAACCTCATTTTAAACCTTTTTCATTTTAAGCATTCAGCTTTTCATGTCTAACACTTCTGATGGTGTCGATTGGTTCTCGCTACGCTCATGTGTCACCGTGTGGATGAGTTTTACGGTAAAATCACAAGGATCTGAATGTCCTCTGGTTTTTCTGCTCAACACTCCAGATGTGGGTACAGAAGCCCGGAGGGGTCAAGCCTGCCATCGTCTATCCGTTATGTTCAGATCAATATGTTTTCATGTGACAACAAGCTGTCATTACCTCAGTCAGACTCCAGAGAAACACCTGTAGGTGGTTTTTACAGGATAACAGGCTCAGTTTTCTAAATATCTTGAGATAATATCAAACGAGAACTTTGCACCTCATTGAACTTGTCAGGATTCATTCCAGGAAGTTAAAGTGTGCGTCTGTCCCAGTGATGGCCTCCCTGTTTCAACCCTGTAAAGTCCGACTCACGTATACATGGTAAGTATTTCTATTCAGCCATGTTATTACCATGTGACATGTCGAAGCTGTTCCAGTGGAATCTGCTCCCTGGTTCCCATCGGGAACACGTATCAGACGGTGTTCAGCAGGTTTTACCAAAAACTGATGCAAACTGTCTCAGAAACCATCAAACATGGCACGTTGCACTTTATACGGTCAAATAAGTCAAACCATTGTCCAAAAAATGTTTTGTTTTCTTGTAAAAGCGTTTTTTATTCAGATGTTTTATTTGAACATTTTGTGTTTTTTGGCTGCTTCCAGCTTCCGTACATGAGAACTCCTCCATGTCTAATGGCTTCTTGCAACAGTGTCTCGCAGCTCCTCATTCTTGCAGTTTTTGTGTGTAAATGTGACGTTTAGTTGGTCTGAAAACGTGTGTGTAAAGTGGTTCTGCTGTGTTTTGGTCCTTTTCCAGCTTTAAACTGACTCCTTTTAGCATCAGCTGTGTGAGAGGCGGAAGTGTTCACCAACAGCACCGCTGGCGTTGAGAACTTAGATATTTCACTAGTCATGTTATCAGTGCACACATGAACAGTTCCAGTCTCCATCAGTGCACATGCCAAAAACATGCAGGTGTTCCACACCTGGCTCTGCTGTCGTCGCATGTTAGGAAAAAGTCTTCAACAACTTTACCAGGAAGTTTCTCTCACTTTCATGCAACACATCCTGGAATAAGACCCACATGAGTCCTACAGCGTTCCTGTTCCCACCCAGCCAAACTGGAGCGTCTCTTCAGAGAGGAAGAATTCTGTTTAAACATGTGGCCTAAGCTTCGCTCCACCTGCAGCCCGGTAAGTCAGTAAAGCCCCGTTCCTTTGAAGGTTCGCTTCAGTCTGCAGAAAGTCAGAAGTGAGAAAAAGGTTTTGACATTTTGGGAAAATCCTAGTCAGTCAGTCTGTGAACATGAAAAAGATGTGTGGACGTGAGTGTGTTGTCGACAGGCAGCAGTCCAACTGAGCACCATGGCGATGTGCCGGACCAAAGACTGAAACAGATATTAAACATTTTTAAAGTTAGACTTCTGTAATCTAAACCTGAATCTTTTTTTTTTTTTGTCTTGTCCAGCATTTAAGCAGCAGACCGATGTGCCGCTGAGCAAATTTATTCTGCCAAGGGGAACTTTTATAGATGTAATGATCCCCTGTATTTCTTATTTTATTTTCCTATTTGTTTTGAATAATAGTTTGTATTCCAGAGTTTATGCTGCTGGACCTGACCGGAAAGGAAAGAAAAGGGGCAGAAAGAGAACAGAAAAGAGAACAGAGAAAACAAGAGAAAGAGATCAATGCATACACGTATATGCACATACAAACCCATCTACATTTTATTTATATATATATATATATATATATATATATACATACATACATATCTATACACATACATACACTTACATATACATATATACATATATAAACACACATACACACCCACACAAACCAAATCTAAACCTGAATTCTTTTTAAATCAAAATGTTAAAGTCGGTGAGATGATATATTTAATTGTAATAACTTCCACCTACATGTGATAGTATGAGTTCAGTGGGCTGTTCAGACATCATTCCCACCCACAGCTTCAGATGGAGCGACTCGCGCTGCACTTTGGACGTGTGGAACTGGACTTTCAGGAAACGTTAACTTTCATGTTTTACATGAAGATCGGGGCCAGGGGATTGTTAGAGTTTTCTCTCATGTTTATTTCCCAAAGTTCTCATCGAGTTTCTGTGTTTTCTTAAATGCAACTTCATTTGCTCAACAGCAGAAATTACCAAAATAAAATCATATGAACGGATAACTTTGTGCATATTAGCACTAGCGCTTAGCGCTAACATGACAAAAAAAACGCGGGAGGTTTGTGTGACCGTAAAGCCCAGCTTCTCTGACCTGAAACGTGGAGGAACGGGAAGTTAATCAGGCTTTTGTGATGCAGCATTTTACATCCACGCTAACTTCTTCTAATAAGTTGGGTCCAAACAGAGAACTCAGTCCAGATAATCTCAGGCAGAACTACTAGGAAAACAGACTTCTTTAAGGAAAAAGAATCATCCGGGTATTTCTCCGTGATTTGGTGTGTTATATCGCCAGCTTGCTTTGCCGTGAGTCCAGTTCCTGTCTGCTCTGGATAATAATCTGTTCATATTTAAAGTGTGTCCAGATTTCCATTTGCATGGCCATGCAGAGCTGCACATCCCACCATCTGCAGCGATAAGGAAGCAACAGTCTGAGTGGGACACTCCTCCACCGGCTGTGAAAAGAGCCGTGAAGACGGCAAGTGTTGTACCGCACTTAACCAATAAATATCACAAACATTTCAATATACCTAATAAATTCTGCCAACTTCCATAAACAAAAGGTTCTTTTCATAGTGTTGAAGACCTGGCATGTACAATTAGGAGTTGTGTGTGAGAAAACCAGGATACGACGACATATTTCTGCTGCCAAAGACAGGAAGTGAACTAGCTAATCAGATGTCATGGTCACGTAAATCCCAGTGTCATAATACTCATATTTCATATCATACTGCACCTGAAAATAATCTAAATATGGAGTAAAAGAAACACAGAAGGTGATCTTATAAATGTACAATGGAAGTTCCAGTCTTTTACACACACACACACACACACACACACACACAGCTTACTAAGTTTTCATCCATGTTGTTCAAAGCGACGCCTCCTTCCTGCCCGTTTAGCCTTCTCCGACTCCTTACCTGTCGGGCCGTCTCACGCCTTTAGACGGAGCAGTCGGGAGCAAAGAGAGCTATTTTTACATCTTTCCCTCATATCTCGGTGAGTTGCTGAGCTGTTGGAGAGGACTTGCCAAGGATGGGAATGTATGAGTCACACACATGTTGGACTCCCGCGCTGCTGAGTCGATGCCAGTGAGCAACAAAGAACAAACTGAGTGGGAGCGAAAGGGGCAACGATTCTGTCCGTGTCGTGAGGAAATCAGGGATGAATACGATTCTCTTGGTTTTTATTCTTTCCATCTGGTTTTGCCTACTTAGAGACGCTTCTACTGACGGGAAGTGAAGTAGGATGTGAGACATGCTGGTTAGATGGACACTTTTCATCCAACTGGTGACGGAAACATTTTTACTGAGTAGAAATGAAAACAACACAGAGATGCAGCAGTTGAGACATTTTCCAGTCGACTGAACACAGATTTGTTATGAACACATTCTGGCGCGTAAAGGAGCAAGACGACATGCAGGTAGACGGATGATCCAGATCTTTGCCAGTTAGACTGAGCGCTGATGATGGCGACTCGTCCTGCAGCACGGAGGATTACTTTTTGATGTTAACGCTCCCGCACCCTGCGGTTGCGCCTGCTTTGGCTAATTTCGTGATGACAACCACGTTGAAGTGAAGGAGTGGAGGAGCGAGGTGGCTCTGTGGCGTGCCCTGTCACATCGCCGTTCCATTCACACAGCCGTTACACGGGAAACCTGGAGGCTTCTGGAGGGTGAAGACGTGTATGGACCGTTTAACATCGTTCACCAAACTACCAGGCTGGATCTGTCCCTCACCAGGTTAACATCAGCAGGTTAGCATCACCAGTTAACATCACCAGGTTAGCATCACCAGTTAGCATCACCAGGTTAACAGCAGGTTAGCATCACCAGTTAACATCACCAGGTTAGCATCACCAGGTTAACATCAGCAGGTTAGCATCACCAGGTTAACATCTCCAGGTTAACATCAGCAGGTTAACATCTCCAGGTTAACATCAGCAGGTTAGCATCACCAGTTATCACCAGGTTAGCATCACCAGGTTAACATCACCAGGTTAGCATCACCAGGTTAACATCAGCAGGTTAGCATCACCAGTTAGCATCACCAGGTTAACATCAGCAGGTTAGCATCACCAGTTATCACCAGGTTAGCATCACCAGTTAGCATCACCAGGTTAACATCAGCAGGTTAGCATCACCAGTTAACATCAGCAGGTTAGCATCACCAGGTTAACATCAGCAGGTTAGCATCATCAGGTTAACATCTCCAGGTTAACATCAGCAGGTTAGCATCACCAGGTTAACATCAGCAGGTTAGCATCACCAGTTATCACCAGGTTAGCATCACCAGGTTAGCATCACCAGGTTAACATCAGCAGGTTAGCATCACCAGTTAGCATCACCAGGTTAACATCAGCAGGTTAGCATCACCAGTTAACATCACCAGGTTAGCATCACCAGGTTAACATCAGCAGGTTAGCATCACCAGTTAACATCACCAGGTTAGCATCACCAGGTTAACATCAGCAGGTTAGCATCACCAGGTTAACACCTCCAGGTTAACATCACCAGGTTAGCATCACCAGGTTAACATCAGCAGGTTAGCATCACCAGGTTAACACCTCCAGGTTAACATCACCAGGTTAGCATCACCAGGTTAACATCAGCAGGTTAACATCACCAGTTAACATCACCAGGTTAGCATCACCAGGTTAACATCAGCAGGTTAGCATCACCAGGTTAACACCTCCAGGTTAACATCACCAGGTTAGCATCACCAGGTTAACATCAGCAGGTTAGCATCACCAGGTTAGCATCAGCAGGTTAACATCAGCAGGTTAGCATCACCAGGTTAAAACCTCCAGGTTAACATCACCAGGTTAGCATCACCAGGTTAACATCAGCAGGTTAGCATCACCAGTTAACATCAGCAGGTTAGCATCACCAGGTTAACACCTCCAGGTTAACATCAGCAGGTTAGCATCACCAGGTTAACATCAGCAGGTTAGCATCACCAGGTTATCATCACCAGGTTAGCATCAGCAGGTTAGCATCACCAGGTTAACATCAGCAGGTTAGCATCACCAGTTAACATCACCAGGTTAGCATCACCAGTTAGCATCACCAGGTTAACATCAGCAGGTTAGCATCACCAGTTAACATCACCAGGTTAGCATCACCAGGTTAACATCAGCAGGTTAGCATCACCAGGTTAACACCTCCAGGTTAACATCACCAGGTTAGCATCACCAGGTTAACATCACCAGGTTAGCATCACCAGGTTAACACCTCCAGGTTAACATCACCAGGTTAGCATCACCAGGTTAACATCAGCAGGTTAGCATCACCAGGTTAACATCAGCAGGTTAACATCACCAGTTAACATCACCAGGTTAGCATCACCAGGTTAACATCAGCAGGTTAGCATCACCAGGTTAACATCTCCAGGTTAACATCAGCAGGTTAGCATCACCAGGTTAACATCAGCAGGTTAGCATCACCAGTTATCACCAGGTTAGCATCACCAGGTTAACATCACCAGGTTAGCATCACCAGGTTAACATCAGCAGGTTAGCATCACCAGTTAGCATCACCAGGTTAACATCAGCAGGTTAGCATCACCAGTTAACATCACCAGGTTAGCATCACCAGTTAGCATCACCAGGTTAACATCAGCAGGTTAGCATCACCAGTTAACATCACCAGGTTAGCATCACCAGGTTAACATCAGCAGGTTAGCATCACCAGGTTAACACCTCCAGGTTAACATCACCAGGTTAGCATCACCAGGTTAACACCTCCAGGTTAACATCACCAGGTTAGCATCACCAGGTTAACATCAGCAGGTTAACATCACCAGTTAACATCACCAGGTTAGCATCACCAGGTTAACATCAGCAGGTTAGCATCACCAGGTTAACACCTCCAGGTTAACATCACCAGGTTAGCATCACCAGGTTAACATCATCAGGTTAGCATCACCAGGTTAACACCTCTAGGTTAACATCAGCAGGTTAGCATCACCAGGTTAACATCAGCAGGTTAGCATCACCAGGTTAAAACCTCCAGGTTAACATCACCAGGTTAGCATCACCAGGTTAACATCAGCAGGTTAGCATCACCAGTTAACATCAGCAGGTTAGCATCACCAGGTTAACACCTCCAGGTTAACATCAGCAGGTTAGCATCACCAGGTTAACATCAGCAGGTTAGCATCACCAGTTAACATCAGCAGGTTAGCATCACCAGGTTAACACCTCCAGGTTAACATCAGCAGGTTAGCATCACCAGGTTAGCATCAGCAGGTTAGCATCACCAGTTAGCATCACCAGGTTAACATCAGCAGGTTAGCATCACCAGTTAACATCACCAGGTTAGCATCACCAGTTAGCATCACCAGGTTAACATCAGCAGGTTAGCATCACCAGTTAACATCACCAGGTTAGCATCACCAGGTTAACATCAGCAGGTTAGCATCACCAGGTTAACACCTCCAGGTTAACATCACCAGGTTAGCATCACCAGGTTAACATCATCAGGTTAGCATCACCAGGTTAACACCTCCAGGTTAACATCACCAGGTTAGCATCACCAGGTTAACATCATCAGGTTAGCATCACCAGGTTAACACCTCTAGGTTAACATCAGCAGGTTAGCATCACCAGGTTAACATCAGCAGGTTAGCATCACCAGGTTAAAACCTCCAGGTTAACATCACCAGGTTAGCATCACCAGGTTAACATCAGCAGGTTAGCATCACCAGTTAACATCAGCAGGTTAGCATCACCAGGTTAACACCTCCAGGTTAACATCAGCAGGTTAGCATCACCAGGTTAACATCAGCAGGTTAGCATCACCAGTTAACATCAGCAGGTTAGCATCACCAGGTTAACACCTCCAGGTTAACATCAGCAGGTTAGCATCACCAGGTTAGCATCAGCAGGTTAGCATCACCAGTTAGCATCACCAGGTTAACATCAGCAGGTTAGCATCACCAGTTAACATCACCAGGTTAGCATCACCAGTTAGCATCACCAGGTTAACATCACCAGGTTAGCATCACCAGGTTAACATCAGCAGGTTAGCATCACCAGGTTAACATCAGCAGGTTAGCATCACCAGGTTAACACCTCCAGGTTAACATCACCAGGTTAGCATCACCAGGTTAACATCACCAGGTTAGCATCACCAGGTTAGCACCTCCAGGTTAACATCACCAGGTTAGCATCACCAGGTTAACACCTCTAGGTTAACATCAGCAGGTTAGCATCACCAGGTTAACATCATCAGGTTAGCATCACCAGGTTAACACCTCCAGGTTAACATCAGCAGGTTAGCATCACCAGGTTAACATCAGCAGGTTAGCATCACCAGGTTAAAACCTCCAGGTTAACATCACCAGGTTAGCATCACCAGGTTAACATCAGCAGGTTAGCATCACCAGTTAACATCAGCAGGTTAGCATCACCAGGTTAACACCTCCAGGTTAACATCAGCAGGTTAGCATCACCAGGTTAACATCAGCAGGTTAGCATCACCAGTTAACATCAGCAGGTTAGCATCACCAGGTTAACACCTCCAGGTTAACATCAGCAGGTTAGCATCACCAGGTTAGCATCAGCAGGTTAGCATCACCAGTTAGCATCACCAGGTTAACATCAGCAGGTTAGCATCACCAGGTTAACACCTCCAGGTTAACATCACCAGGTTAGCATCACCAGGTTAACATCAGCAGGTTAGCATCACCAGTTAGCATCACCAGGTCAACATCAGCAGGTTAGCATCACCAGTTAACATCACCAGGTTAGCATCACCAGTTAGCATCACCAGGTCAACATCAGCAGGTTAGCATCACCAGTTAACATCACCAGGTTAGCATCACCAGGTTAACACCTCCAGGTTAACATCAGCAGGTTAGCATCACCAGTTAACATCACCAGGTTAGCATCACCAGGTTAACATCAACAGGTTAGCATCACCAGGTTAACACCTCCAAGTTAACATCAGCAGGTTAGCATCACCAGGTTAACATCAGCAGGTTAGCATCACCAGGTTAACACCTCCAGGTTAACATCACCAGGTTAGCATCACCAGGTTAACATCAGCAGGTTAGCATCACCAGTTAACATCACCAGGTTAACATCAGCAGGTTAGCATCACCAGGTTAACACCTCCAGGTTAACATCACCAGGTTAACATCAGCAGGTTAGCATGACCAGTTAACATCAGCAGGTTAGCATCACCAGGTTAACACCTCCAGGTTAGCATCACCAGGTTAACATCACCAGGTTAGCATCACCAGGTTAACGTCACCAGGTTAACACACACTGCTCAGCCAATCACACGTCAACGACTCGGTGCATGGAGACAGACGGATCAAGACGACTTGATGCAGTTTGAACCTCCTGACATCTACAGGTAAAGATGTACAAAGGACTTCAAATGATAGTGTTATGAATGTACGGTGGCTTTCAGGGGCCAAACTTCTCCCAGACAAGTGTGTGAGTGGATCCAGGTGGCTCAGGTGCAGAAACCATTGCCTTACACGTAACTACGTCTAGGTAGTGTACATGCGTACGGTCATCACCTACGAGTTCTTAAAGGACAAAACGGTTCTCCGATACGTATCGGGCAAATCTGGCTCTGCAGGTGTAGCGTTCAGCATGCAGTGTTTTTTGTCCGTTCAGAGACAACGTGGTGAAAATGGTGGCACAAACAGAATCTGCCATGTAGGTGGACCCACAGCAAGTCACAGGAACTGGCTCATCCATGAAGAATAGAAATGTATTTATGGAAGGTGATTAGATACCAGTAGTTTTTCCTGTTCATGCCCACGGTACCGTCACGACCCTGATCAGGCTTCAGAAACAGCAGATCTACAACCGGTTCCAGGGTCTCCTCGATGTCAGAGCACAGCAGCTTGGAAAGGCAACAGGAAGTTAAATAACCATCCAAGCAGGTATTTTTCGCACCGGGATCATAACAACACGTCCAGCATGGAAGCAGATGGTCTCCAGCAGCTTAAGACCCCACCAGGTGTCCCTCCTGTCAGTAAGGCTACCATTCACACAGACTTCCCGGAGCGTTGCTGGTCTGATGGGTCTCCATGTCAGCTCTACGTTCAGATGGGAGCTTCAGTTTGCCATGGTCTCCAGAGGTCTCCACGGGTCTCCAGAGGTCTCCACGGGTCTCCACGGGTCTCCAGAGGTCTCCACGGGTCTCCACGGGTCTCCAGAGGTCTCCAGAGGTCTCCAGGGGTCTCCAGAGGTCTCCAGAGGTCTCCACGGGTCTCCACGGGTCTCCAGGGGTCTCCAGAGGTCTCCAGAGGTCTCCAGAGGTCTCCAGAGGTCTCCACGGGTCTCCATGGGTCTCCAGAGGTCTCCAGAGGTCTCCACGGGTCTCCACGGGTCTCCAGAGGTCTCCATGGGTCTCCATGGGTCTCCAGAGGTCTCCAGAGGTCTCCACGGGTCTCCAGAGGTCTCCACGGGTCTCCAGAGGTCTCCACGGGTCTCCAGAGGTCTCCACGGGTCTCCAGAGGTCTCCAGAGGTCTCCAGAGGTCTCCAGAGGTCTCCATGGGTCTCCATGGGTCTCCACGGGTCTCCACGGGTCTCCACGGGTCTCCAGAGGTCTCCAGAGGTCTCCAGAGGTCTCCAGAGGTCTCCACGGGTCTCCACGGGTCTCCAGAGGTCTCCAGAAGTCAATGCAACAGAAGAGAGCTCCTCCTGGATGTGGAGCACGTCGGTACTGCATGTGGTTTCCAAGGCAATCATTTAGATTTATTCAGCCACCAGAAAACGTTTCCATCATGGTGCAGAAACCAGAAAAGCAGGATGGATGTTCTGAGAGAACTGTGTCTGAAGCGGGCCGAGTCGTCGGGTTAATCTGTAATTCAAAGAAGAGGAAGAAGGAGTGAAGCCTCAAACAGAGACGCTTTTTCCTGCACCGTTCCTCTCCTCTGCAGATAATTAGAACTGTAACAAGGTGTTATTGACATTGTGAAAGTGTGTACATGCGTGTACTCTCCCAGGGTGTGCTGCACGTGTCTAAATACGTCTCCAGCTGCTGATAATCATCGCAGAGAAGCAGAAAGAAATTCATAAACAGGAAATCGACTAACAAAATGATTCTTTGTGGAGCGAAAAACGATTTTCTGCAGATGCTGCAGAAGAATCGTTTGACTCAGACGCTCGTCTGAAGAGTGTGAGAGGAGCAGATGGATGATGACCAGGTCATCAGCAGCACTGTGAACTTCCAGCCACACGGCACCTCGTCCAGTTCCAGATGCAGAAACACAGAGAAGCTGGAGAACGCAGCGACACAGTGTGTGTGTGTGTGTGTGTGTGTGTGTGTGTGTGTGTGTGTGTGTGTGTGTGTGTGTGTGTGTGTGTGTGTGTGTGTGTGGAGAGCCTGTCCTACCATAAGCAGCGGTGTGTTACACACACACACACACACACACACACACACACACACACACACACACACACACACACACACACACACACACACACACACAGCCAGCACCATGCAACACCTTCCTGGCATCAGAACATGACACACAAACATGACATCCAGCAGTTTCTGATCTTTCTCCTTGGTCCGTAGAGACCCCTCCCCCCTCCAGCCACCCCACCCAGATTTACCTGGTAAGTTCTTTTCTCTTCTTCTGTGTTTTATAGCGGATTGTCAGAACAACCCGTGGAATAATGGCCGCATCCCAACCAGGGCTTTTCTCCTGTCAACTCATCACCTCTGAACACGTTTTTGGAGAATTTCTGCTTTCAGTGACCAACTTCTTTCACATTTGTGGCATAAAATGCAGATTTTTACGGACCGATACATGAGTGTGGGCCTGAAGCCCCTTCACATGCAGGTGTAGCAACTCCAGCTTTCTGCCTGTCTGCTCTGCTTCAGCTGCAACCACACACTATCAGGTTGTGTTGGAAACTGGTTTTATCCATCGGCTGGGATTTCCATGCTGGAAACTGCCAAGTTGCTCTTCACAGTGTCAGTTTTCTTTTTTACTTCTAGCGCAAAAGTCTGCTAAGTTGAGGTGTGCCGCGGTTTTTAAAGCGCTTCGTTGCAGATGTATTTGTACTTATCTTTGGACAAACTTTCCTGCCTTTTAGTGAGAAAATTCCCAACTATCAGGGAACAAAAGCTGCACCTTTCCTCCACTTTTAGCTGTACAAAGAATCCATGAGCCGGATTCTAACCCGTCAGATGGAATATTTCTTCACATGATGAGTACTTGTCTCACACAGCGCCTTCATTCTGCAGCACATTAAAACTGAGGACATGCGGCAGGATTCCCAACCTGCGCTTCCATCTGAGCAGATTCCCAGTTCATAAATCCTGTGATTCAAATTTCTTCTGGTCGGAAAAAGAAGAATAAAATCCTCCTGAAAACCTGAAACTACTCAGCCCAAGTCTGCCAGCAGCACTGTGGAGCTCGGCAGATGCTTCACAACCCATCAATCTTAAACATCAGAGATAGTCAGGAACTAAATCCTGCGAGGAGGAGGGGGGCAGATTCGTGTGATGCCTCTCCTGGAAGGCAAAAGATTTAATAAAACGGTTCCACTACGACAAAGAGTCGAAATAAATCAAAGGACATGGAGTCGTGTCCACACGCGTCTCAGCCTGTGGAGGTAAATGTTAAAGAAGAATTGACATGGCCTGATGAAACTACTAAAAGCTTTTGCCATCAACAAAAGCAGTTATTTGGTTTGGTGTCTCAAAGAGTCTTTAATTTGATTGATGAATCAACAGCTGAAATGTTTCACTGCTGCTCTGCAGTCCGAGTCACGATCCGTCTCACCAGCAGGCAATCATTAAGCTACTCGCTGCCGCATCCGCGCCGTCAGCCACCCTGGAACTAACGGGAAGATTGTCCTTATTCTGGCTTCAGTGCACCTAAAGTACAAAATCTTCATTCTTAATTTTCTCAGGAGTTGTATTAATATGAAATATTTTCATATCAAATTTTATTTATAAAGTTCCTTTCATGACAAAAAGCAACAAAAAAAGCTTTAAAATGAAAATTATTAATACATATTAAGATAAAACTATAATTCAAATAAAGAACACAACAGCAATAAAAATATAGTAAATTATAAAAATGATAAATTAAAATATAACCCATAACAAACATGTGACTGTGAGGAAACAATATTCTGGGAATCCAAACACACCAGGAGCCAGCCCACCCACGACCATCCAGGCGGTGCAGGAACCCCCCTGATCACGGCCCACCGCAGCCATAGGGCTGCAGTGCAGGACCCCACCCGTCCCGACAGCGGCCCTGCAGGCCGAGCAGCCAGGCCCCCCTGCATGGTGGGTCCCCATGAGGAAAACACCGGAACAGGGGAAATCTGCCAGTTAGATCCCAGCTTCACCAGACTACATCTTCAGCAAGATCTAGACCAGCATGTTGCCTCGGATACGGGTGTGTGAATGTGTGGGAGATTTCTGAGGTGGTGATGTGTCGGTGAAGAAGTCCTGAGGTGGAAAAACACTGAGAGGTTCGATGACTGGATGCTGAACTCCATATGGAGAAGCCTCGGCGTCGGAGAGTGGTAAGGTACGGCAGGAAAGAAGAAGAACAGGAAGCAGACAGATGGAAAGGTGGTGGGGGGGGACCAGCATCAGGAGCCTTCCTGATGCTGGTCCTGACCATGTCCGTCCCTTCATCAGCCCGGTACCTGCAGGGGGGCACCCAATCATTTAGTGACCCCACACTTTTCATACTTTGTGGGATTACATTTTGGATTAAAATGGAATTAAAAGCAGTTTTCTGTCTTGGTTGGAGGTTTCATGAGAACATTCTGTCCTGTGTTTTACACTCTAGGTAACTGCTGTGGTGGATTTGAGGAAAAAAAACAATAATCTAAGAACAGCAGCAGCAGCAGTTTGCAGCCGTTGCTTCTACTCAATATTTTCAGATCTATATTACAACCCTGCATGAGTGCCGCTGCTTTCCCTCCATGCCTCATTTCTGCTGCTCTTCCATGCACAAGGCTCCCGAGATGCTGCGTATCCTGAAGAGCTCTAAAAACCCTTAAGATGTCATTATTATTCACTTTAAACAAAACGCTCAGCGTATTTCCCTGCTGGAAGCTCAAACATGCAAACGGTAAGCAGATGCTGAACATGACCAGAAACATGAAGCAGAGCTGTGAGAAGATGCTGAACATGACCAGAAACATGAAGCAGAACTGTGAGAAGATGCTGAACATGACCAGAAACATGAAGCAGAACTGTGAGAAGATGCTGAACATGACCAGAAACATGAAGCAGAACTGTGAGAAGATGCTGAACATGACCAGAAACATGAAGCAGAACTGTGAGAAGATGCTGAACATGACCAGAAACATGAAGCAGAGCTGTGAGAAGATGCTGAACATGACCAGAAACATGAAGCAGAACTGAGAAGATGCTGAACATGACCAGAAACATGAAGCAGAACTGTGAGAAGATGCTGAACATGACCAGAAACATGAAGCAGAACTGTGAGAAGATGCTGAACATGACCAGAAACATGAAGCAGAGCTGTGAGAAGATGCTGAACATGACCAGAAACATGAAGCAGAGCTGTGAGAAGATGCTGAACATGACCAGAAACATGAAGCAGAACTGTGAGAAGATGCTGAACATGACCAGAAACATGAAGCAGAGCTGTGAGAAGATGCTGAACATGACCAGAAACATGAAGCAGAGCTGTGAGAAGATGCTGAACATGACCAGAAACATGAAGCAGAACTGTGAGAAGATGCTGAACATGACCAGAAACATGAAGCAGAACTGTGAGAAGATGCTGAACATGACCAGAAACATGAAGCAGAGCTGTGAGAAGATGCTGAACATGACCAGAAACATGAAGCAGAACTGTGAGAAGATGCTGAACATGACCAGAAACATGAAGCAGAACTGAGAAGATGCTGAACATGACCAGAAACATGAAGCAGAGCTGTGAGAAGATGCTGAACATGACCAGAAACATGAAGCAGAACTGTGAGAAGATGCTGAACATGACCAGAAACATGAAGCAGAGCTGTGAATGCCGCTCCCTGCAGGTCTGCTCCGTTTGTCCAGATGAAAGCTACACATCGGGGTAGAAATACAGGCAGCAGGCTTCTGGACAACGAAGGTCTGCTGGATCTCTGGTCCCTCAGGGATCCTGAAGGTTGGTAACTTCTGAGAAGGTTTTGTTCAGGTGTTTGATAGCAGTGTTGCTTCTTCCTTCTGAACATCTAACTTTATTTTTTCTTTGTAGAAATTCATTTTGTGGTCAGATGCTTCTCAGGACGTTTGTCTAAACTCATTCCATCCTCTCCGTCTCTCCTGGCGACCAGGAGTCCTCACTGGATCTGACAGGAAGACGGTTTTAATCTTTATGAGATAAAACTCCAGACAAACGCAGTCAGTTTGTCTGACAGCAGAAAGTCTGGATTTTACTCCAAGCAGCTCTGTTTAAACTTTGAACTGTAAAACAGGTTAAATCTGGATCCTTTCTGCATCCCGTCTCTTTCTTTTCCAGCCAGGCAGACAGTTGGACTTTCCCAGCTTCCCTCTCTCGGGTTGGAAATAAGTCGTGGCTTTGCGGTGTAACGACCTGGTTGTGTGTCGTGGAAACAAAGTTTTAATGTTGCAAAGTCTTGATTCATCTCAACTTATGTCTCATATCATTGTTTTATTTAACTCTGACAAAAGAGGAAAATTGGGAAATATTTCATGAAAATTGCAAAATTTTACATTTTTTCATGTATTATATTGTTGCTAACACTTAAAATTAAACTAAAACTTTAGAAAATCCATGAAAATAGCTCGATCATTATTAATACTAAATTACATCCTCAGGAAATGAATAAATCACTGTGAATCAATAAGAATGATAAAGTACAATAGAAATGTTAGATAGCAGACAGTAAAACACGAATAAAACTTAACAGTGTAATGCTTAATAAATAATAATAATAATAATAATAATAATAATAATATTGGTAACATTGGTAACCAACATGCAGCAGTTTCTCTGATGTACAGCTTTAAATTAAAACCAGTATATATAGGCCTTCAGGGCCTGAAAGGAACGGGGGGGGGGGGGGGGGGGGGGGGGGGCGGCATGTGTCACGTTTTAACAGAAGCTTTCCTCCAGTCGCTTTATGATGCGAAATGACACGTGAAATGTGAAGAGCGGAGTGAAAGTTCATTGCATGGCGTCGGTCCTTAATGGGATGAAATGAGTCGCGAAACACGCAGAGTGAGAACAAGAGTCATGACTCGCTGTTTTATTTAGAAGCAACTTCATGATACTGGGCTGATCTGCTGGGAGGACTGTGTCACCATGTTGGAGCCTTTATCCAACCAGTCGGGACGATGACGGAGGTTCAAGCAGCGAAGACGGAAAACCCGCAGCAACAACCAACCCGCAGCGACAACCAACCAGCAGCGACAACCAACCCGCAGCGACAACCAACCAGCAGCGACAACCAACCAGCAGCGACAACCAACCCGCAGCGACAACCAACCAGCAGCGACAACCAACCAGCAGCGACAGCCAACCCGCAGCGACAGCCAACCCGCAGCGACAACCAACCCGCAGCGACAACCAACCCGCAGCGACAACCAACCCGCAGCGACAACCAACCCGCAGCGACAACCAACCAGCAGCGACAGCCAACCCGCAGCGACAACCAACCAGCAGCGACAACCAACCAGCAGCGACAGCCAACCCGCAGCGACAGCCAACCCGCAGCGACAACCAACCCGCAGCGACAACCAACCCGCAGCGACAACCAACCCGCAGCGACAACCAACCCGCAGCGACAACCAACCAGCAGCGACAGCCAACCCGCAGCGACAACCAACCAGCAGCGACAGCCAACCCGCAGCGACAACCAACCAGCAGCGACAACCAACCCGCAGCGACAACCAACCAGCAGCGACAACCAACCAGCAGCGACAGCCAACCCGCAGCGACAGCCAACCAGCAGCGACAACCAACCCGCAGCGACAACCAACCCGCAGCGACAACCAACCCGCAGCGACAACCAACCCGCAGCGACAGCCAACCAGCAGCGACAGCCAACCCGCAGCGACAGCCAACCAGCAGCGACAACCAACCCGCAGCGACAACCAACCCGCAGCGACAACCAACCCGCAGCGACAACCAACCCGCAGCGACAACCAACCAGCAGCGACAACCAACCCGCAGCGACAACCAACCCGCAGCGACAACCAACCAGCAGCGACAGCCAACCCGCAGCGACAGCCAACCAGCAGCGACAACCAACCCGCAGCGACAACCAACCCGCAGCGACAACCAACCCGCAGCGACAACCAACCCGCAGCGACAACCAACCAGCAGCGACAGCCAACCCGCAGCGACAGCCAACCAGCAGCGACAACCAACCCGCAGCGACAACCAACCCGCAGCGACAACCAACCCGCAGCGACAACCAACCCGCAGCGACAACCAACCAGCAGCGACAACCAACCCGCAGCGACAACCAACCCGCAGCGACAACCAACCAGCAGCGACAGCCAACCCGCAGCGACAGCCAACCAGCAGCGACAACCAACCCGCAGCGACAACCAACCCGCAGCGACAACCAACCCGCAGCGACAACCAACCCGCAGCGACAACCAACCAGCAGCGACAGCCAACCCGCAGCGACAGCCAACCAGCAGCGACAACCAACCCGCAGCGACAACCAACCCGCAGCGACAACCAACCCGCAGCGACAACCAACCCGCAGCGACAACCAACCAGCAGCGACAACCAACCCGCAGCGACAACCAACCCGCAGCGACAACCAACCCGCAGCGACAGCCAACCCGCAGCGACAGCCAACCCGCAGCGACAACCAACCCGCAGCGACAGCCAACCCGCAGCGACAGCCAACCCGCAGCGACAACCAACCCGCAGCGACAACCAACCCGCAGCGACAACCAACCAGCAGCGACAACCAACCCGCAGCGACAACCAACCCGCAGCGACAACCAACCCGCAGCGACAACCAACCCGCAGCGACAACCAACCAGCAGCGACAACCAACCCGCAGCGACAACCAACCCGCAGCGACAACCAACCCGCAGCGACAACCAACCAGCAGCGACAACCAACCCGCAGCGACAACCAACCCGCAGCGACAACCAACCCGCAGCGACAACCAACCCGCAGCGACAACCAACCCGCAGCGACAACCAACCCGCAGCGACAGCCAACCCGCAGCGACAGCCAACCCGCAGCGACAGCCAACCCGCAGCGACAGCCAACCCGCAGCGACAACCAACCCGCAGCGACAACCAACCCGCAGCGACAACCAACCAGCAGCGACAGCCAACCAGCAGCGACAGCCAACCCGCAGCGACAGCCAACCCGCAGCGACAACCAACCCGCAGCGACAACCAACCCGCAGCGACAACCAACCCGCAGCGACAACCAACCCGCAGCGACAACCAACCCGCAGCGACAGCCAACCCGCAGCGACAACCAACCCGCAGCGACAACCAACCCGCAGCGACAACCAACCCGCAGCGACAGCCAACCCGCAGCGACAGCCAACCCGCAGCGACAACCAACCCGCAGCGACAACCAACCCGCAGCGACAACCAACCCGCAGCGACAACCAACCCGCAGCGACAACCAACCAGCAGCGACAACCAACCCGCAGCGACAACCAACCCGCAGCGACAGCCAACCCGCAGCGACAGCCAACCCGCAGCGACAACCAACCCGCAGCGACAGCCAACCCGCAGCGACAGCCAACCCGCAGCGACAACCAACCCGCAGCGACAACCAACCAGCAGCGACAACCAACCCGCAGCGACAACCAACCAGCAGCGACAACCAACCAGCAGCGACAGCCAACCCGCAGCGACAACCAACCAGCAGCGACAGCCAACCCGCAGCGACAACCAACCCGCAGCGACAACCAACCCGCAGCGACAACCAACCAGCAGCGACAACCAACCCGCAGCGACAACCAACCAGCAGCGACAACCAACCAGCAGCGACAACCAACCCGCAGCGACAACCAACCCGCAGCGACAGCCAACCAGCAGCGACAGCCAACCCGCAGCGACAGCCAACCCGCAGCGACAACCAACCCGCAGCGACAACCAACCCGCAGCGACAACCAACCCGCAGCGACAACCAACCCGCAGCGACAACCAACCCGCAGCGACAACCAACCCGCAGCGACAACCAACCCGCAGCGACAACCAACCCGCAGCGACAACCAACCCGCAGCGACAACCAACCCGCAGCGACAACCAACCAGCAGCGACAACCAACCAGCAGCGACAACCAACCAGCAGCGACAGCCAACCCGCAGCGACAACCAACCCGCAGCGACAACCAACCCGCAGCGACAACCAACCCGCAGCGACAGCCAACCCGCAGCGACAGCCAACCCGCAGCGACAACCAACCCGCAGCGACAGCCAACCCGCAGCGACAGCCAACCCGCAGCGACAACCAACCCGCAGCGACAACCAACCCGCAGCGACAGCCAACCCGCAGCGACAACCAACCCGCAGCGACAACCAACCCGCAGCGACAACCAACCCGCAGCGACAGCCAACCCGCAGCGACAGCCAACCCGCAGCGACAGCCAACCCGCAGCGACAGCCAACCCGCAGCGACAGCCAACCCGCAGCGACAGCCAACCCGCAGCGACAACCAACCCGCAGCGACAACCAACCCGCAGCGACAACCAACCCGCAGCGACAGCCAACCCGCAGCGACAGCCAACCCGCAGCGACAGCCAACCCGCAGCGACAGCCAACCAGCAGCGACAACCAACCCGCAGCGACAACCAACCCGCAGCGACAACCAACCAGCAGCGACAACCAACCAGCAGCGACAACCAACCAGCAGCGACAACCAACCAGCAGCGACAGCCAACCCGCAGCGACAACCAACCCGCAGCGACAACCAACCAGCAGCGACAGCCAACCCGCAGCGACAACCAACCCGCAGCGACAACCAACCAGCAGCGACAGCCAACCAGCAGCGACAACCAACCCGCAGCGACAGCCAACCCGCAGCGACAACCAACCCGCAGCGACAACCAACCCGCAGCGACAACCAACCAGCAGCGACAACCAACCAGCAGCGACAACCAACCAGCAGCGACAGCCAACCAGCAGCGACAACCAACCAGCAGCGACAACCAACCCGCAGCGACAACCAACCCGCAGCGACAACCAACCAGCAGCGACAACCAACCCGCAGCGACAACCAACCCGCAGCGACAACCAACCCGCAGCGACAACCAACCCGCAGCGACAACCAACCCGCAGCGACAACCAACCCGCAGCGACAACCAACCCGCAGCGACAACCAACCCGCAGCGACAACCAACCAGCAGCGACAGCCAACCAGCAGCGACAACCAACCAGCAGCGACAACCAACCAGCAGCGACAACCAACCAGCAGCGACAACCAACCAGCAGCGACAGCCAACCAGCAGCGACAGCCAACCAGCAGCGACAACCAACCAGCAGCGACAACCAACCAGCAGCGACAGCCAACCAGCAGCGACAGCCAACCCGCAGCGACAACCAACCCGCAGCGACAGCCAACCAGCAGCGACAGCCAACCCGCAGCGACAGCCAACCCGCAGCGACAACCAACCAGCAGCGACGCTGCAACAGAAAAGTTTGTAGCGTCACTGGGATGGAGGGATGGATGGAGGGATGGATGGATGGAGGGATGGAGGGATGGATGGAGGGAGGGATGGAGGGATGGATGGATGGAGGGATGGATGGATGGAGGGATGGAGGATGGATGGAGGGATGGAGGGATGGATGGAGGGAGGGATGGATGGATGGATGGAGGGATGGATGGATGGAGGGATGGAGGGATGGAGGGAGGGATGGATGGATGGAGGGATGGAGGGATGGAGGGATGGATGGAGGGATGGAGGGATGGAGGGAGGGATGGATGGAGGGATGGATGGAGGGATGGAGGGAGGGATGGATGGAGGGATGAAGGGATGGAGGGAGGGATGAAGGGATGGATGGAGGGATGGAGGGAGGGATGGAGGGATGGAGGGAGGGAGTTATGGAGGGATGGATGGATGGAGGGATGGATGGAGGGAGGGATGGATGGATGGAGGGATGGAGGGATGGAGGGAGGGATGGATGGAGGGAGGGATGGATGGATGGAGGGATGGATGGAGGGATGGAGGGATGGAGGGAGGGATGGAGGGAGGGATGGATGGAGGGATGGAGGGATGGAGGGATGGATGGAGGGATGGAGGGATGGAGGGAGGGATGGATGGATGGAGGGAGGGAGTTATGGAGGGATGGATGGATGGAGGGACGGATGGAGGGATGGATGGATGGAGGGATGGAGGATGGATGGAGGGATGGATGGATGGATGGAGGGATGGATGGATGGATGGAGGGATGGATGGAGGGAGGGATGGAGGGAGGGATGGATGGAGGGAGGGATGGAGGGAGGGATGGATGGAGGGAGGGATGGAGGGATGGATGAAGGGAGAGATGGAGGGATGGAGGGAGGGATGGATGGATGGAGGGAGGGATGGATGGATGGATGGAGGGATGGAGGGATGGAGGGATGGAGGGAGGGATGGAGGGATGGATGGAGGGATGGAGGGAGGGATGGATGGAGGGATGGAGGGAGGGATGGATGGATGGAGGGATGGAGGGATGGATGGATGGATGGATGGATGAAGGGATGGAGGGAGGGATGGATGGAGGGATGGAGGGAGGGATGGATGGAGGGATGGAGGGAGGGATGGAGGGATGGATGGAGGGATGGAGGGAGGGATGGATGGAGGGATGGAGGGAGGGATGGATGGAGGGATGGATGGAGGGATGGAGGGAGGGATGGAGGGAGGGATGGATGGAGGGATGGAGGGATGGAGGGATGGATGGATGGAGGAGTCGGAGCTGCATGCTGCACCACAGCTCGGTGTCTGCAGCTCCATCCAGTCCCTGCCGCCCTCAGCTGGAGCAGCTCTCTGCAGTTAGACTGGACCAGTTCAGGAAGCTGCTAGAAGGTCGGAGCCTGAGGCGGGAAGAAAGCTCCTTTAAAGACGCACTACGTAACTTTCCAACCTTAAAACAGTGATTCTGACTCGGTGATGACACACTGACATTTATAAAAGCTGCATTTGTGGAGGCGGCGCCATGCAGCCCGTCCCTCGCCATCGCTCGTAGCGTTGCAGCCAAGTTGGTCGCCATGTCACACACACATGTAGCTGGATACAAACACTCCTGCCGTTGTGAACGGTTTTAGAGAAGAGAGGAAGACAGCGATGAAGAGCAGTCAGCAGCAGGCTGACTTTTACCTGCTGGAGAGGTTTCAGAGAACAGGCAGGATGCAAGATGGCCGACTGCCCTCCTCCCAGTAGACTCTCTACATTAACCAGCTTCTACTTTAGATGCAGCTGCTGTCCCGGTTCCAGCTGCAACCCTGTTTTCTCTGAGCGTGTCGACATCCTCTTCCTCAGCTTTCAGCCTTGACGTCGTCTTTAAAGTCCTCGTCTGAATAAATGTAGAAAAGGAGCCGATTTGTTCCTGACAGCCCTGCTGGGACTTTCAGCGCATTTCCAGAACAAAGCAGCAACTAATCAGGCAGAAAGACAGATTAATACAATAACTGTCTGAATTATCTGGGAATCTTTGGAGTTACTGATCTGAGAAAAGATCATTAACCCTCCGCTGCCCTGATCAGGTGCGACAGCCACAACTGGCCAGCGGGACGTACGTCCTGTTAAATATGATGTGGAAAACATTTCATCAGATGAACAGAAACTATGCTGCTCTACAGATCCAAAGTTTACTTAAATTCACAATTAATCACAATATTAAAACATCATGATTATTTATTATTATGTCCTAAAAACTGCTGACTTTCCAGAAAAGATTCCTCCTGAGCTACCAGTCGGTTTGGCTCCACTCGCTCCTGGAATGAAAGTTTCACCACATCCACGTTTTTCCTCTTGTGTTTTTGTTCCAACAAAAGGCGAGTTATTCCCTCCAAACACAGATTTAGTCCTCGCTGTCATCTTTATGAGGAAACAAAAGGAATGGCCAACATGTCGTTGGGAAGGATGTGGAGCGACAAACTGATGCGAAACAAATCACAGTCTAGAAATAACAAAACTTCAAAACACATAAATCAGGATTATTAAATTATCCCTTTAGAAAATATTAGTCTAAAACCTCTAAATAAAAAGCGTGTCAGAAACATTTTGTCTCAGTTAATCTACATGTATGTCGCGGTTAATCATCATGTCATCACATAATAAATCTACAAAATTCCATTTTATTGCAGTCCCGTGGAAGTTGGTCACATTTTCAGCTGCTTTACTTTTCCTCATAACTTCCCTCTGTTGCTTTGTCTCTTCATGATGTTTCCATCTAAAGATGGATGGAACAATGGAGGATTTCACATATTTCTAATGCTGAATTTATCAATAATAAATTATAATTATTTCTTTGAAACCATGCTGTGATGATCCTTCACACATAACTTCTGCTGAACTTGTCCATCCAGATGTTGCAGCGTTGGACTTGACCTACTTGGGGACGAGATGTGGAGTTTTCTGCCTTATAAGAGCAACATTTCCAACACGGTCACATCTGGTCCAATGAGGTTTATTCTACAGAAACTTCTCTCTCTCCACTATATCTTTTGCCAAGGGGACATTGAGGTGTGTGTGTGTGTGTGTGTGTGTTTGCCCTGGAGGAGCAGATGTGTGTGTCCAGAACAGATGTGCTCTGCTGGGGACCTCCTTTCAGCCCGATCGGACCCAGCTCTGCAGAGGCAAGTGGCCGCTCATGTTAAGCCTCTTAGTGCTGACTGACATGACGCTGAGGGAGGCTGCTGACCCAGATGCTGAACAGATGCAGGAACCTACATCTGTCTGCTGGCCATGAGAGAAAAAACAGGGAAAACTGAACGTGCTGATGTAAGTCATGCACACCCCAACATGCTGGCAGTGTTTGCAGGCATCAGCAGCAGTTTAGAACATTACAGATCAGATCGATCGATCCGACATCAGCCGTCGATGGCTTGCTAACAAAGCTGCAGTCAGCAGCGTCTGCAGGAGGCGATGATTCACCTGGTCATACAGGTTCCGCATAATTCAGACGATGAGCGCAAGGCCTGGGGAGCGACTGGGGATCAGCATGAATGATGGGAGGAACGTCACCGAGGGTTCTCCTGAGGAACGTCACTGTGGGTTCTCCTGAGGAACGTCACTGTGGGTTCTCCGGGGGAACGCCACCGTGAGTTCTCCTGAGGAACGCCGCCGAGGGTTCTCCTGAGGAACGCCGCCGAGGGTTCTCCTGAGGAACGTCGCCGAGGGTTCTCCTGAGGAACGTCGCCGTGGGTTCTCCTGAGGAACGTCGCCGTGGGTTCTCCTGAGGAACGTCACTGTGGGT
Organism: Telmatherina bonti; assembly: GCF_933228915.1. Taxonomy (NCBI): domain Eukaryota; kingdom Metazoa; phylum Chordata; class Actinopteri; order Atheriniformes; family Telmatherinidae; genus Telmatherina; species Telmatherina bonti. The sequence goes on from NC_136629.1 coordinate 39,713,667, forward strand.
TCTCCGGGGGAACGCCAACGTGAATTCTCCTGAGGAACGCCGCCGTGGGTTCTCCGGGGGAACGCCGCCGAGGGTTCTCCTGAGGAACGTCGCCGTGGGTTCTCCGGGGGAACGCCAACGTGAATTCTCCTGAGGAACGCCGCCGAGGGTTCTCCTGAGGAACGTCGCCGTGGGTTCTCCGGGGGAACGCCACCGAGGGTTCTCCTGAGGAACGTCGCCGTGAGTTCTCCTGAGGAACGTCGCCGTGGGTTCTCCTGAGGAACGTCGCCGTGGGTTCTCCTGAGGAACGCCGCCGTGGGTTCTCCTGAGGAACGCCGCCGTGGGTTCTCCTGAGGAACGCCGCCGTGGGTTCTCCTGAGGAACGCCGCCGTGGATTCTCCGGGGGAACGTCGCCGTGGGTTCTCCGGGGGAACGTCGCCGTGGGTTCTCCGGGGGAACGTCACCGTGGATTCTCCGGGGGAACGTCACCGTGGATTCTCCGGGGGAACGTCACCGTGGATTCTCCGGGGGAACGTCACCGTGGATTCTCCGGTGGAACGTCACCGTGGGTTCTCCTGAGGAACGCCGCCGTGGGTTCTCCGGGGGAACGTCGCCGTGGGTTCTCCGGGGCGTGACGGAATGGATGAAACATGGAGAAACATGGATGAACTAATTATCCCAACTGTTTCTGAATGAAAATATAAAATGATGGCATTACCAGGAAATCTGCACAATGATTGCCTCATGCCTGAAGTATCCTAGGGGATGCTGCTCGTTACAAACGCAGGAACTTTACCCAGCAAAACATATTTACTGGAAAATATTCAGAGATTTTAACGGCAAGCTGCAGAAACATACATATTCTACAATCCGTCGTGATACTGTGTTGCCGTGGAGACGAAGGAAAATATCAACTCTGTACAAATGGGGCCCCAGGATGCGTGTACATGTTGGGAAAAGATTTGCATCATTTGCATCCCAACATAAACATCTTAAAGGTGATACCTCTGTTGGTCTCCGTGTCCTGCTTGCAGCTCTTTGAGCTGCTGCAGTGATGCCATCACGTCTGAGTACAGTCAGAGTTTCACCCAGTTTTCAGAAGACATGTTCAGACATCCTGAAAAACAACAAGGAGTTTGCCAAACAATCCAAACCTGGACCGTAGCGGGCAGTCTGCACACAGCCACGACACTGAACACACACTCACACACACACATGACTGTGTGAGAGACGTTGCTGCATTTGTTTGAGGTTGTTCAGCTGCCAATTTACTCTCTTTGTCAGTTTTCTGTTGCTCAAACAAGCACTCTGCGTGAGCCCCCTTCAGCTCCACTCGGCCGTCTGCACTTCGTGGCCCTCTTAACAAACCTTCTACTCCTTTATCTCGTCCTTTCTTTGCTCTTGGCGTTGGTCGCTGCCTGCAGCAAACTTCTCTTCCAGCCCTGTGAACCCAGCGGAGAGCGAGGACAGACACCCAGAAACCAGGTTTTATGTTTGTTTCCACCTCCAGACTTCTGACTTTCCAGCTTTTTATCACAGCTGATCACAAACCTGCTGCAAGTGTTTCAGATGTACAAGTTACCCTGAAAGCACCACTTCTCCTGAGCTGCTTGCATGAAGGTGTCTGGAAGAGTCACTTTAAATCAGTGTTTCTCAGTCCAGGTCCCCATGATCCCCCTGCCCTGCATGTTTTACAGTGAGCCTAACACACCTCTTTGCACACACACACACCTCTTGCTTTTATTGTGGACGCACAAATCGCTTCATTGCAGCACGGCACAGGATTAAGTGGTAATTGTTGGATTACGTTGAACAAACTGTTACATAATGTTATATAATTCATTATAAAGACCTAAAATAAGTCTGCAAAGAAGGGAAAGAGTGATTCCACATATTTTATATTTGCTCTATAAATATTGCTTTTTCATATGTGATCATGCTGATTCTTGCCGCACTGTCGCCTCGCCTCTCCAGGGACTCCACACTGTAAATGAGTGTGTTGTTTACTTTGAGGCTCCTCTGCCAGACTGAAGCTTAGCTCTGGCAGGATGAGGGACTCCTCTCTCTCGGAGCTAAAAATGGGTTTGACTCAGATGATATTTCAAGCCATTAAAAACAAAGCCGAGCTCTGGGAAGGCGATGACCAGAGAGCAGCCGAGGGCCTGAGGGATGGCAATCCATCACTCCTTAAACCCCTCCATCTTCTCACTGCCTGTCCACCGAGACGCTCCCCAGTAAGGGTGGGGTGAAGGCAGAGGACCGCCATGCCCAGGTGGGGGTCAGAGCACCGAGGCATGAGTGGCGAGATGAGTGGAGGGATGGATTTTCTAGTGGATTTCATGTCCTAAGAGCCGGATACGTCGACAAAAGGGAAAGAAAAGATAAATAACTGGGTTTAAAACGCCGTTCTGGACCATTTTCTTAAAGATCATTTAGTTTCAAGTGAATGTGAGATGTGAAGATATCTTTGTTATTCTTTAGAAATATTACTGAAGTTCTACAAAATGACATCTTACCTGTTCAGAGAGGTGATGCAACATGCGGAGTAAAAACCGTCCATAAAGACACGCAGGTGAAATGTAAAATGTTCTGAGAAACATGAAACCAAACATCCACATGTGATGATGGGGACTGAAGACGCATTAATGAAGCAAAGTGAGTGAAAATCAGCTCCAGGCGCCCTCCGCTTATCCTTCACTCTCAGGTTTAAGCTAAGCTAGCATGCATACAAGTTCTTCTTATAATTAACTCCTCATTCCTTCGAGCAAGTTGACAATTTACTCGTGTAAACAGGTTGTATAGTGCAGTATTTTAGACAGGGCATGTCTTCTTGCTAAATTGCCTCTGACATTTCTTGAAGGGATCTGTCAAGGCAGGTTGGTAATTGGTTCCTGTTCAATCATGGCCTCGATGAAACAAACAGGAATGAGGAGCGTTGATCTCCTCCAGGTTAAGCCATTTTACTGCATCTGACAGAAAACAGATGATGGTATCGCAGGTGTCTGCATGTGCAGAAAATAAACAGAATAAAAACCAGGAATGAAAAGATGTGTCACTACGTCTAATTTCAGGCGTGAATCTGCTGCACGTCCGTTTCTAAACAAACTGACGGAAATATTCCTTTGATTCAACGCTGCCTGGACGCAACAAGTCTTCCAGAGTCTGGATCACAGTCAGCTCAGCACATATTTCATTCCTTCTGTAACCTTCACTCATTTGTACGACTCGGCTTCAATGAGCCTCTCTGTGGCGTCACAAGATGGCGACTTGCTCTGGGTTCGGTGGTGGCAGCTTTCACAGCTAGCATCTCCTCTGCCTGCACATAAAACACAAACTCCACTGCAGGGTGTCCAGCTCCAGTCCTCCAGGGCCACGATCCTGCAGGTTTCCCATGTATCCCTGCTCCAACACACCTGACTCAAACAGTGTCCAGAGCCCGTCGTCTCCACCCCAACCAGTCGAGGCAGATGCACTGCAAAAAATCCAACTTGTATCGGTTGGCCTGAAACAGTCATTTAAGTCGGTAAAACTTGAAAATATGTATTAATGGCATTTAAAGCAACAATGTTAGTAATCACAACAAAACAAGCAAGTTGTTTGCCCCAAAACAATTAGGTGAGTTGTTAAAAATGATAACTTTAAGTTGAAGTTCAATACAAGGGACAACAGTTCTGCTAACTTTAATTTCTTTGTTGTAAAATGCGGGAAAACCAACTTTATGAGTTTGCACTTTTCACTTGAAGTCTCACTTGGCTGTGCTGCCTCGAACTGGACTCCACACAGGTAAGTTTTTATTTAAATTAAGTTTAAATGGGATGGGAATTGTTGGCTAGTGTTGTGTAGTATGTTGTAGATTTATGGAGGAGGCAACCTACACATTTTCAATATTTAAACATAAACAGCTTTTCACTCAGCAGAACTGCTGCATGAGTTAGCAGCTCGCTTATCTGGGCTGAATCTGTTCAAACAGGACAAGACGTGTTAGCTTCTACTGGTTAGTACCGTTCAAACAGGACAAGACGTGTTAGCTTCTGCTGGTTAGTACCGTTCAAACAGGACAAGACGTGTTAGCTTCTACTGGTTAGTACCGTTCAAACAGGACAAGACATGTTAGCTTCTGCTGGTTAGTACCGTTCAAACAGGACAAGACATGTTAGCTTCTGCTGGTTAGTACCGTTCAAACAGGACAAGACGTGTTATCTTCTGCTGGTTAGTACCGTTCAAACAGGACAAGACGTGTTAGCTTCTGCTGGTTAGTACCGTTCAAACAGGACAAGACGTGTTAGCTTCTACTGGTTAGTACCGTTCAAACAGGACAAGACATGTTAGCTTCTGCTGGTTAGTACCGTTCAAACAGGACAAGACGTGTTATCTTCTGCTGGTTAGTACCGTTCAAACAGGACAAGACGTGTTAGCTTCTGCTGGTTAGTACCATTCAAACAGGACAAGACATGTTAGCTTCTGCTGGTTAGTACCGTTCAAACAGGACAAGACGTGTTAGCTTCTACTGGTTAGTACCGTTCAAACAGGACAAGACGTGTTAGCTTCTGCTGGTTAGTACCGTTCAAACAGGACAAGACGTGTTAGCTTCTGCTGGTTAGTACCGTTCAAACAGGACAAGACGTGTTATCTTCTGCTGGTTAGTACCGTTCAAACAGGACAAGACGTGTTAGCTTCTACTGGTTAGTACCGTTCAAACAGGACAAGACGTGTTATCTTCTGCTGGTTAGTACCGTTCAAACAGGACAAGACGTGTTAGCTTCTGCTGGTTAGTACCGTTCAAACAGGACAAGACGTGTTAGCTTCTGCTGGTTAGTACCGTTCAAACAGGACAAGACATGTTAGCTTTTTCTGGTTAGTATTCAGTTAATTCATGCTCGACTACTAGCTGCAGCTAAAGGAGTAGCCATTAGGGTATTATTGCTAACACATGAGCTGATATTTCATGTACTAAGTATCAGGACAACATGGAGCAGTTTGTGTAACACTATTTTGTAGTAACATTTACATCATGCCGAATTCAATAAAACACTTCATGCTACTACTATTTACATATTAAAATGATAAGATGTGAGTCATGTCAGAGTTGATAAAATTATTACAGTGTAATGGTAGGAAAGGCCAATCTACCTATTTAAAACATTGTGTTGGCCATAATATAGGCCTGCCCTGAATTTACTACATTGCTTTTGATTAAAAAAAGGTTGTACTATGACCCACTGTGAGTTCCCAGGCCTGGATATATTGTCCTGTTTAAAAGCAAGGAAATGCATTTAATTGACTGACCTGTTTTATACTGACTGCTGACTTTCTTAACCTAATCTGATGTAGGTGTTGGGTTTAGGTATAGATATAGGTTGATAACCTTAAATAATAAATGTTATTTTAATTCATGTTTACTGCAGCAAAATGTATTAAAAATAAAAACACTGAATGTGTACTCTTTTTAGCTCAAGGGTGTAGTCTAGTCCTTGCATTGTCATTAAATTTATAAAATGTTATGTATAATGTTTAACATTTCTGCTGACAGCCTTACTAATTCCCTGCAAATTGTCATCTTTGTTTTTCCAGATTGAAATGAATGCAGTTCAAGTTCTGCAAGTTTACCAACGCCATGGAAGCTGTTCAGCTGAAACATTATCGGCCACATCATGGAGGGTCAACATGGGTTTACAAACAGGGACTGCTGCACTTTCAGAACAATCAGGGCTTTGAAATCACATCTTTCATGATTGCATAGGACTGTCCAATTGTTCTTTTTTTTTAATCAGCACAAGTTGTCTTTCATTTTTCTTAAATTGATCAAAGCACAAACTGTTTTTTTATTTGCCTTTTTATTTGATTCAATGCTGCGAGTTTAAATAAAACTAAGGTTTGAGGATGTATGTTGCATCTATAATTATTTATGCATTTGATTAGAAGTTATTGAAATTAAATTATGAAGTTGTTACATTAGCAGTGTGCGATTTTAAATTACTCTTAAATTATTCTGCTATACTAACTTAATCAAATTCAAGTGGATTTTGCGAAAGAATTTGAGTTATTACAGTGTAAAATGATAAATTATTACAACTTATTAAAGAGTTAGAGCATGTAAGGATTAAAAGTTATAACCATGTAGATTTTTAAATTAGTACAACTTGTGGAACAGTTACCAGAACTAAAGATGAAAAGTTATTACAATATAAAATTATAATTTAGTGGAACTTACAGTTGAGTTGTAAAAAATGCTAATTTAGAGTTGACCAAACTCAAAAGCAAAACTTAAAATATTTGGTTTAGCTGTCCAACTTAAAATTTTATCGAAGTTTGTTGCCTTGAAATTTTAAGTTCACTCAACTTTTTCATTTTTACAGTGTGGCTGCCCTCCCTGAGCCGGGTTCTGCCGGAGGTTTTCTTCCTGTTAAAAGGGAGTTTTTTCCTTCCCACTGTCGCCTCGTGCAGCTCAGGATGGAGGATTGGATCCAAGTCATGACTCGATGCAATCAGTTGGTTTCTATTATAGGATATGTATGAACTGGCTGGAAATGATGTGGATGTAAAGTGTCCTGAGACAACATTGTTGTGAAGTGGCGCTGCACAAATAAAGCTGAATTTAAATAAACCTAATTGTCTGTTGGATCTATTTAATGGGAGCCAGGTGCGTTGGAGAAGGGATACATGGAAAACCTGCAGGACAGCGGCCCTCGTGGACCGACTTTGGGCACCCTGCTCTCCTGCATGGCTTGTTGCAGCGTGCAGCTAGCTTTGTTATCAAGCGATCTAAAACCAGGGAAGTTTTGTTCCAGTTTGGATCCTAAAAACTTCCACTTCTGCTATTTTTAGCTCAAAACAAAGAGATGCAGATGGAGAGTAAATGTAGTAAAAATACTCTGACATCTCAACATTAATCCTCTCTGACACACCCATGCACAGAAGAGACATTTTGTCTTTAGCCGCTGCAGCCGGAGCCGGCCGTGCACGCTATGCATCAACACAGCTGCCGCCAAAAACCCGCAGAATGACTCAATCTTCTGCCAAATAGGATGTGAAGGAGCTACTGGGAAGAGATTGATCCAGCAAATTAACGTCTCAGCTAGAAGGAGAAGGGGAGCAGGGGGGAGAAACCATCCCTGTAAAGGTTAATGTGAGTTTGGATGTTGGTTGCCAGAGGGAATCTGCTGCTCTAATGAGTGTGAGAGCAAGTTCCAACCAGCAGGATGGCATTTGGCCTCCTCCTGATGGCAGAGGAGGGGAGGCGTGTCAGCAATGGGAGAAACAAAAGAAGTAAAAGCTGCAGGGAATAAAAACACAGAGGAGGAGAGATTTTAACCTCATAGATCCGATTTCAATCAAATTTTGCTCCAAAAGTCAGATTTTAGAGTAAATTTTCCATCTGTTTATTTTTTCAGAGTTTGCTTCTTTGTTTTTGTATTGCAATCAATTCAGAATATATTGTTTATTTTTAAATGTTTTTTTTTTTTGTTTATAATTTGCATTTCTGTATTTACTTATTTTTTTTTATTTATTTATGCATTTATTCATTTTAATATAAATGTATTTGTTTATGCGTATTTATATTTAATATATTTCAGATCATTTTTGTTTTATCTTCAGGAAATTTAATTAAACTGCTTTAAATATAATTTATTAGAAACATTGCATAATATCAGGATTTTCTGTTGAATTAGAAGGAATAAAGCTTTTAGGTCTGAATTTAAACCAGATGCAACTAAATAAAAATTAACGCTTCAGAACGTGTTTGTAAAAATGTCCTGAAGAGGAGAATTCTTCAGCGAGTGAAATGTTGGGCAGGAGGAGGAACATGCGTCCCGTGGGATGCAGACGACGCAGATTCTCCTGGGAAACACGGGACCACTGGAGGATTCACATCACGTTGTGTTTACATTAAATGTTTACGGTGTGACGCCATCTCGCTGCTTTTCAGCTTCCAACCAGCAGTTCGAGGATTCTTAATGTTTAGAACATGAAGCAAAGATGAGAAGTTTAGTGAAACAATGAGGGAAACGTGAAACATGGCAGAATGACAGACGACACGACGACTTGTGTTTCCGTCGGTTGTTTAGAAAACAGCTGAACTGTGATGGAATCCAGTCTTATGATGCTGTTTACAGTTGAGGTGTGTTGCAGGTTTTTATGGGTCATAACAGTGAATATATGAGCTGTGCAGGTGTTCCCGCCTCCAACCCAGTGATTGTCATCAGCTCCGCCACCCTTCAGTGGACCAAGCGGTGCTGCTGTGGGTGCTGAGAGCTTGTGGTTCCAGTCTTCTGGAGGATCAAAAAAGAAATGAACTATTTCTGAATAATTATCTGTAACAAGGAAAATAAGTACAAAAGTAAAAAATCTGTCAGTTTTGGCGTCCTGTGTGATGTTCTTCCTGGTGACGTCCTCCGTTGGTTGTGCAGCCAAGACGACGTCGCCGTTCTGCATCCCATCACGTTTCTCATGTTAGAAAGTCGTCGTGGGAACTTTCTGGTGTAAATAATTCTGCATAAAAAGGAGAACTGGTTTTGTTTTAGTGACCCGTCACTTCAGAAACTGTTACGGTATTGTCTCTTCTGGATTTTATGGATGTAAATATTACTAATCCAGAAACATAATGATGATTGATTGTACAGTAGTCAGAAAATGCATCATTACACATGAGTGCTCATCAATATTCTAATAATAGCAGTGCTGCTGCACCTAATTTGCTTGTTTGTGTCAGGATGGAAGACAATTAAAGCCATTAGCGGAAACGCTAGCAATCAGGCCTCTGATTCTGTCTCTCATCCATGATGCTCGCCGCATGCAGAGCCGAGGAAACGTTTCAGGTACCAAAAACAACACGAGCAGCTGACATGACAGAAATCTGTAGAACTGACTGATTATTTCCAAGGAATCAGATTTGTGTGTAGAATGTGTGTAATAACACAACATTCACACCAAGTTATATCATGATATTCTCATCAGTCTGGAAGCATGAAGGTACATTATGCACTCCAGTGCTCTGAACGGCGGAGTACGCCCATCGTATCGTAACAAGACAGAAAAACTTCCTGCAACTCGCAGCAAACGTCCTGAAACAACTCCCAGCTACACAACAGGCTACTGAAGGCAACAAGACCAAAAATCCCAATCTTCACAGGGTCAGTGGCTTCTCTGCCGGCTGTGACCGAAGCCTTTCAGACCTCAGAACTGCTTTAGACGTCCGTCTCCAACCGGAGGAACATTTTCTCCAGAGTCCAACGCTCAACAGATGCAGAGTCCTGCAGGACTCACACCGTTCTCTACAACCTTTCATCGTGTAGAGATGCTAAAAATCCCTGTCATGCGACCACGGCTCATGTACATCTGGTCAAATGAAACAAACTGGTTAATCTGGTGGAAGGAAGCTGGAAAATAAGTCCAAGTCATGCAAGTTCCCACCATGTTCCTGCATCAAGTCCGGTTTTCTGAGGAACTCCATCCTAGAAGAAGCACTAACACCTCCATGTGTTTGGAGCAACCGTCTGTAGATCTGACAGGAGAAGGATTTCACACAGAGTCAGGTGTGTTGGAGACGGATGCATCTGAAAGCTGCGGGGCAGAAGATCTCCAGGACTAGACTGGGACCAGTTCAGAGTAAAGGTAGGCCTTCTCTTCGCATTTCCAAGTCATCATATTTACTGAAAAACTTGTTTTTGTCAATTGATGTAAACCATTTGTGGAGAACTTTGAATGCTGCAGATTTTCAGTGTTTCCCTGCTCCAACACACCAGATCGGCAGTAATGTCATCAGAGCAACGACTTCCTGTCAGAAGAGTTTAAAAAGATGTGATGAGATAGCTAAATGAAGCCAGTTCCACTCTCTCCGATGTCTTTGCATTTAAAAAAAGTTACCATAAATGTAAATTATTCAAACGTCAAACTGAACCGCTCAACATCTGGTGCGTAGCAGCATAACATGGTTCAGACCTCCACATCTGCTGCGTCACACTGGAAAAGAGACATTCATTATTAATATTGTGGTGTCAGTGTGGGTCTTAAAAGCTTTAAGAGCAGGTTTACTCCATGTACTTTCGAACAGATGATGCATATTATACGGCAGACATGGTGACACTCTGCCGAGACGAGCTGTCAGCTTTCAAATGAGGCTGGAACCAGAAGAAGACAGACAAAAGACGAAGCTGTCGCTCACGGCAACCGTTTGGGGTCAACGGAAGAGTCCGAGACAGAAAGACAGGAACTGATGAAGATTTAAAAAGAGATGGCTGCAAAGTGAAACGTTCAGGTGACGACTGCATGTTGCTGTTAGCGAGGCGTCAATTTCACTCGTTTCTTTTTACTTTGTAGAATTACATTCAGCCAACATGACGCATGAGACCGCTGGTGACCTGCAGAGACCCTGCTGGACACATCCTAAACTTCTTTATGCCTAAAGGTGAAAATGGAAGAGAATGCATGCAAACATTCTGATTCATAAGCTTTGCATTTGTAATAATAATATTGACCATTTCCAATTGATATGGTCAGTGTTAACAGTCATAGTCAAACACACACACACACACACACAGAAAGAGTTTTACTTTGAGTCACAATTAAAATGCCAAATCTTTTCTGTAGTAAAACGGTACTTTTGTTGCTACAAACCAGTTTTTTTCTCCTACTGTCTGACAGAGAATCAGGTTCACATTGCAGACTTGACAAACCGAAAGGTAGTGATCTAGCCCCGCCTCTAAGTCACGTTGGCCAATCAGAAGGCTGGAAACAAACAGGAAAGGTCTGCTTCAGATACACATTGTGACGCCTTCATCCTTCAGCACAGTCAGCAACACGTTTGCAAACATAGATGTTCTGGTCAGACTCGCGCCAGCGGTGTCGGCGATGTCTCTGCCATGTTAACCCAGGACTGCACAAGCTAACACTGCAAAGCAGACACACAGGGCTAATCTTGAATCTTCCCCTTTTCCCGCCCTGAAACTGCATCTCCATGTGGACAAAAGGCACAACTTCATTTTTCAGAACACATGGTCCTCATGACCTCAGCCAGTTCTCCAGCTCCTGCAGTGAGTTAGCCTAGCAGGTTTCAGAGGAGCATGTGTGGTCTTTATGTGGCTAATCAGGACTAGCACTGTGAATATGGAACTGTTAAAGTGTCCTTGCTAGGATACTTTAACAGTATAAAATGATCATATGAGGAAAATGGTCGAGATAAAGCGTCAGCGTAGACGTCAGGACGATGAACTCAGGTCTGCCTCAGGAAGCCCGGTCCAGTCACACTTCCCCTCCTCTACATGGCTGTTCTGCCGCCATCAGGCGTCTCGTCTTGCTTCAGATGTTCTTTATTTACTCATAAACAGTTTTTTCTCATGGATTAATAAAAGTTTATGACACTTTTCCATTAAATGCAGGGAGAACATCCCTTGGGATTAATGGCTCCAGGAGAAATGATAATGACTGGTCTCTTTTTGGATTTCTCTTTCCAGTCATGTCAATACGTTTTCCACCTGATATGAAGACATAAAGGAAACCCTTCCAAGTGCTGAGTCAAAGAGTTTGCCATTGTTCCACACTTTCCTTGAACCTGGCGTGAGACAGATTACTTTCCTGCCTCCATGCTGCAGGTAAATCAATAATAAATGATTAGCGAGTCGTTTTCAAGTAGGACAGGCCACGAGGGAAGCAGCTTCCGTTCAGCAGCTACACCCCTCAGCGTGTCACACATTATTTTGTTTTTGGTCGGTCTGTCCACACGAGGGTTTCACCATGAAGAAACACGCCACTGAGACTCCAGCTGATCCAGAGACAAAGCCAGAAGAAAAGCCGCTGTTCTTCAGGGAAGCTTTCCTGGTGAAACGACCGACAGTCAACTGACTGCAGTTCTGGACTGGAACCTGGATGATCCGTGACAGGATGGGTGAACTGCAGCTATCCATGAAAAACGCAGAAAAGATTTTTATTTGCTTTGGAATAGAAAAGTCTGAAAGTAGGAAAACCAAAGACAAAGTGGTCTTGAGCACAGGCAGCAGTTCACACCGTTATTGGTGCGACTGGCTGAGAGTTTTCATCCAGAGTGACCGAGGCTGAGTCGATGCTGCGTCTGACTCCATGTCCGTCCATCTTCCTCTGTGTTCCTCAGGGCAGGGCACCTGGCCAGGAGTGTGACGCCCCAGCTGTCTGCATCAGAGAACAGGCATGTGCGTGTGTGAGCGGCGTGCGTGTGCTGAAGCTGTGCACGTGATTTGAGAAACCAAGGGAACAAAGACAGGGAGAGCTGTGCTCTGCACATCAGTCACAACTGACAAGTAGCTGATGGAGTGTTGACAGCTCGAGCCTCTGATGTGTTCATCTCCCCAGGATGGAGCTTCTGACCGAAAGCTCAGCTGCTTTACAGTAAATACAAAGAAATGATGAGGAAAGGGAAAAATGAAAACCAGAAGTTCTGCAATCCTGCATGGAGGGAAGGAGGAAGCCGTGCAACAAAGTGGTTTTATGCACGCTTTGCTCTCAGCAGCTCAGCTGAAGCGATGCATGAACTACTCTGCTTACACACAAGCACTGAGCCGTCCGGCACGCTGCAGGGCAACACGCATCATCTCCTGTCCACTGCAAACGCAATGTTGACCGGTCCAAACCCGGCGCCCGACCGGTCCAAACCCGGCGCCCGACCGGTCCAAACCCGGCCACCGGTCCAAACCCGGCGCCCGACCGGTCCAAACCCGGCGCCCGACCAGTCCTAACCCGGCGCCCGACCAGTCCTAACCCGGTCCAAACCCGGCCACCGGTCCTAACCCGGTCCAAACCCGGCCACCGGTCCTAACCCGGTCCTAACCCAGCCACCGGTCCAAACCCGGCCACCGGTCCTAACCCGGCCACCGGTCCAAACCCGGCCACCGGTCCTAACCCGGTCCAAACCCGGCCACCGGTCCTAACCCGGTCCTAACCCAGCCACCGGTCCTAACCCGGTCCTAACCCAGCCACCGGTCCAAACCCGGCCACCGGTCCTAACCCGGCCACCGGTCCAAACCCGGCCACCGGTCCAAACCCGGCCACCGGTCCAAACCCGGCCACCGGTCCAAACCCAGCCACCCGGTCCAAACCCGGCGCCCGACCGGTCCAAACCCGGCGCCCGACCGGTCCAAACCCGGCGCCCGACCGGTCCAAACCCGGTCCTAACCCAGCCACCGGTCCAAACCCAGCCACCGGTCCAAACCCGGCCACCGGTCCAAACCCGGCCACCGGTCCAAACCCGGCGCCCGGTCCAAACCCGGCGCCCGGTCCAAACCCGGCCACCGGTCCAAACCCGGCCACCGGTCCTAACCCGGCCACCGGTCCTAACCCAGCCACCGGTCCAAACCCGGATACCGGTCCAAACCCGGATACCGGTCCAAACCCAGCCACCGGTCCTAACCCGGCGCCCGGTCCAAACCCGGCGCCCGGTCCAAACCCGGCGCCCGGTCCAAACCCGGCGCCCGGTCCAAACCCGGATACCGGTCCAAACCCGGATACCGGTCCAAACCCAGCCACCGGTCCAAACCCAGCCACCGGTCCAAACCCGGCGCCCAGTCCAAACCCGGCCACCGGTCCAAACCCGGCCACCGGTCCAAACCCGGCCACCGGTCCAAACCCAGCCACCGGTCCTAACCCGGATACCGGTCCTAACCCGGCGCCCAGTCCTAACCCAGCCACCGGTCCAAACCCGGCGCCCAGTCCAAACCCGGCGCCCAGTCCAAACCCGGCGCCCAGTCCAAACCCGGCCACCGGTCCAAACCCGGCGCCCAGTCCAAACCCGGCCACCGGTCCAAACCCAGCCACCGGTCCAAACCCAGCCACCGGTCCAAACCCGGCGCCCGGTCCAAACCCGGCGCCCGGTCCAAACCCGGCGCCCAGTCCAAACCCGGCCACCGGTCCAAACCCGGCGCCCGGTCCAAACCCGGCCACCGGTCCAAACCCGGCGCCCGGTCCAAACCCGGCCACCGGTCCAAACCCGGCCACCGGTCCAAACCCGGCGCCCGGTCCAAACCCGGCCACCGGTCCAAACCCAGCCACCGGTCCAAACCCGGATACCGGTCCTAACCCGGATACCGGTCCTAACCCGGCGCCCAGTCCTAACCCAGCCACCGGTCCTAACCCAGCCACCGGTCCAAACCCGGCGCCCAGTCCAAACCCGGCGCCCAGTCCAAACCCAGCCACCGGTCCAAACCCAGCCACCGGTCCAAACCCGGCGCCCGGTCCAAACCCGGCGCCCGGTCCAAACCCGGCGCCCTGTCCAAACCCGGCGCCCGGTCCAAACCCGGCGCCCGGTCCAAACCCGGCGCCCGGTCCAAACCCGGCCACCGGTCCAAACCCGGCGCCCGGTCCAAACCCGGCGCCCAGTCCAAACCCGGCGTCCAGTCCAAACCCGGCCACCGGTCCTAACCCGGCCACCGGTCCAAACCCGGCCACCGGTCCAAACCCGGCGCCCGGTCCAAACCCGGCGCCCGGTCCAAACCCGGCCACCGGTCCAAACCCGGCGCCCGGTCCAAACCCGGCGCCCGGTCCAAACCCGGCGCCCGGTCCAAACCCGGCCACCGACCAGTCCAAACCCGGCCACCGACCAGTCCAAACCCGGCCACCGACCAGTCCAAACCCGGCCACCGACCAGTCCAAACCCGGCGACCGGTCCAAACCCGGCCACCGGTCCAAACCCGGCGACCGGTCCAAACCTGGCGACCGGTCCAAACCCGGCGACCGGTCCAAACCCGGCCACCGGTCCAAACCCGGCCACCGGTCCAAACCCGGCGACCGGTCCAAACCCGGCCACCGGTCCAAACCCGGCCACCGGTCCCAACCCGGCCACCAGTCAAAGCAGCGCAGCAGGGAGGGGCTTGTCTGGTCAAAGTGCAGTAATTGCAACATTTCTGGCTCAGTTTTTCTACATTGTCTTGTGACGCAGGGTGTCTTCATGACGTCTGTGTGGGAAATCGTTCGGTTGGCACTTCTTGACATCATTTTGTAACGTACCGTGTAACTTTTCAATGTGCGATATGATCTGACAGACATTCATACTGCAAACGTTCCCAACATGTGACATGAGGACACAGGAAAACACTCAGCCGCCGACATCCAGAGGACACAGTGTGTGTGATGTTTACCCATTTTCAGACTAAATAAATCACACTTCCTGAAGTCACATGAAGCTTTTTAGCTTAACATTGCTGAGTGCTTGTGGTGCCTAAAGCTGTAAAGAAGAGTGGAAATGAAGCGAGAAATCAGATGAGGCCTGATGGGAATCAAACAGTCGCTTCTGTTCGTTTGTAGGTCCTCACATGTTCCATTCCAAAGACACAACGCTAAAGAGAAAGAGACAAATGCTCAGTGTTTCAGTATTTATGCTAATAGTGAAGGATAAATATTAAAACAAATTAATATTAAAACGCTCACATTTTGAGTTAATTTTTAAATTTGTACAAACACTTCCGGAACCACGTGCACTCGCATCAAAACCACATGATTTTTGTTTCCTTCTCTCCATCGCCCCTCAAGGTCACTTCCTTCCACACGAGCTGGTGAGACCGTTACGGCATAGAAGCTGCTTGTCCATCACTCCATTTCACACTTCATGCATCACGTCACACTTATTGATTTGATTATTGCCATGACATCATCACAAAGCTTTGGTCCCTCTGTAGATGATGAGATGAGAATAAAAACATGTACGGAGTCATCGGAGCAGCTGTGGATGCTCAGTGTGAATGCTGAGCAGATCTGCTGTGTGACGGGACTGACAGCTACTCAGTCACACTGATGATTCTCTTTAAGACCCCCGCTTCGTTAGTCAGGGACACGTGATCCCTCTCATATGCTTACGCATATATCATATGTGACGAGCAACAATCTGCAGTTGTTTTTCCTTTTGTTAAAAACTTAAAATAAAATTAAGATGCAGTTTGTGATCATTTGTCTGAAAAAACATGTTTAAATTCTCAGAAAAACAACGAGGTTTTGTCCTCCCGCCACTTTTCCAGGACATTAACTGGGGAGTTCGACCTTTTATTCTTTCAAGCAGGAAGTCCTACAATGATTGTAGAAATGGTGAAAGGCGGCGCTCCCAAACACTTTGCTGCAGTTTTACCAGCTTTGATGTTGACATTTTCTGTGTTGCCATAGCAGTGGATTAGCCGCTGCCATATCTAGAACTACTGAAAGTATCACCTTGATGTGGACTTGGTGTCATGTAAGGAGCTGTTGGTGAGAATGGGTTTAAGCTGCAGTTCTGGCCTTTAACCTCTGGAAAGAGCAGACTAATACAGTTTAACATGTTTGGAGTTATGACTTAAAGCCCTACTCTCACCCAGAATATGTCTGACTGTTTACACAAATAATGATGCTGTGGCGTATTTTGGACTCTTACTGTATCCGTTGGTGGGTTACATAAAAAGAATCATCTAAGTCTCCAGAGTTCAACCACTGGGAATCCATCCAGTAGTTGCTGACATGCTGCAGTCCAAACTAAACCATAGACCAACACATGTGTCAGTCCTGCTGCTTAAACTTTAGCATCAAACACACATAAAGAAAAGAATGTCTTCCAGCGGTGTGGAAATTGAACTGTAAATATTTATTATTATTATATATAAAACAAATACACTTCTTTCAAATAAGTGGCATCAGTTTTGGTCTGCTGGGTGCTTCTCTACAGGTTGGCAGACTGAACTAAAGGCTCAGAATTGCCTTTAAGGTCAAGTTTTAAAACACTTTTTACGGCTGTTAGTCTTGTGATAGCCTGGAGAGCTGCCTAAGATGTGTGTGTGTCGGCACATCCATTAGTCTCCTGCAAACCCAAGACCAGCAAAGTAGATCGTAGAATGCATGGATGGGTGGAGTGTTAGCCACTTCTTCCTCTCACATCTCATCTTCAGCTGTTCTTCACATTCATATTACTTAATGCACAGAGAAAGAATCCTTTTCCACTTGCAAGGCTGTGCGTTTGACGCCAGGACAGATGATGTACGGGAACACAGAAAGAAAAAAGTACCAAAGTACGAGCACATCCATCGCTGGATCAATATGCAGATCTGTTGGTGCACCGTAGAAACTGGCTGCTGATCCTAGAAATAACTGTTGCATCAGCGTACAACCAGACCGACCGCTCCTCTTTACCTGTGGAATCACCATCTGACATGAAAACATCCAACGTCATCATTTAAGGCTCAAACAGGCTATAATATAAATTCACATGTAGAAAACGGTGATTTGATGCTGCTAATTTTAAATCTGTCTGAAGGAAGCTAATGCTAACCATGTCAAAATCCAAACATGTTAAACTGCAGGACATTTCTCAGATGTCTGCACTGATGTTGTTCTAACTAGCTAGTTTCTGTGGCGTGAAGCCAGCTCTCATATTCAGCACAGACTGCAGCTAGCTATAGCCGCTAACTAGCTAACCATATTGTATCAGCCTGCAGTCACCACCTTGCTAACAGCTGACATCGCTCGCCCTCTGAGCCCGTTGCTATAAACAGCACCAGAACCTTGCCATCTATCACTCGCCACCAAATCAACTCCAGCTGGGTGTAATGTAAATGTAAATGAACGGAGCGGGCAGATGAAGATGGAGGGAGCATGCAGAGACGGCTAGTGCTGTTGGATGGAAGAGGGGCTGCTTTCTTTTCTTCATTCATCTTGTCAGTGTGGAAATGTTTCCTCCAGCCTGTTCTCTTCCTGCCCTCAGATTTTGTTTTATTTCTTCTTTTCTGTGGCTCTGCCGCCTCCTGCTTTAGCCTTTGTAGAGTAAGTTACCCCAACGCAGCCGTTTTTTCTCTCCAGCAGTCTCATAGTGTGGCTCTCACTGGCACATTTCAGCCTCATGAATAAACACAAAGGAAAAGCTTTTGTTTGGTTTGACAAGAAAACGTGAAGCTGAGCTAACAAACCATTGTGTTTGCATAAAGTTTTCATTCTTGAGTCAGGTAATGAGTGAAAGGGACAGAAAAGATGGCTGACCGTGTCATATTTTAGCCCGATGAGCTGAGGACTTACAGACTTACCAGCTTCACACCTTCATGTTTAGACTAAGCTGATACCTGCAGATATGAATCGATTGTGAATAACGAGACCAAAAGTCATGAAAACAATTATTTTCATCCTCCCCCGTGGGTCCCCAGCCAAACCTCCCCATGAAACCACCCATTGCCAGTAGGACTGATTGCACAGTGCTTTTCACAATGCATGTGAGATTGTTGGGCAGTGTCACAGCTTTTCTCTAAATCCTGCATCACAGCCTGCACTCATGTTAAGCCAGTCTGTCTGTTCTAATGCGTACATACAGACACCCTGACAGCTTCGACACAAAGTCTGTCTGACAGACGGCTCGCTGTCGGAAAGATGAGACAAAATGCAAAGAAAGAAACAAGAAGAAAGACATGAAGTCTAACAGGACAGAGTAGAGGCAGAGTTTCCCACTTCTAGAAGGGATTTGCTCCTTTTCTCACTAAAGAGGATTTTTAAAAGATGTGAGTTGTCTGTTGAGCAAAATAAATCTGATGTTCCTTTAACCATCCTGTAAAACTTTCCCTGGATCTGTGCAGAAACAAATGCTACAAGGACAGAGCAAAGAGCATGTGTGTGCGTGTGTGAGATGGATGCTTCCCATCAAGGTGACCTCCAGGATTTCTTCCAGTCACTATGGGAGTCGTCCTGCATGGTAATGTGTTACCGCTCCCATTTCCCAGAAAACTACATGTTCAAAGTGCCATGAATGAGTCCCTCCCTCACTTTTACCTGGTATAATAAGATACAGTGCAACGTCAACCTCCCTGAAAATAAAAATACACATTTTACATCCTAAATCCTCCCCAACAGTAATGTTTCCTCCACCGACACAAAGTCTCAACCTGTCTCCTCTGTGCTGCTTTGTTCTATTTCCTGCAGTGTTGTCAGCTCCAAGGCCTCCACCAGAACAGCTAGCGCCATGCAGCCTCCAAGAGAGAAGCTGGCAGCAATCTTTGATGCTAAAAATAACCCCAGCAAAATGCAGCAAGCTGGGGATAATCAGAACCCACGCCCATGTGCTAGAAGGGCCGCCTGCAAAAGTGCTGAGTAGCAAAAGACCTGAATACAATCACAACGGGATCAATATTCCGTGGAGGGCAGAGGATGGATAAGGGGGCTCATTTCATGCAGATGAAAAATGTGCCACCAGATGCTAACACTCCTACGCACACAGAATGGCAGTCTCCAGCCAACTAACCAGGAAGGAGGATCTCTTGCTAATACGGTGTAAAAATTAATGAGCAGGAAAACAGATTTATTAGATTAGCCGGAGGTGCTCTTTATTCAGATCCTCATTTGGAAAGATAATTTACACAGCCATGTTAACAGTCCTGCTGGGTCAGAGGAAGTACTCAGATCCTTTTCTCAGCTTAATAATCCTTTACATACTCCGAGCATCAAACCCTGTTTGAGCCCAATGTCCACAGACTTTTGACTGTTTTAGCTTTGATAGAGACGGCATGATAACTCCAGTCTGAATGGACAATAATGACATTTCTGTTGAAACTGGAGCAACTGCAGTTTGTGTTTTATGTTCATTTCATGATTTTTTTAACAATAATTCTGCGGCACGCAGACACACACACAGTGTTTTATCATGTTAATCTGGAAGCATAAATAGTTTATATAAGAGAAAAACTAATGAAATAAAAACAATTCTACACTAAAATATGCCCAAATGTCTGTCAGATTGCTGTGCGCTGCTTTAGCTACATCACTGTCATCTTCTACTGAACGCTGCAGAAAGGCAGAGAACCAGACGCCTCTTTTAGACAATTTCACCCAGATTTTCCATGCAGTGCAAAAGCACTGGGGCAGAGAAGACCTCATTTCCAGCGCGTTCCAGTCCTACGTTCCGGTTTTTTCCACTCCAATTCACTCATGATCAAAACATGCCATAACATCTAAAACAACTATTTATTGTGAAATATTAATTAAAATCTTGTTATACTTCTTGCATATTGTTGTGTAGAAATACGGTTCTGCAAATTCATAGTGGAAAAAAGATCCTTTTAAAACTTCCTGTGTCCAAAATTCCTTCCAGATTATTCCAACATTTAATCCAAGTCAGACCGAGATCCCAGAAACCCACCCAGCAGTTTTTACGTCACGCTGCAGGATAGAAGATAACGACGACGATGAACATGCAAGTTGTGCAGGGAAACTACGAGGTGGAGAAGTCTAAAAGTCAACTGTGTTCTTTATTAAATCACAGAAAACACGAGAGCTCAGCTCAGGATGTCTCAGAATTTAAAGATATGCACAAACAACCTCGTGTCCGCTGCAGCAGCCCACCCATCTGTGGATCCCAGGGAAAACCGATCCACTGTCAGCAGTTCTGATAACTGTTTAGCAGTTCGTCTGTCTCAACGTTTCACAACATTTATATCAGCAGAAGGTCAAACAACATAAATGTACAACTGAACATGTAACAAAGAATCCTAAAACAATAAAAAGAGGAAGTGCTAACTTTCCTTCTCAACGTAAAACATGGGTTGTTCCTTCACACGAACCAGGATGCCTGCATTTACCTTCCAGGCGGCTACAGTAGCAGAGAGCCGCCACGGAGCATCTGCCATGTTTTTATTTACACATCTGAGGCACACCGCCGTGTGCAACAGCTAAATTACAGTTAACTTGAGCCATGAAGACACACAGCTGTGGCTTGGCAGCTTTGAAGCAGCTTAACCTGAAGGTTGCGGTTTGCTTTCTGTCCCGGCGGTGAAAGCGATCGTCTGAGGAAAAAAGGGCTTTTCTGGCGACAATGCCTTCATGCGCTGAATAAGAATCATCTGAGGAAAATTCCACGACTACTAAGAGGAATTAACCCTCGCTACATGTGTCTCTGCAGAGCGATGAAAGCTGCCGTGTTGCAACGAGCCGCTTCCTGAGAATTTCCTTGTATTTCCAGCTTTAATGGCGTTCCGCCGAGTGCAGCCGGGATCAGCTGCAGGACCACAGGTCATGTGACTCAGACAGGCTGACCTTGAGAGGGAAGCAGTCAAGCGGAGGAAGTTGAAAAGCTCAATCATAGAAATCACATCGACCTAGAGCAACGTCTGGCCTCAACTATTAAGGCTTCCTGCCATTTCGGAGTTCTCCGAGATGAAATAATCGCCGACTCGGCGTTTTGTCTTGCTAATGACGCCGTTTGCCGCCAGGTGCCAGCAGCATGGTGACCAGGAGGGGGACACACATCCTTCCTTCACACCAGTCCATCGTAGCTGAATTATTTATGTCTGAAGCATAAAATAAGGCCGGTCATATTGTGCTACTTGACTCAGATGACCTGAAGAGAATGTCTGCATGTGGAAAGTGATCATTTTATGTTCCTCTGACGTTTCCAGCGAAGCTTCGGAATAAGAAACAAAACAGAGATAAGTAGAGCAGGTCTGCTCCACATCCTGATGAGCTGCAACAGCCGGGAAAATAAAGATTTAACCCACCAAGAGAGGTGGAATCCTCACTGCAGCTACAGGAGCTTAATGTTCTCCTCTCCAGCCCGCGGCGCCTCCTCTCCGGCCCGCGGCGCCTCCTCTCCGGCCCGCGGCGCCGCCTCTCCGGCCCGCGGCGCCTCCTCTCCGGCCCGCGGCGCCGCCTCTCCGGCCCGCGGAGGTCAGAGGAGACAGTAAGTTATCATCGTGTCATCAAAGATGGTGGCCAATCAACTCGTCCCGTCGCTCGATACGTCTTATTTACATTAAAATGGATATTTATGTTTATTTTTCAGTTTGTGTCACCTTTTTGGATACATAGAGAAAATAAAATAATTTCAATTTTTTATTCAATAATATTTTTAAATATTAAATTAATGAATGATATTTAGATGAACTTTTCAGCAGACGGCTGCTTTGACAACACTGAGTAGAAACAAGACAGATTTTTGTCTGAATCCTGTTTTCTGGTAGAAACGATCTGTTTTCTCCACTCTAACCTGTTTCTGTTCTTTCTGCAGAATCTGAGTGGATGTCCTGCACCGTCCAGGTTTAACCTCGTGTTTAATGCTCAGTATTTACAGGTGGAAGGACTTTCATTTGAAGCTGTTTTAAATTTATGGCAAAAAATTAAACATAATCCAGATTATTTTCATGCAAAAGCTGAAAATTTAATTCCTCACAGGCTAAAGGTCAAATTTAGGCTAAAATACGCGGCTGGGTTGAAATAAAGTGAACGCTTGTTTAATTAAACTACACACAGTGTGGGCTTCATTTTTCATTTCATATCGTCGTCTCCACCCCAACCAGTCGAGGCAGATGGCTGCCCTCCCTGAGCCGGGTTCTGCTGGAGGTTTTCTTCCGGTTAAAGGGGAGTTTTTTCCTTCCCACTGTCGCCTCGTGCAGCTCAGGATGGAGGATTGGATCCAAGTCATGACTTGATGCAATCAGTTGGTTTCTGTTATAGGATATGTATGAACTGGCTGGAAATGATGTAAAGTGTCCTGAGACAACATTATTGTGAAGTGGCGCTGTACAAATAAAGCTGAATTGAATATGGACACCATTCAGTATCCCCTCCAGGACTTCTCTAATTGTTTGCATGACAAAGGAAAAGCTTAGTTGGCCTATTTTTTCCAAGCAGTTGTGAAGTTTTTCTGGTGAATCTGCAGCTTTGTTGTTAAATTCCTCCGTTTTGTTGCAGCCAACCAGCCCTGCTGACATACCTGCAGAAACAGCTGTTGCAGATCTCTGAACGGTTGAGCATCTATTTGCTTTCTTGTGTTAAATGTTTTGCTGCAGACAGATAAGAGGCAAAGTTGGGGCAAGAAAGATTGAAGGGGGGGGGTAGATTATTACTTCTCCTTGGAATGTACTATTTATGAAATATAAACAAATTCTCCATTTTTCTTCTCTTTGCTGAGGTATTAAATACAGTTTTGAGGGTTTTGTTTTGTTTAGTTGAATGATTTTTATAGAAAATAATTTGGAGTAAAAACCGTCTTTGTCCCATTTGTGACAAAATATTTCAGTTTAACCAACGTGGAAGTCAGTTTAACGAGTTGACAGCGGAGAATTCCTCCAGACCGGCTGGACTGTTTTATCTTCAGGATCTGATTTCAGCTGAAGAAACATGCCAACGGATGGCAGCTGGACGCCACCTTCCCATCAGCCTCCGACACGGAGCAAGTCTGGCATCATGGAGGCAGCTGAAAGCATGAATTCATGTTGCTTTGAAGTGGGAGCTGGCGTTCAACCACGTCAGACTTTGTGGTTATCGGGACAGAACGGCGGGCTGAGGCGAGGAGGGGAAACGGGCTGAGAGAACCCGCAGGACGGACAGTTTTCCACCTCAAATCATGACATTTTGTAAAACGTGTCAAAATAAGTGCTATTAACCTGCCTCCCCCCCCAGGTAAAAATCTCCTCCAGTGAGAGACGGAGACACCTTTTCGCTGAAGAACCGCTGAGAGTTGGAGAATCTGAAGAGGCGTCTTCCATGATTTAAGCTTCCTGCTACATATTGAACATGTTTCTCTTTCACGTCATGAAAGTTTAATCCCTCTGCAAGACTTCATCAGAACGAATCAAAGCAGCGTTCAGCTTCGTGCCACGCGGACGGCAGCGTGCCGGCTTTTCTGCTCGTGGTCATCCAGCAGCTGGAGGAGCCATGAAACAGGAGACGTGTAGTCCAACCTGAAAAAGGCTTTTAGGAAAGCAGTTTGCTGGCTCCGCACCACATCAACGTGAACTATGAACATCTCAGGATATAGAAGCTGCTGAAGTCATTCAATAACTCATGGTGCATCAGTTCATAGAGATATAAGAGGCGTTTACAGCTGAAGCCAACGATGAGCGATTCCCCCGTCGATGCGATGGCGTCCAGCCAGAGGACGTTGGTGTCTTCTGTTGGTATCTGCTCCGAGACGTACGGTAATATCTTCATATGGAACACAGATCATCACCATCATACTATCTCTGCTTTTAGAAACAAGAAAATTAGTCAGTAAATTCAACCAAAACAGTTTTATTTTTCATTTAAATAAAAATAATCTGATAAACAGAACGATCCATAACCTGCATTAAACATTCAGAACGTGACGAACGGCGTCATGGTGATACGCCGCCACACAGGCCGCCATGATCATGTGTTTCATCGCCCTGATGCCACATCCTGCAGCTTTTCCATGTGTCCCTGCTCCAACACATCTGAGTCAAATGAATGATTCAGTAGCAGAACTCTGACTGTGAGTCAGGTGCGTTGGAGGAGGGACACACTGAAAACCTCCAGCGGTGCTGGAAGACGCCTTTGGACGCCCCTCCCTCCAGCGGTCACAGGAAACAGATGACGTGTTTGTATCAGCAGAGCGGGACCTCATCACATCGTCGACTCCAACAGGTGGGCTGGCTGACTGCCTGGTATTGATGATATTGATACGTCCGTCTCATACGCGCCTCTGATTGGTGTTTCTGTAAAGATCCAGCAGAGATGCTGCCGCTTTACTCCGCAGACAGAACGAGCAGCGAGCTCGCCGCTAACGGATCCTATCCAGACAGCATGTGGGATGAAGATCTTTGTAGACGGAAAGTTTTCCTGATGGACGGAACGGAAAGTTCATCATAAATCCACCATCTGGTGAAACATCCAGAAAAATGATGTTTAACTCGCCGAGCTCCCAGATCTGAGACAGATGAAGCTGCTTTGATGTACGACTCATTAATAATATTCACACATGATCAGAAACTTTACTGATCAGCTTAGAAAAATGACCATTTATGAAATTATGAGTTAGAATAAAAAAAATTGAAAATAAAAAATGATTAATCAATCTGAAGTGTAAAATAATCATATTTAGGGTTACATGTACATGTAAGTATTAAGTATTAAAACTATAAAACTGCATTTTAATTAACTTATAATGATAGATTTTATTACTAAACGGTTAATGAGAGAGAGAGAGAGAGAAACATCAACCAAACAGCATCTGATGTTATCAAGCAGAAACCAGATTTGGGGGGGTGGGGGGGTGGGGGTGGATCTGGATCCAGACCAGCAGACTTTCCCTCTGTTGAAGCCGAACAGTAAAAGAAGAAGTTTCTGTGTTTTGATGGAGGAATGTTTCAGAGTTTTACAGGAAGGACCAGCAGACTGCGGCCCCCCCGTCCAGAAGCAGCTTTCAGGCTACCTGTCCAGTCAGTGAGGGGTCGTAACGTACGACTTTATGAAAAAACCAGAGGGGGGGGGGCATTTTAAAAAATCTTTTTTTTGTTTATATAAAACAACCGGCAACACGGGATCTTTCCCGCGGGTTTCCTCATTCCAAACTGGAAGAAAAATCTGGGAAATAAAAATGAAAGTCAGGATAATGTTCAACATTTTGGCCTATTTAAAAGATTCTTATTATTTTTTAATGCCCTTAAATAAAACAGTCTGGTGTGGGGAGGGATCTCAGCTTTGTTTGAGCCGCTTCGTATCTCCTGTGTGAGTGAATGAAAAGGCCTTCTAGTGTCTGAGACTCATCTTGGTTTTTACATTAAACTCCAGCCAACATGCCGTGGAACTATTCACCTTTAACTCTTCCAACACGCTGTCACGAGGCACAGTTACAAAATGGTGCATTTGACATGATTTCTTCTGCATATTTCTTCCTGAAAGCTGTAATTTACTTTAAAATAGTTCTTTTATTTGCCAGGAAGAAATCAGGCTCCAAGAATGGAGCTGATTTCACTTCTCATTAGCAGCGAGGTCAGAGCCGAGCTCCTGTCATCGGCTACATATAGACACACAGACGTCCCGCGGCGGCGGCGACGCGAACGCGCCACGGCTTAACGCTCAGACACGTGGAGAGCAGACGCTGGGAAGTTATAACCAGCATCCAGAGCAGGAATCTGACCACAAACTGGTCCTGAAGCCTGAAGTCCTGATCCAGCAGACCATCAGGGAAACAACCATGAAGGCTGACGGATCTAAACGGGCCAATAAAGCTTGTTGACGGTTTGAACACATTTTCCTGGACGAGATCTTCGCTATCGAGTCTTTAGGTGCAGATCAATGTGGAGGTTCTAGCTTTACATAGAAGTTATTAATAATTCTGCATCAATGCTCCTTTACAGCCAAGTTTCTGATCAGTCTAACAGTAATGACAATGAAAAGAATATTTGCCCGTGTGTGTGTGTGTGTGTGTACGACACCGTCCTGGCTGTCGAGCAGAAGGACCGCTGGAGGTTCTGGATCCTCAGAGCAGGGAGGGAGAACTTCTCCCAACATGAAGAGCAAAGGAGACAAACTCAACCTTTTCCCCACGACGGGTTAAAATGTTTGTATTACCACACACACACACACACACACACACACAAATAGTCTGACTCTGATGGGAACAACGAGTCCACCGATTGGCCGCTCGGTGAGACTTCCTACCCTCCGAGTGGAGCGGTCTCTCTGGAAGACAGAAACTTTCTGAGAACCAGGTGGAGGACGTCGTTCCGCCTCCATGGAATAAATTTCACGGCTGAAATAAAACCACAGAGGAAGAAATTCTGGAAACGTCCTTTAAGAGATGAAAGACATTGGAAATGGACGTCTCCATGGAAACGGGGCTCCAAGGAGCCAGAAGGAAGGTAAACAGGGAGAAAATGGCTGACGTCACATGACCAGGACTGGACTGGAAAACAGTAGCGACGGGTCCTGTCCAGAACCCGGGCCTCATCGGGTCTGCCGGAGGGACGGGTCCTGTCCAGAACCCGGGCCTCATCGCGTCTGCCGGAGGGACGGGTCCTGTCCAGAACCCGGGCCTCATCGCGTCTGCCGGAGGGACGGGTCCTGTCCAGAACCCGGGCCTCATCGCGTCTGCCGGAGGGACGGGTCCTGTCCAGAACCCGGGCCTCATCGCGTCTGCCGGAGGGACGGGTCCTGTCCAGAACCCGGGCCTCATCGGGTCTGCCGGAGGGACGGGTCCTGTCCAGAACCCGGGCCTCATCGGGTCTGCCGGAGGGACGGGTCCTGTCCAGAACCCGGGCCTCATCGCGTCTGCCGGAGGGACGGGTCCTGTCCAGAACCCGGGCCTCATCGCGTCTGCCGGAGGGACGGGTCCTGTCCAGAACCCGGGCCTCATCGGGTCTGCCGGAGGGACGGGTCCTGTCCAGAACCCGGGCCTCATCGCGTCTGCCGGAGGGACGGGTCCTGTCCAGAACCCGGGCCTCATCGCGTCTGCCGGAGGGACGGGTCCTGTCCAGAACCCGGGCCTCATCGCGTCTGCCGGAGGGACGGGTCCTGTCCAGAACCCGGGCCCAAACATGTCTTGTGAGGGATGATGTGGAACAACAGGAGGGAAGGTCTGAACAACAGAAGACATGTTGACATGTCCTCGTTTCGTCCCTGACTGTCAGGAGAACCTGAGACCGGGACGGTTTTGGAGCCGGAGAGGACGGGACTTTGTGGCGGGTCGCAGCGCGCTGGTCGGCCCGGTTTGGCGTATCCTTACATGTTTTACTGCAGCTGGGTTTTCTTGCCGTCTCTGCGTGACTGAGCAGGATTTCCAGGTCCCGTGCAGCGTGCTGGTCTGTCAGTAAGAAGCAGCTTCACTGTGGACGTTTTCCATCTCTGCACCGTTTATGTGAGCATGCAGCGTCTCCAGAATTCCTCAGCGGACCCCGCAGGGATCCAGAGACAAAGCTGAGACAAAGCACAGCCTTAAACGCGTCCCATCAGCATCACTTATGGAAAGCATCCCTCTGCAGACTGTATGTCACCAGCAATCCTCCAGCAGTCAGCCCACCACGGTGCTTGGTGGAAGCCCATGGAGTGTGTGTGACTGATAGGTGGGCTGATGGGATTCTGTTGCTTCCACTGTCATGTTGATAGGCTGTTAATCTGGATTTAGGCTTCAGCACCACCGTTTGCCTGAACCTAATCCCACTGAGTGGCTCAGCACGAAGACCTCTCGCTGTCCGGGGTCATGACCCGCAGCTCGGACATGATAAGCAGGAAATTAAGACATTTTAGGACATTTACGAACAAACAGATTTCAGGTTATTCTATGTTACATGTTGGATTTACTGATCTGCAGAGACCAAACTGCTCAATAACTTTGCTTCATTACTGTGTATATCTACGATTCTGTTAACATTTGCTACTTAAAAGTGACATTAAGCATCTCATTCCTATGCAGAGAGGTGGAACAAATGCTTGCTTGCAGATTGTACGAGTGCTTGAGAGTAAATTCCTCCCCCTTCACATCCTCAGAGTTTAGTTTATTTAGGTTTCATTTGGAAGAATCTTTAGACATCATGCGGCATCTCGCCACGGCTTTTATCCATCATCTCATCTAGATCTCCGCTTTATTCTGCTCCTTGCCACACAAAAATGGCTTCAGATGACAGAAAGGTTCAACAGATCCACCAGTCAGTGACATTTGCAACAAGTCTGACAACAGAACTACCATATCATCCTGCAGCTTTTAATCTTCACATGTTGACGGACCAAACACCAGCAGAAGCGTCACCGCAGCAGGAAAGCATCATTCCTTCCATCCAGCAGTTGGAGCATGTCTGCTTCTGGAAGGCCATGACGGCTTTCATCAGGAAAAACTAAGATTATGAAGCATGTTAAGTAATACTGTAGCTCTATCATAAAAAAGAACGGTGTGGGATTAGGGACATAAAGGCAAAGGCATTATGTGAAGAAGCCAACCCTCATCAGGCTTAGGACTGAGCCATGTGTGTTGGGAAAACGTGGAAATATATTGACCTGAACTGGAAGAGGTTTTAGTTTGAGGGAACCAGAACACATTGCGGGTAAAGGGACCGTTTCTACATCCGTGGGTCTCTGCATGGATTTTACGAGAGTCTGAGCAGTTTTTGCTCACTTGGTGGACTCATGACAGCACTTTCACCAGCGGGAGATAAAAATCTATGTCACTCTTAATTTTGTGACCTACAAAGGACTGGGACTGCATCGATAAGAGCTCACAGATGGACTATAATACCCCGCTTGTGAATACAGCCAGTACGGGGAATTTCATTATACCGCAGAAGACATTTACACACAATGGAAAGTTAATGTGAAAATGATGGCCTTTTCAAATCAAAGCAGGATGAGGGTGGTGGAAGAGAAGGGGTGGCAGGGTGAAGGGTGTTTGGGATTATCCAACCAGCCGGCTATTCAGCAGCGGCGCTACTTTCTAAGGGAGCTGCAAAAGAAGTGACATTTTCTATAGGATATCTATCAGCGAGGTCTAATGGCTTTCAGGAGCACTTGCTGGCAAAACGCCATTCTTTTTATGCTAATTAATAAATGAATAGATGATGAATGGTTCCTATTTGTCCTCTTATTAATGAAATGATCCAGAGGGTTTTTCCTTCTGTTTCTTATCATAAGAGGCAACATTTCCAGGTCTCTGGTGTAATCTGCAGACATTTCATCATGAGTGGAAAAAAAAAACAGTTGCATCTTTTCCAGACTCCACTCTGATGGTAAATAGTTGAACATTTGGTTTCAATCCTAAACATGCCATGATATGCAAGTCAAGCTGTGCATTTTAATAACAAAACAGATTCAGACAAATATGAGAAAAAAAAAAAAAACATAAAAGGCCTAAAAGGTCAGCAACTTCATTTGAGTTTCTAAATGTTTTATTTGAAGGTTTTAAAGGTGTTCACAGTTCCTCAGTTTGGGGCCAAAAACAGAAAATGTGTCGTAACTCAGTGTTAAAATCCACTAAAACGGGATGGGAACCAGTGAGGAAGAAGTAAAAGTGGGTCGATCAGCTGCAGGTGGGACGACAGACTGGTTTTACTTCAGTAAAGACCAAAACACTCATCTATCGCTGAAGAAAACAAGTTTAGATCTGTCTCGAAGACAGAATCAGGGAGTTTGACATCAGAAAGGATTCTCAGCTGTAAGAAGCTCCGATTATGGAAAATAATAGATTGGTATTGATTGGCAGGGGGGTGAGGAGACATAACGTCCTTCAGGCCTTCATGGGGGCCCGAGTGAAACCTCTAAGGGACCTGAGGTGGTACATGTCAGGGAAACAAAGTGTGTTTGTTAAGGAAGGGGTCCAGAGGAGGCGCATGCAGCAAAAATAGGACTGGGCCACAGAAGGGCCCCTGGGGGACCCCAGAGAGCCGAAGAGGTGATGCTAATACAAGATTAGGAACCATACTGCAGGGTTAAAATGTAACACCCGGCCATTTTACTCAATCAGGATTATTTAGTGTGGGTCATGATGAATTTGATGTAGATTATATATTTATTCATAAATAACTTCCAATTATTTATTTTAACTAAGATTTATCTCTACAAATCATTTTAATGCAAATGAATCAGTTGCTTGGAATCGTGTGACTTTAGTACTTCAGAGAAAGGAAGCGGTAGTCAGATGTCTCCTTTTCCAAGTTTTACTGCAATAATATCGGTTGTTGTTGCACCTGTTTGGTGTAAACAAAGCACAAGCAGCGTGTACCATCGACATCATGGACACTGCTGGGACATCCTGCTGGGACATCCTGCTGGGTGAAGTGAAACAGGAGCTCAAGTTCCAACTAGCCAAGCTCCCCACAGCCTGAGGAGCGCTTCAATGACCACTTCATCTCATATTTTTATTGGTTGGAACGGCCAAAAACAATGCAGTCATGAGAGCATTTCTGAGAAAAAAATGTCCACGTTTGCAGAAGTCACTCTGGTCTACAAGGAGCCGGGTTGACCGGCTGAGACGCAAGACGATCCGCAGACTTCCAGAGAGGTTTCAGTCACAGTCGGCAGTGTAGAAGTTTTCATTGATGTTGAATAAAACTGGCTTTTATCCTGAGTTATAGAACGTCTGATGGATGTTAGGAAGCCTCCATTTCATCTGACAACAGATTTCTGGGACAACTGTGTCTTCTCAGATCTACGATCTTAAACATAGTCAAAGAGCAAAAAAACACCAAGTGATGCTTCAAGAAGAGTCCATTTTGTTCCTCGACGGGCCCACTCAACCCCTTCTGCTCTCTGAGGTCCGTTTCCTGGGACGTTTTCTGCCGATTTGCATCCACAAGCACCGAAGCTCATTCAGCCGCTTCTGGATCACACACACACACACACACACACACACACACACACACACCTGGATTATCTTCAGACCAGCTTGTGGATAAAAGAAAGGTTTGAATCTTAGCTAGCTCTTGTCCCTCCACTGCAGATCAGACCTGATAGAAGCAGAGCTGTGACCACACCCTCACAAAATATTCTAATCAATCAGTCCAACGCTGTGATTGGTCAGTCTGCAGAGACCTGAGCCACAGTCAGGCAGAAACCACACCAGCAGAACCACCACGTAATAACATGACACCATTTTGAGAGCTGAGAGGTCCGTCATGGAGGAAGCTGTGTGTGTGTGTGTGTGTGTGTGTGTGTGTGTGTGTGTGTGTGTGTGTGTGTGTGTGTACACGTATGTTGGTGTGTCATTGATTGCTGCAAGAAAATCCCCCACAGCTTTAATCAGTGGCATGAACACTTGCATGGCTTGAGTCGAGGACAGAGGTGGTAAAATCAGGAGCATGGATCTGCCTGCAGGTCTCCTCAAGTAGCCCCCACACACACAAACACACACACACACACACACACACACACACACATGTGGTGGGTTTCATCTGGGCGGTTACACAAGCGCTGAAGCACTGTACGTTAAATCCACAGAAATGATGGAGAACGTTTAAAGCCTGGCTGGAAACAGCATCTTGGTGGAAAAGCTGAGTTTCCAGGTAAACATCACCACTCAGTGTACACTCCCGATGAGTGCAACCTTTCACTCGTCAAGTCCCTGAACAAGCGCCGGCTGACTCCACCGGGTAAACAGGACTTCTCTTTGGGATGTTGTGTCTCCTAATAAATATTTCACACGTTGTAATCCTCAATGATTCCGATGGCACCCCTGAATATCTCCCACAGCTTCCAGACAAACCTTCTCCACAGTCTATCATGACAAATGTCCAAATGTAATATTCAGGTCATTCAAGCCACCTTTGCTAAAAATGAATATTATCGGGATGCTGTATGGAGGCAGCAGAAGATGCAGCAGGGAGAGCTAAACTGTTCCCTGGAGAGAGATGGATTATTGGTTCCTGCATAGTTCCAATAGAAACGGAAAAACCCTCCGTCAGCAAGCGAGGATGTCAAGTCCACCATTCCCAACATACAACAGCGTCGCACACTGATCCCACGCCAAGTGGTTCAGAACAAACTGCACTTCTGTCAAACAGCAATGCTTTCAGACAAATACGTAACCAGTCACTGCAAGCCTGCTCCAATAACCAATCAGCAGCTTCACAGCAAAGTCTGAAGATCCACAGGAAGTCGGGGACTTACGTGTTTTGCGGTGACTATGCGTGCGCGTGGTGATCGTCGTGGAGACGGCCTCTGTCGTAGTATGTTCCACAGTCCACATTTGCGTAGAGTCATGCAGTACCGTTGGATTGGGCGGCGAGGAGCTCGAAGTCGCTGCTCCCATCACCAGGGTCGTCCGTGGTGCTGTGGTCGTAGTAAACCCTGAAGGCCCACGTCCGCTACGATTTCCAGGATTTCGAGGGGTCACCTGACTACTAGAAGCCCCGCCTCCTCTGGGGTTTGCAGTAGTGGTAGCTGTAGTGCGAGTTCTGCCTTTAGCTGCGGTAGCAGTTCTGGGTGTGGGGTTCCCACTGGCCACTGTAGGAGTAGTTGTAGTCGTGGTGGTATCGGGACCTTTGGGAATCCCGCTGGGCTTGGAGAGAAAGATGGGATCTTGGCCTCCTCGGTTTGCACCCACCAAGTCTGTTGGCACGTAATCCCGAACTGTTCCCACAACAATCCACTTCAACAACATCAGGCTCAATCCAAGGCCGATGAAACCGATGAGTAAGGGGACCACACAGAGCCATGTCTGCTGGCGAGGCCAAACGGCACAGCGGAGGGGACCCTGGTCCTGAGCCTGGGCCTCTCCACGGCCCCCAGAAGCCCCCGGACCCTCAGGTTCCTCCAGGATCACCGCCCCGGATACTGCTGGCCCAGAACACTCGCTCATCCTTCCTTGCCGTCCTTTATGGCTCATT
Source organism: Telmatherina bonti (assembly GCF_933228915.1). Taxonomy (NCBI): domain Eukaryota; kingdom Metazoa; phylum Chordata; class Actinopteri; order Atheriniformes; family Telmatherinidae; genus Telmatherina; species Telmatherina bonti. The sequence continues at coordinate 39,746,642 of NC_136629.1, forward strand.
GAGGGTTAACCCTGCGACAGGCATCGGCCGCACATAGCAGAAAGATTCCACACAGTTACAGACAGAAAAATCAAGAGTGGCTCCGCAAAGTTTCAGCGTCAATAACAAGTGTGTAAATATGTATTCCAGGGATGGAGAGAAGGGGAGGGGTTCAGGAGATACATGCACACACAGATGCACACACACTCAAACTCCGTAAAACCCAGTAAGATACAGGAGAGCTGGAGTAGAAAGATGACCTCCCAGTTCGTCACCAGTTAGTCCTGAACAAGTCGAGATGTCCAACACAGCAAGGAGAAGCGGAGGATGCGATGCCTCACGCAGGAAAGAAGCGGAGCAGAGAGGAAGATGGGTGGGAAGAGAAGTCTTCACATCCACGCATCAGACGAATCCTCGGCATCGTGTTCGGATGCGACTGCAGCCAAAATCCCGACTGACGATCTCAGTGCTTATGTCTCCATGTCCAATCCTCAGCGGGGCAGGGCGTGAAACCTGCAGGGTGGTGCAGCTGCTTCCCCACCCTGTGGAGGACCGAGGAAAGGTTTTCCCAAGCAGCCTGGCTCCGTCGCACCCCAGATCTTCAGCTTTCCTTCCAGAAGGATCAGCTGCTGCTCAGCACTCTCCAGTGACCAACGGTTGTCCTCGTCAACCGTTGGTTTTCAGTCGGCTTCTCTCTTTTTCCTCTTTCTACTGAAATGAAGCTCTTTCAATCCAAATCCTTTAGGTCTTAAATTCCAGTGACACTTCAAAGCAGAAGCAGCAAAATCTGGACAATTTGCCACATCCAGTAAAAAAAGACTTTAGATGAGGACAGAGGGAGGGAGAGGGAATGAGGGTGTTGTCGCGCAGTATCACAGGGCGGATAAATCTGCAACTGCAATGAGGGATCGTGCTCCTTCTCCAGCCGGCTGTGGATCAGATTTCCCCGAGCTGTCCGCTCAGCTCTCTGCTGTCTCAGTAAACTGTTGGGTAATACTGCAGCAGGCTGAGAAAGCCTCTCCTCGCAGGAAACATTCCGCCACAGACAGATAAGATGTGCAAAGACCGTGATGAGCAGCAGGCAGTGGATGAAGATGATTTAAAGACAAAACATAAGAAAGCAAGGGATCAAATTACAAACACCACGAAGAAGAGGGAAAAAATAAAGCAAAAATATTCCAGAGTCTCTTTCTGAAGGTTTCTTTTCCTGCTCAGTCCCTGAAATCCTGGCTCTCCCAGTCAGCCTGGGATTTGTTGCTGTGGTAGCTGGGATCCTCGCTCGTCCTCCCCTCCAGGATGCTTTATTTGGGAGATGATTAAAACTGCAAGCCGGGATGAGGACTTGCAGTCGCAGCAGCAAAGTCTCCCCAACCCCTACTTCTGGAGTTGGCAGCATCCAACGATGCAGCCGTCTCTACCTGTGATGCAGACGTACATACAGCTGCCTCCCTGAGCTGCTGCCACTGACAGACAGAGAGCGAATGAGAAGAAAAAAAAATCAGACGAGGCAGAGCGCACACTGGTCGAGCGAGAGAGGAGAGGGAGATGAGGAGGGAGGGAGGAGAGAAAGAGGCTGCACCTGCTAGATGCACCAGTACTGGGAAGCTTGCCCACCTCCGTTAGCAGGGAGGAGAGAGGAGGAAGATGCAGCGCGCATACAGAAGACTGGGAGAAGGACTGGAGGTGTGTACAGATAAACATCATGGGGGGGGTGGGGGTTCTGCACACCAGGCAGTCATAGGAAAGAAGCCGGGGTCCCAGATGGATCTCAGAAGAGGCACTAAGCAGGAGCTGTCAATCATTCTCAGCCCCGCCCACCGCATCGAGATTTAAACATTTTTAGTTTTTATTGGTTCTTTCAGAAAATTATTTGTAATAAGAACGTCTATCATTTACAATTTTTTTTTTTTTCCCAATTTAAGTATTTAATTTTCCCAACATTTGAAGTCTAACAACCATTTATTTTATTGCTGAGATTTGGAGAGAAATGTCTTCCATCAGGTAAACCGATCCCATTGGTGTCGTTTCCGATGCTTTCTAAGAGCGTTGTGTTAATGAGCCAGTTTAAATAATCAGTAAGTCTCGGTTCCAGACAGGCGGAGCGAAAACAGCACAGTTTAAAGAGAAATGTGGGAAAACCTTCAACCGTTTCTGCAGCTTTATTCTGTCTTTATCTTTGTGTGTTTGCAAGCATATCTGCAAGGAGGTGGCAGCATCACCAGGCAGTCACCCAGATAACCCCGAGCAGTATCATTCAATTGCTCCCGCCTTATTCGTCTTAATAAAGAGTCTGTCAAAGCAGCCGCTGTGACACTGTGGTGCTTCAGCAAATCCATCCATGATCACACTTGTGACCAGCTTCTGCAATAAAACTCTGGAAATGATCACAGAACCAAAGGAAACTTTAAAATGTCTCCAACCAAGAGGCATTACTAATAATGATGCAAAATACGCTGAAAACTAATTTTTATCCCAAAGAAAGTTAGCAATGGACAACAAAATGCTATCAGTTCCTCAGATTTGCTAAATGAGCAGCTTTGCCTCTGAAGTGGAGCAGTTTAGTAATTAACTACAGAGAAATCTGCCAACAAGATGAACCTTAACTGTCCTTAATTAAAATATATCCTGGTCTGTGCTGGATTGTGGACTAATTACTTGTTCTTACCTACAGCGTGTGCTGCGCAAGGTCGCTGCGTCTTTCAGCGTCTGGAGTAAACTTTGGGAAGGAGAAACTTAAAGGGAACTTCATGTTCAGACTGGCGTCATGCTGCCGTGGAGACAACAACCCAAAGACGTGGGATTCACTGCAACGGACAAACTGTTTATTATGATGCTACCGTAGTAAATATATTCATTTTAAAAGAAAACAATATGCATGCAGAGGTCTGCCGTGATTACTCAGACTTGCATCTGTCCTAGTGCATGCTGGGAAATGTTTAAATCCAGTGACCCTGCAGGATAAGCTCCAGATAAGCATCAGGATGGCCGGAGCGACATGTTAACACAGCATGGCATGTTCTGTAGAAAAGGCAAATATTGTTCATTATTTCTGTATTTTTGTTGAAAACATGATTATTTGAGATATCATTTCCATATGATTATATTTAGATTAATTAATTTTATGCTTTTCCGGCAACATCTTTAAGTCATTGCAATGCCGTCGCTCTGCACACATTGATGCCACCCGCCGTCTCCCGTCACACGGTGTAATCCCATCACACGAGTCCAGGTTAGATTGTCAGGATTTGTTTGTTGATCACACACGGCTACAAATCTGCTTCAGACAGATGAAACATACCAAGTCTCACGCTGTGCGCCACTCAAACCCACTGCTTTCAGACATAACCGTACTCAGCCTGCTCTGCTTGTCCACCAGCTCAAACTGACAGATAACTCACAGACAAGCATTTTACTAAAACCACAAGGTAGAAATGTGTCTCATTCATGTGATATAAGGTCATGCGGAGTATTTTTCTTTGTTCTCACATCAAATATTTAAGGTTTCAGTGACACTGTAAAAAGCTCTTTTTCATAGAAATCCCGTTACAACCACATTATTACCACAGACCTGTTTCATTACCGCTTTAGGGAGGTTTTTCCGGTCTGTGCTGGTTCCGTAGCCACAGGTTCAGGCGTGTGACATGAGGATTCCACTCAGTCATGCAGCACTACTCCACCCACAGAGGAAGCCGGATGCAGCTTCACTGTTCTGCATGGAAATGTGCATCCAAAGAGCAAAACAAGAAACGCAAACAGAACCCTGACAGGCGCTTCGGAAGATGGTTTCAGCTCATTTCAAGCTGTTGTATTTCCAGTTAAAACGGCTTGAGATGCTTTAAGGTCATGTGACTTCTCCCTCCACCTCATATGGAGGTTTGGGGAAGTCTGACAAATGCCATTAGAGAGGAGCCCTTCCTCTGAAGCAGGGGTCGGCGCTGAGGTCAGATCAGCAGAATGATGGACACTTTGTCCCTGTCTTCCATCATTTATACGGCGGGAGAAGAAGAGTTGCAAACGGCTTTAAAGTGCATTACCACCCCCAACTGGTTTCTGACACTCTGAACTCAGCACTTCCCTCTAGTGGATGAACTGGAAACCATGGCAACGTAAAAGACGCATGCGCGTATGATGACGTTTAAACAGATATCCATGTTAACACCAGGGAGGAAAAATATGATGTTTAACTCAGATATTAACAGAGTTTTCTAACCACATTTAAAATGAATGAGGATTCCTCCTGGACGACATTCAACCAATCACGTGCTCTCACTTGTCTGAAGGGCCGATTGCAGTAACCTCATGAAACATTAACCAACAATCAGACAGTAAGGACCAGCTGCTTCTAGTGGAAGCCACCGGCGCTCGGCTGCATCAGACGCGAGACCAGACTGAGGAAGATGGAAAGATGAAGGGAGACGACATACCTTGGAAAACCTCCTGGTGTTCCTGCATCCTGCTCTGCTGCTGGGCTCAGGATGAAAACGATGACGGAACAATCTCAGTGTGTCTGAGAATCAGAAAGATACCAGTTACAAAGGATGTGTCCAGTTTCAAATGAACCTTCATTTTATCATCTTTATATTCCACACAAACATCATCCGGCTTGCTGCTGGAAACCATCTACAAAACAACCGACAGGTTTCTGCACAACGTGTAAACAAAACAACCGACACGTTTCTGCACAACGCGTAAACAAAACACACCGACACGTTTCTGCACAACGCGTAAACAAAACAACCGACACGTTTCTGCACAACGTGTAAACAAAACAACCGACACGTTTCTGCACAACGTGTAAACAAAACACACCGACACGTTTCTGCACAACGCGTAAACAAAACACACCGACACGTTTCTGCACAACGCGTAAACAAAACAACCGACACGTTTCTGCACAACGCGTAAACAAAACACACCGACACGTTTCTGCACAACGCGTAAACAAAACAACCGACACGTTTCTGCACAACGCATAAACAAAACACACCGACACGTTTCTGCACAACGCGTAAACAAAACACACCGACACGTTTCTGCACAACGCGTAAACAAAACACACCGACACGTTTCTGCACAACGCGTAAACAAAACACACCGACACGTTTCTGCACAACGCGTAAACAAAACACACCGACACGTTTCTGCACAACGCGTAAACAAAACACACCGACACGTTTCTGCACAACGCGTAAACAAAACACACCGACACGTTTCTGCACAACGCGTAAACAAAACACACCGACACGTTTCTGCACAACGCGTAAACAAAACACACCGACACGTTTCTGCACAACGCGTAAACAAAACACACCGACACGTTTCTGCACAACGCGTAAACAAAACACACCGACACGTTTCTGCACAACGCGTAAACAAAACACACCGACACGTTTCTGCACAACGCGTAAACAAAACACACCGACACGTTTCTGCACAACGCGTAAACAAAACACACCGACACGTTTCTGCACAACGCGTAAACAAAACACACCGACACGTTTCTGCACAACGCGTAAACAAAACACACCGACACGTTTCTGCACAACGCGTAAACAAAACACACCGACACGTTTCTGCACAACGCGTAAACAAAACAACCGACACGTTTCTGCACAACGCGTAAACAAAACAACCAACACGTTTCTGCACAACGTGTAAACAAAACAACCAACACGTTTCTGCACAACGTGTAAACAAAACAACCAACACGTTTCTGCACAACGTGTAAACAACCAACACGTTTCTGCACAACGCGTAAACAAAACAACCAACACGTTTCTGCACAACGCGTAAACAAAACACACCGACACATCTCTGCACAACGTGTAAACAAAACACACCGACACGTTTCTGCACAACGTGTAAACACACTGACACGTTTCTGCACAACGTGTAAACAAAACACACCGACACGTTTCTGCACAACGTGTAAACAAAACACATCGACACGTTTCTGCACGTGTAAACAAAACAACCAACATGTTTCTGCACAACGCGTAAACAAAACACACCGACACGTTTCTGCACAACGTGTAAACAAAACACACCGACACGTTTCTGCACAACGTGTAAACAAAGACAGGCTATCATTTTTTTTTTATCATTTGAACCTTTTCAAGGTTCTCCAGTGTGGATCACATTAACATGGCCGTTGGAGGCAATGGGCGGAATACCGGCTACGGTTACACTTCTGTTTCTTAATTCAGACTTAATTCGTGGAATGAAATAATTCGGAATTAACTCATATTTCTTAAAGTTTACATGAAAATAATGATTCCGAATGAACATTTACATAAAACACGTCCCCAATTTTTTCCTCTTTAGAGCGGTGGGTTGGGAAGGGTTCTGATTGGACAGAGGGTGCATGTGACGTATGACATATACCGGAAATAAACAAAGTTGGCTTCTCGTTTTTTCAGTCGTAACTTATAAAAACTATATAATAAATACAAGCTATTTTTATTATAAATAATAAGTAGCAGCTCAACACGAGCATACTACTTCACTTTTTGCAGCAACTGAGAAGGAGAGGAGAGATAGACCACCGAACACAGGAGGTAAAACCACGCGCGTCATCGGGACAGGACAAGGTAACGAGCATGCTCAGAACGACCGGGATTAATTTAGAGCGGAATAAAGGTTTACATGACAGAGGAATTAAATAGTTCGGAATTAAAATGTGAATAAACCAGACACTTACATCGGAATTAAGTTTAATTCTGAAAAGAAATCTGCATTAGGAATTAAGTGTTTACATGGTTGTTTTTCAACAGTTTAAAGCGGAATTAACTTTTATTCTGAATTGAAGAGGAATTAAAACTCCCATGTAAACGTACGGACTGTCAGGCAGCAGATCTGTGAGGCTCCACAACAGAATCAACATTCCAGGAGTTTGACCCCAAAACAGCACAACTATTCATGAACGTCGCTTTTCCAGTTAGCAGCCATTTTCCAAAGTCCTGGTCCAGTAGGTGTCAGCTGAGAACCAGTTCCCAGCAACAAAGAGAAGAACCATCTTTTAGGTGCTTAGAAGGAGCAGACTGGTTTCTGACCACAGTCTCTACGGCTACTTGTCCGTTTGGGTCGCTGGTGAATTTAACACGTGCTGAAGATGTACGGATCTTTGGTGAATTATTGCAAAAGAAAACCACTTTGTTGACATCTTAGACTCGCCCCAAAGACAGGATAGTGACATGCAGCGTGTTGCTGCCGTACAAAACACCTGTTGGAGACTTTAAATGAAGACTTAACATCTTCAGCATTGTTGCATATAAATGCAAAACATTATGATGTATGTTGGCAAAAACGGGCCTTCTGTATAAAAGTCAGAGAAACATGGTTAAAAAGCAGCGATGCAGATCTACATGACATTCTTTTCATGATGCAAATGTAAACAGTTCACAACGTCTCTCACAATATGGAATGTTGCATCATTTATGTATGAAAAGTTGTTCCAGGCTGAATAAACACCATCATGTGGGGTCATATTTAATCTACTTTGTAAACATGTACAAACTTTCTGGATTCTCTTCAACAATTACCTAAAAAAATTCCGGTCATAGTATCTGAAGCTAACAGGACATATCGGCTCTCAAACGTTCAAACACTCATAAGGAAACATGCTTTCTGTGTTTCTATTGTTGTGGACAAATGTTGGCTTTACATCCACATCATTTCCAGCCAATTCATACATATCCTATAATAGAAACCAACTGATTGCATCCATTCATGACTTGGATCCAATCCTCCATCCTGAGCTGCACGAGGCGACAGTGGGAAGGAAAAACTCTCCTTTAACAGGAAGAAAACCTCCAGCAGAACCCGGCTCAGGGAGGGCAGCCATCTGCCTCGACTGGTTGGGGTGGAGAGGACAGGAAAGACAGATCAACATGTACAACTGCACTTATTCAGGAAGACCTGCATCCCCATTGCTACATAAGTAATGGATGGCTAGACTACCCATAACTATAAGAGCAATGAGCAGAACCTGGACAGTTGGGTCCCGTACATGCAGACTCCAACTCAGGAGATGCTCATATCCTAACTATAAGAATCATGGAAAAGGAAGGTTTTCAGCTCCATCTTAAAGGTGTGGAGGGAGTCTGTCTCCCGAACCCACGGTGGGAGCTGGTTCCATCAGAGAGGAGCCTGATAGCTAAAGGCCCTTCCTCCCATAGGACTCTTTGAGACTCTGGGAACCACCAGTAAACCTGCAGTCTGAGAGCCAAGTGCTCTGTTTGGAATATATGGAACTATAAGATCTTTTATGTCCAATGGAGCTTGGTCATGGAGAGCTTTATATGTGAGGAGAAGAATTTTAAACTTTATCCTGGATTTAACAGGGAGCCAGTGTAGAGAGGCTAAAACTGGTGAAACATGATCTCTCCTGCTAGTCCTCATCAGAACCCTCGCTGCAGCATTTTGGATCAGATGGAGACTTTTCAGGGCATATTTGGGACAACCCATAAATAAGGACTTGCAGTAATCCAGTCTGGAAGTAATAAAGGCATGGACTAATTTTTCTGCGTCTTTCTGAGACAAGATGCTCCTAAATTTTGCAATATTACGCAGGTGGAAGAAGGCAGTTCTAGAAACCTGTTTTAAATGTGAGCTAAAAGACAAGTCCTGGTCAATAATGACTCCAAGATTCCTCACAGTGGTACTGGAGGCCAGATTAATGCCATCCAGATTAATTACATTACTGGATAATGTTGTCTTAAGTTTTTCAGGCCCGAAGATAACGACCTCTGTCTTGTCTGAGTTTAAAAGGAGAAAATTCAGAGTCATCCAGGTCTTGATGTCTGTAAGACATCTTTGTAATCTAAGAAACTGATTGGTTTCATCTGACTTCATGGAGAGGTAGATCTGAGTGTCATCCGCATAGCAGTGAAAATTTATACCATGCTGCCTGATGATATTTCCTAAGGAAAGCGTGTATAATGTGAAACGTATTGGTCCAAGTACAGAACCCTGAGGAACTCCATGACTTACCCTGGTGTGTGAGGAAGACTCATCATTTACATTTACAAACTGAAATCTATCAGATAAATATGACTGGAACCAGTCTAACATGTTCCAGCCTCTGTAGCAGAATATTGTGATCAATAGTGTCGAATGCAGAACTGAGATCTAAAAGAATGAGTCCAGACAGAAGTCCTTTATCTGAGGCCATGAGAAGATCATTAGTGACTTTCACCAGTGCTGTCTCTGTGCTATGATGAGCTCTAAATCCTGACTGGAACTCTTCACATTGTTTCTGCTCAGATAGGAACATAGTTGGGTTGAAACTGAGAACTTTAGACCAGAAGGGGAGATTAGATATTTGTCTATAATTAGCTAAAACGCCTGGATCCAGAGTTGGTTTTTTAAGCAACTTTTTAATTACAGCTGTCTTAACATATTGAGGTACATATTTTATTAATAGAGATGAATTGATCAGGTCCAGTACAGACGTATTGATTAGGAAACATATTTCCTTGAATAATCTGGTTGGGATGGGGTCTAAAACACAGGTTGAAGGTTTAGATGAAGCTATTATGTTGGTTAACTCGGAGAGCTGTACAGGCAAGAAACGGTCCAAATGACAATCAGCTTCTAAAGACGTCTCTAAGGCTGCTGCAGATGAAATAGCACTAGTAGTGTTCAGGTTATTACTGATTTCCTTCCTGATAGAAACTATTTTGTTTACAAATAAACTCATAAAGTCGTCACAGCTGAGGTTGAAAGGAATAGATGGCTCAACGGCACTATGGCTCTTAGTCAGTCTGGTTCCAGTGCTGAAGAGAAACCTGGGGTTGTTCTTCTTCTCCTCTATCAATGATGAATAATAAGCTGTTCTAGCCACACGCAAGGCTTTTTATACACTATTAAACTTTCTTTCCAGACTATGCGACACTCTTCTAAGCCAGATGAACGCCATTTTCTTTCCAAACGCCATGATGTCTGTTTTAAAGCTTGAAGCTGGGAATTAAACCACCGGGCCCGCTTCTTCTGACTGGTTCTCTTCTTCTTTAGAGGAGCAACATTATCTAGTGTTATACGCATTAAAGCTGTCATTCTAGCAACACATTCATGGACCTGTGTTGGAGTAAAGCTCGGATGGGTGTTTCCTGTCAGGTTAACACATGGTGTTGGAGGAAATACTGCTGAAATAGACTTCTTAAATTTGTTAACAACACTATCTGACAAACATCGACTTGAATGAATTTTCTTCTCAGCCCTTGTGTAGTCAAGTAAAGTAAACTCAAAAGTTATTAAAAATGATCAGACAGAACAGGGTTATGAGGAAAAACTGTTAGTTGATCACTTTTGATGCCACATGTCAGAAGAAGATCCAGAGTGTGACGATGAGAATGAGTCGGTCTGTGGACATTTTGGGAAAATCCAATTGAACTTAATATAGAGTTAAAGGCAATGTTTAAACTGTCATGTTCATCATCAAGATGAATGTTAAAATCCCCCAGAACAATAACTTTATCAGTATTCAGCACTAAGTCTGATAAGAGGTCTGAGAAGTCAGTTAGGGACTGTGAGGAAGATCCAGGTGGACGGTAGACTACTACTAGGAAAAGTGGCTTCTCTCATTTCCATCTTGGGTGGGATAGACTAAGAGTCAGGTGTTCAAAGGTATTGTAACTATTTTTATGTTATGGGTTTTGGGGAGGGGGGGCGACAGGGGTGAGATTACAGAAAAGCATGTGAGACTACAACTCTGCTTCCTGGTCTCAGTCCTGAACAGTCATGGGTTTAACTGACTAATAAAATGATCCATGTTCCTAGAAACGAGAGCTGCTCCATCCACTGTGGGATGAATCCCGTCTCTCCTAATAAGACCAGGTTTTCCCCAGAAGCTTTTCCAGTTATCTATAAAGCCCACATTTTGTTCTGGGCACCACCTGGACAGCCAGCGGTTAAAGGATGACAAACGGCTAAACATGTCATCGCTGGTCAGGTCTGGCAGGGGTCCGGAGAAAACTACGGAGTCTGACATGGTTTTAGCAAAGTCACACACTGAGGCAACATTTACTTTGGTGATCTCTGATTGGTGTAACCGGGTGTCATTTACCCCAACATGAATAATAATCTTGCTGTATTTACATTTATCCTCAGCCAGCAGTTTTAAGTAAGATTCAATGTGGCCTGCTCTGGAACCTGGAGTGCATCTGACTACGACCCCTGCAGCTACATCTGCAGCATTTCTGCCTAAACCTCATCCACACCATTCAGTAGAAACACCGTGTCCGTTCATTCAATGGACTAGTCAAGCCAAAGTCGGGGTTAGCAATGCATACTCATGCCAATCCTTTTTACATCCCATATGTATTTATGTGTTTATCTCTAATTGTACTTTTGCATGGTCAGATTGAAGTTATAGATATTTTTTTTATGAAAATCCTGACGAGTAATAATACAACTAGTAAAAGTGAAGTTATTTTAATGTATGACATTAATCTGAGAAAGTCACATTTGGTTATTTAATGTGAAAAAGGCTTGCTGCAGATTCCTGCACATGAACATAGCATTCTGTCACAGTTCAGGTTTGATTGGTGCACATGGTTTCTAGAAACTTCCAGAAGGATTTTAGAGGCGACTCGAGTCCTCGTGTCTCTTTTCCGCCATGAAACTACTGGTCGGAAGACTAAATACTGCAATTCTGGTGGAAATCCACCAAACTAAACTGTTCTCTGATTCAGCAACATGTGTGTGTGTAGTGGTATTCAATGGTGTGTTTTCCTCCACCAGCCCAGTATGATGTCATAATAACTAAATATTCACTGGTTGCATGGAAAGGTTTATAATTAAAAAGTCAGTGGCTTTAAATTCACCTCTAAGCCGTTTTTCCTGTTCTTTGCTTCTGCCACTGGAGACAGCAGTTTCCTCAATTTTCATGCCGGAGCTGAACAGAGATTTCTGCTGAATCAATGCAAATCCAGCAGAGTGAATTACTAGGAGCTCCTGCCCTGGAGACCTCATGATCGGCCCCCTGCAGACATCCGGCCTGCAGAAATCTGACGATGGCAACAACATACTGCATGTTTTCAGCAAGAGGGTCATTTAGGTTTATGTTCCATTTAAATAAGAACTTTTGGTTTTCTATTTACTAAAAGCTTAGAACAAATATTGTCTTTGAAATGACAGATAAACTACATCTGTGTAAGTATGTCCTTTCTTAACTAAGGGAATCAAAGCCTCTCGGCTCTCCTAAAGAACTATATTCTAAAATAATATCATGAGATGTGAATTTCATTTTTCACTCAACCAGAAACAGTAATATGATCCAAATAAATAAAACTAAATTAAAAAATGAATGAACTATACATACAGGATTTAAAGTCAAATTTAATCTCTTAATCGGTTTCCTCTCAGTCAGTTATAATAGAGACATTCTGAGGAGCTCAGTTATAATTTCTCCTGCTGTGAAGACCATCATGTCCGCCCCTGCTGGCCTCTGCCCCCCCGCCCCGCCCATCGGGTTATTCCTGGGAAGTCAATTAACAATAATTCCAGCGAGTGTATTAGAACAATGTTTCTATCTATCTAGTAAAAAACCACTGAGGTGCTGTGTAGCCTCTTTTCATTAAAAAACATTAATTCAGTTACTCAATCAAAATATTAATCAGCAATCATAAAACTTATTTACTTTAAACGCCACAATAAAAAAACATCAGTTCTTTACAAACAGTCAAAGGAACACAAATACATTTATATTCTTATTTTCTAACCAGAAGTGAGTCATCTCGTAGCCTAGCTTAACTTTACTAGAGTAATACCAGCTTCTTGTTACTTTAGAATAATACTCAAAACATTTTTACAACAACTCCCAAGAATACAGTTTATCCAAAAAGTTGTTCATATAAATGTAGATACTACCACCTCTGCCTTAACTAGCTGGTTTAGTTAAATACATTTATATCTATCATCTTTGATTGATTTGATGTATTGAATTTCTTTTTGGGGATTAATTAAGTATTTTTTATTTCATTTCATTCATTCATTTGAAAATCCACACGGTGACATAAAATCCAGAATGTTTCAGCACAGCAGCGTCTCCGTTCTCCGTCTTCAGCATGAATCATCTGCCGCGTTTGTTTGGAAGAAACTGAAGTTTTTTGTCTCTTGGCTGGTTTGTTTTTAACATGAAGATGTGAATCAAAGACAGGCTTCTCTGTTTACGTTTGCTGTTTGTTGTTTTCCGCCTGCGTTTAGATGCGGTTTGGAAAAACATGTTTCAGCTTGTAAAAGAACGTAGAACGTGGTCATAATGGCTGTAAGAAGTGTGGGGGACAGAGGACAGAGATGAGGGGTGCAGGGGACACGTCCCCCGTGTCCGCTACGCCCATGCTTCCACCCCCCCTTCTTACAACCTGACTGCATTTTCATCAGTTTCAGGTAAAAAAGCAACAAAAGTCCAAGAAACTGATAAGACACACATTTTCTCGGCCAAATAAAAAAAAGCTTTTTTATCTTAACTGCTACTGATATAAATAAATCATATATAATATTCCTAATATAAACCAGGATGAAAACATGGAAACATGCACAACGTTTTCCGAGCACTGTGACCCGTCAGGTATAATCTGCACTGGAAGAAAACATGCTGTTTTATGTTTTAAATGTGTTTGAACTGATGGATTTATGTTCCAAACAGACACATCCTTATTTATTTGTATTGTAATAAATCAACATTTAAATCTCCTCCATTGTGCTGGAGGTACATTCAGCGACTCCTGAGCGTAATGTAACAGCTGAAGGATTGCAGTGTGACTTCACCCGTGTTCATCAGTATTAAATCAGTGTGAAACAAAGTGAGGAGTACCTGATCTGGTTTAGCTGAAGGTGCTTGATGGGGTCGGCACTGCCTTGTCAATGGCGGTGTGATGAGGTCGACGCACCCTGGTTTAATTGGCATCCAGTGCTTCCAGCCTCCTCTGTGACTTCCTGATCACTATCAGCCATGTTCAATAGTTTCTGCTGCAGTGAACAATCGCAGACATCCAAGGTGTCAGTTTAGCCACAACAACAGAACTGTACGAGCAGATCTCAGAGATGTTCTGCTCTTCACACAGCTGCAAAGGCTTCTGCTTCAACACACCTGACTCCCATTAAAGGATCATCAAGAGGCTGCAGCAAGACTTTGAGGAGATCGCTTTCATTTCAGCTGGGAATTTCAATGAACAGAAGAATATAAAAATCAAGATGATCTTGATTTTAAGTGATTTAATACGTTGTTATATTTAGCTTTAGCATTTTATATGGAAACCCCACTGTTTAGAAACTGCAACTTTTCTCTGACTATAAAGTTGGACAATGTTGCAGCAATTCTACCAAGAAAATCTACAAATATGCATCAATAAAACATTTTATATACAGCTTGTGGTGAGAACTGAAATAAATGTAGTGTTTACAGTACATGTGTACGTTTGTGCAGCTGTGTGCAAAGCCTCAACATTCCCCAGTAAATTCCACGTTGAGCTAATTCTAGGTTCCAAAAGCTAATTTAGAGCCTGCTGCAGGGAAGCACCAGGAAGATATTTCATAAACTTTTAAACCAATTTTCCCAAACAAGCACACACATCAAAAAATAAATGTAAGGATCCCCTTACATTCCTATGTACAAAGGGAATCCATACAGTGAGCATCACATCACACAAACAGGCATCATTTGGAAAAAGCATCATTCACATCATATTCAGATATTTATTTCTGATTTCTGAAAGTTTTGGGCCCTGAATCAGGAGGTCAGTAGACTCCATGACAGTTTTTTACTAAATAAAAGTGATATTTCTAAAGTTTTATGATGGTAGAGTTGCGACATGTGCAGGTGTTTCTACTGAATGGTGTGGATGAGGTTTAGGCAGAAATGCTGCTGATGTAGCTGCAGGTATCATTGTTTCACACATTCCTGACTTCTTCTCCATCATTTTTAAATCCTTGTAAAACTCTGATTTCACTGTTTGCTATGAAGAGAAGTTCTGTTTGTCTCGATAATTATTTGTAAAAAGATTTCTGTTCCCGTCCACACACACTGCAACATGTTGAAAAGAACTGGTCACATGACCGCCTACGTGGCCTACAGCCGTGTGTACACATGAAAAGCGTTTCCATTTCACTTTGAATCCTTCTGCATGGTCTGAAAAACCACCTCATGACAGCGTGAAAGCCTTTTAGGGATATTTGCAAGTATTTCTAACTCTGAGGGTTTCCAGTTGTTGTTTCAGTATTTAGGTTTTGTGCAATTCAAGGTGCGATGGAAACATGG
Organism: Telmatherina bonti; assembly: GCF_933228915.1. NCBI lineage: Eukaryota > Metazoa > Chordata > Actinopteri > Atheriniformes > Telmatherinidae > Telmatherina > Telmatherina bonti. The sequence goes on from NC_136629.1 coordinate 39,761,880, forward strand.
CTAGAATAGAAAAAAAAAACTAGGAAAGAATAGAATACTTCAGTAGTTTTAGGTAAGGATGGGCATACCAACATATTTCCTGTTATTACAAAACCATTAGTTTATAGTACTTATTCATGAAAACTAATATTGATACTTCTGGACCCTGTGGGGGATCTGCTGCAGACCAGACAGGGTCGTATCCCCATCGAAGCACCCTGGTACATACCCATGGCACATAGCCCTAGTACATGGCCACGATACATACCCCAGGCAAATACCCCCAGTACATACTCAGGGAACTTACCCCAGGTACATGGCCACAGTACATACTCCCGGTACATACCCCAGTACATACCCCCAGTATATACTCCCAGTATATACTCCCAGCAAATATCCCCGATAAATACCCATGTTACATACCCTCAGCATATACCCTCAGCATATACCCTCAGCATATACCCCCAGCATATACCCCCAGCATATACCCCCAGCATATACCCCCAGCATATACCATCAGCATATACCCTCAGCATATACCATCAGCATATACCCTCAGCATATACCCTCAGCATATACCCCCAGCATATACCCTCAGCATATACCCCCAGCATTTACCCCCAGCATATACCCTCAGCATATACCCCCAGCATATACCCTCAGCATATACCCTCAGCATATACCCTCAGCATATACCCCCAGCATTTACCCCCAGCATATACCCTCAGCATATACCCCCAGCATATACCATCAGCATATACCCTCAGCATATACCCCCAGCATATACCATCAGCATATACCCTCAGCATATACCCCCAGCATATACCCTCAGCATATACCCCCAGTATAAACCCCCAGCATATACCCTCAGCATATACCCTCAGCATATACCCCCAGCATATACCCTCAGCATATACCCCCAGCATATACCCCCAGCATATACCCTCAGCATATACCCCCAGCATATACCCCCAGCATATACCCCCAGCATATACCCCCAGCATATACCCCCAGCATATACCCCCAGCATATACCCTCAGCATATACCCTCAGCATATACCCCCAGCATATACCCCCAGCATATACCCTCAGCATATACCCCCAGTATAAACCCCCAGCATATATCCTCAGCATATATCCTCAGCATATACCCCCAGCATATACCCCCAGCATATACCCCCAGCATATACGCTCAGCATATACCCCCAGCATATACCCTCAGCATATACCCCCAGTATAAACCCCCAGCATATACCCTCAGCATATACCCTCAGCATATACCCCCAGCATATACCCTCAGCATATACCCCCAGCATATACCCCCAGCATATACCCTCAGCATATACCCCCAGCATATACCCCCAGCATATACCCCCAGCATATACCCTCAGCATATACCCCCAGCATATACCCCCAGCATATACCCTCAGCATATACCCCCAGTATAAACCCCCAGCATATACCCTCAGCATATACCCTCAGCATATACCCTCAGCATATACCCCCAGCATATACCCCCAGCATATACCATCAGCATATACCCTCAGCATATACCCTCAGCATATACCCCCAGCATATACCCCCAGCATATACCCCCAGCATATACCCTCAGCATATACCCCCAGTATAAACCCTCAGCATATACCCCCAGCATTTACCCCCAGCATATACCCTCAGCATATACCCCCAGCATATACCCCCAGCATATACCCCCAGCATATACCCTCAGCATATACCCCCAGCATATACCCCCAGCATATACCCCCAGCATATACCCTCAGCATATACCCCCAGCATATACCCCCAGCATATACCCTCAGCATATACCCTCAGCATATACCCTCAGCATATACCCCCAGCATATACCCTCAGCATATACCCCCAGCATATACCCCCAGCATATACCCTCAGCATATACCCCCAGCATATACCCCCAGCATATACCCCCAGCATATACCCTCAGCATATACCCTCAGCATATACCCTCAGCATATACCCTCAGCATATACCCTCAGCATATACCCCCAGCATATACCCCCAGCATATACCCTCAGCATATACCCCCAGCATATACCCCCAGCATATACCCTCAGCATATACCCCCAGCATATACCCCCAGCATATACCCCCAGCATATACCCTCAGCATATACCCCCAGCATATACCCCCAGCATATACCCTCAGCATATACCCCCAGTATAAACCCCCAGCATATACCCTCAGCATATACCCTCAGCATATACCCTCAGCATATACCCCCAGCATATACCCCCAGCATATACCATCAGCATATACCCTCAGCATATACCCTCAGCATATACCCCCAGCATATACCCCCAGCATATACCCCCAGCATATACCCTCAGCATATACCCCCAGTATAAACCCTCAGCATATACCCCCAGCATTTACCCCCAGCATATACCCTCAGCATATACCCCCAGCATATACCATCAGCATATACCCCCAGCATATACCCTCAGCATATACCCCCAGCATATACCATCAGCATATACCCTCAGCATATACCCCCAGCATATACCATCAGCATATACCCTCAGCATATACCCTCAGCATATACCATCAGCATATACCCTCAGCATATACCCCCAGCATATACCCCCAGCATATACCCTCAGCATATACCATCAGCATATACCCTCAGCATATACCCCCAGCATATACCCCCAGCATATACCATCAGCATATACCCTCAGCATATACCCTCAGCATATACCCCCAGCATATACCCCCAGCATATACCCTCAGCATATACCCACAGCATATACCCCAGCATATACCCTCAGCATATACCCCCAGTATAAACCCCCAGCATATACCCCCAGCATATACCCTCAGCATATACCCTCAGCATATACCCCCAGCATATACCCCCAGCATATACCCTCAGCATATACCCCCAGTATAAACCCACAGCATATACCCTCAGCATATACCCTCAGCATATACCCTCAGCATATACCCCCAGCATATACCCCCAGCATATACCCTCAGCATATACCCCCAGCATATACCCCCAGCATATACCCCCAGCATATACCCCCAGCATATACCCCCAGCATATACCCTCAGCATATACCCCCAGTATAAACCCCCAGCATATATCCTCAGCATATACCCTCAGCATATACCCTCAGCATATACCCCCAGTATAAACCCCCAGCATATACCCTCAGCATATACCCTCAGCATATACCCTCAGCATATACCCCCAGCATATACCCCCAGCATATACCATCAGCATATACCCTCAGCATATACCCTCAGCATATACCCCCAGCATATACCCCCAGCATATACCCCCAGCATATACCCTCAGCATATACCCCCAATATAAACCCTCAGCATATACCCCCAGCATATACCCTCAGCATATACCCCCAGCATATACCCCCAGCATATACCCTCAGCATATACCCTCAGCATATACCCCCACCATATACCCTCAGCATATACCCTTATCATATACCCTCAGCATATACCCCCACCATATACCCTCAGCATATACCCTCAGCATATACCCTCATCATATACCCTCAGCATATACCCTCAGCATATACCCCCAGCATATACCCTCAGCATATACCCCCAGCATATACCCTCAGCATATACCCTCAGCATATACCCTCAGCATATACCCCCAGTATAAACCCCCAGTATAAACCCCCAGTATATACCCCCAGTATAAACCCCCGGTATATACCCCTGTTATAAACACCTGGCATAAACCCCAGGTGCATACCCCGCTGCCTTCGTCGGTGTCAGCCACGCAGTTGCTGTGAGGAAACGCTGAAGAGGAAGGCTGAGACTTTTCATGTAGCAGAGATTCTGTTCCAACTCTGGTTGTTCTGACGGGCTTTATAAATAAAGTTGAGTTGATTTTACGACATTAGTCCTCTGCTATTGGTTTGCAGTTTTAACACCTGAGCAGGTCCCGGCTGGTTGGAAATGCGCAGCAGTAGGAGCCACATCCTGAAACTTGGCTCCTTGTTGATTATGCAAACAATCAACCACAGAATGCAATTTCTTTGCCCTCATTTTATGTGTTTGTTTATTCGCCCCCATCTCAACAGTTTTCTGCTCTGAAAATGGCTGTTTGTACAGAGATCCTCTGTTATCTCATTAAGCCCTGCAAACACTCAGGCTGCCTGAAGCCTCCATTATTCTTTTTATCTCTGATTAGGGATTCTATTAAAAAGTAAATGAGGTCTGTGGGGTCCTTGTTTCAGTGTTTTTTTTTTGCTTTTTTCCAGTAACGTTGTAAGCACGTGTCAGAGCTAATGTACAATGATTTAGAAGGTTTCAGCCATAGCTGAAAGCAGTAGAGTGTAGACTTACAGGTGGAACTAGACGTTCCACCATTTAGGTGATTATCATAAATAACTTAAAATTAGGAAAGTTGATTTAATAGATTTTTAAATTAAATCACAAAAGAAAGCCTGAAACTTGAGCACCACCACACAACATCACCGTCAGCATCATCACACATCCCACCAGTTTGAAGGACTCGTTTCACCAGTAGATGCTGTAATATTATAATGAATGATTCTTTCCTGGATTCTCCATTTGTAAACGGCCTGTCGTGTGTTTGGAGCCTCGATCCATGTTTTTACAGCACGTTTGCAGCGTTTAGCTTTGCTCAGAATCACTTTGTTCTGCAGATTCCTTTGTGGAATATGTTTTGGTTTTATGCCAGTTTCCAAGCATCACTGGCAATGAGCGCAAACAAATCTGTCCATATAGAATCTGGAGCTGGGAAGGAAGGCAGAGCCCTGACATTAACAAACTCCACTTCCTCATATCAGGACTCCACATTGCCACCATGAGGCTAGCACAGGAACCCAACAACCATCCAGGCAAGGTGGGTCACTTCAGCAGCAACCCAGCTGACCAGGCATATACCGGTATCGCCCCCGGCTTGGAGCATCCAATGAGGAAAACTCTGGAGTTACAAGAAAAAGTTAGAGTGAAAACAATGAATTAATTAATACAGATAAATAAGTAGAACAGACGTGGACCGTCACATTTTCTTGTCTATGTATTTGAGCTGCAGGCTGCACATGGAAGCGACCGGTCAGCGCTAATTAAAGAGTTATAGAAATTCTACCATGGCTTTGTTTGGGCTGTTCAGCAGATTGATGCAGGACCCTGGTCAAAGAAGAGTTCAAAATATGTTCATTCTTTAAGGTTAACTCTTGCAGCCATGCATTGGGCTTGTATGGGATGTGAAACTGGTCACAAGGCAACGAGCAGTCTCCTTCACGGCTTCATCATGTCTGGAAGGAATCATGTGGATTTGTTTCAGTTTGTTTTGATCTAATTTGATGAATTATGATGATATCTTGCAATCTATTGTTTTAACACAATGTCATAATTAATAAAACAAAGCTAATCCAGGTACATTAGAAGGATGTTTGAGATAAAAACAAGGTGTGGGCATTCGCCAAGTTGTGCATGTCGTAGTTGAGCGTGGCTGTGAACTGGTTAAAATTGATCCCACACATAATTCTTGGTTATAACCTCTATATTTGGACAAAAAGGGACAAATGAGTCTGAAAGTCTAAAGGAAACTGTAATATCCAGAACTAAGTCCACCAAATTCAACAAAAAGTGTGTTTAGCCTAAATTACTTCCTACATCACTTTTGAAATAATGCGTGTTTTTAAATGTTTTTATTTTATTTTATTTTTCCATGTTTCTAACATGCAAAAGATTCAATATGCTTTGCATCCATCTATGGTTACATGAGGAATGGAAATCCAGATTGTGTCCATGTGTTAGGTTTTAGGACACTTCAGCCTTATAAAGAATCTGTGAGCTTAATGGGTCGGGTTGAAGCTGAAGGCAGAAATCTGCCACATATCTTGGGAACTTTGCATCTGACCCAAACATTTTAATTAGCTGCTAGAGTAAAAGCTAATATGTTGCAGGTATCACTACAGAGAAAGCTGTTGCATGCTCAGAGCAGGATGGTGTGTTACCGTAGCCATCAGACTGCAAAACAGCTTTATGCAACACCCACATTATCCCATCCAACCCATCACCCCCCCTACTGTTGTGCCATATGTAGAAATCTCTGCTTTCATTAAACTTTATTGTGGAATATCTAAAAAGGTTTTAATAGCTCAATTGAATAACATGCCAGCCTTTTTCTGATTGAACTGAAAATAACAAACCGATACTGACAGTAATACCTGAAAGACAGAAATGGATCCTAATCACAGATAACTGAGCCATAAAACACAGAAGCATCAACAGCGAAGATCTCTCCCGGTGCTTCTTCCTCGTGTGACACGGTTGCTGTGGCAGATCGGAGTTGGTTGCCATGGTTTCCACTCTTCTAATGGTTTTACTAATGAAGGGAAGAAACAGTTAGGGTCTGTTCATTGACATGGGAAGGCCTCCTACTGAATAACCCTCAGGGTTCACCAACAGACCTTCCTTTCTCCACGTTATGGGTGAGACAACGTCAAGTTGACGGACTGTAGCAGCACATGAAGACTGGCGAGCCTCGGCCTTGACTTGGGAACGTAGTAAAACATTAAGTGTCTCCACTCCTCAATCCAATTCTGAGCCTGTCATTGTAAAATTCCGGCATCAGACAGAAGAGACCCGGGGAGGAACCTTTACGCTGTGTGCAGTACCTCCCCCTGAAAAATCCACTTATTCCAAATGCACTCTCGTATTAAGTTCATTTCAATGAAAACTCTTTCAAGTCGGAGCCGGTTGGGGAAGTAAAGGAAGAGAGTGGAGTGCTGCGTCGAACACATTTACACACTTTGATCTTCCTGACAGCTTCTGGCAGCAGAGTGAGCGGTGCAGAGACTGTGTGTCTGTCTGCATGAAACACTAGAAGAAGATGATGGGGTGTGTTCCAGGGAGCCACAAACAAACCCCATCAACACTGCTTTTGTTGATACTTAAACGTCGATTAAGATGAGCATCTGGATAGAAACTATTTGCACAGATGAAAGTGAGTACCCCCCCCCCCCCCCCCCGCTGGTCCTCCTTCCTCTTGTCCTTTAATCCCTCCCGTCTCCTTCTGGTTCATCGAGCGGTGAGCTGTGTAAATCTTTAATGAGACGCCTGGTGCAGAAAGTGTTGCATCAAGCAGGGACAGCCGACCAAATGGGTGGCGGTTGAGCTGTTCTCATTCCAAAGGCGTGTCCATCACAGCTGATGCAGGCCATGGGAAGAACACACACGTGTGTGTGTGAATTTGTAGCCATGTTGCCGGGACTGAACATGATATCTGTTTCTGAGAACTGTTGCATCCAACCAGACCGTCATCTTCCTCCTGGTGGACACACACTGTACCAGCCAGAAGTTTGGACACACTTTCCCATCAGGTCCAAACTTTCAGTCTACATGATGGTACATTAAAAACATGGTACTTGGGTCAGCCATTAAAATTTAAAAATAATAATTTATTTAACTAAAGTGAAAAAATAATGTGATGAAACCAGCTGATTTCCACCATGTGAACTGGGGGATTCGACAGGGAGGTTACAGCTGCTTGTCTTGTTACCTGATGGTCTGCGGTTCGAGTCCTGACAACCCCAATGGTCTCTGATCTCCGTTCCTCTGCACAGACCAATGCAGAGAAGAGCGTCCAGCGTAGAGCGTGTGTGATGATTGGCCGTGGCGACAAGCCGAAAGGGAACGATGAACTGGAGTAAATGAAAAGCTCAAGCAGAAGTTTAATGAGCTCGTCACGGATGTTACTCATTTTACAGGAAAGAATTTCAACAATACAGTTGAAGGAGTGCTACATTTAGCAGAAACTACAAGAAGTTAGAGCATATTTTATGTAAGTTCAAGAAATAAACAGACTCCGCTGCACGACAACATTTGGACAAAAAGGTCATTTTAATATTCCGTCTTCCTGTGAAGTATTCAAACAAAAAAAAACAGAACAAAGTCATGCTGGGTGAAAAGGAAAGTCGTCGACAAGCTGCATGAATGTTTCAGGTTGTGCAGTTTCACTGCAGAGATCCAGAAGTGCAGAGCTGAGTTATGACAGACATGAGAACAAAATGAAGTTTTAATTAGAAGAGAAGAAAATCCAGATGGAGTTGGCTTCAACTGAGAGCAGCTCAGCTCCAATCCATCAGACGCCCCAAACAGGAAAGCAGCCGCCATAAGAAACAAAACAAAGGTTCCATTCTTTGCTTGTAACTCAACACCTTTCTGTTTTGGCTTGTAGATAAATGAGGCAAGCTTCATCATTTGCACATTTTATATGATATAAGCTGAGATTTGTACGGCCGATTCTGACTCTGGAGGTTCCTTCTATCCTCCCAAAAGTTCAGACTGGTCTTAGTTTTTACATTAGTTTTAGCAGCTGCAAAAGTTTCCAATTTATCTCCAGAAAAGAGAGAAAAGGTGAATAAAAGAAAGATTTTCCTGTTTTTTCCGACACTTCTCATGTTTTCTATGAGAACATTTAAAAGAGAAAGTCTGTCCTTTTATTTCAGTCCCTTCAGAACCTGGAAGCTCCTTTATTCAAACATTTCCTGTTCACTGCTTTATTTCCTGCCTGTAAATATTCTTTAATACATATCTGATCTGTTTAGGAAAAAAACGTTTTAAATATTTAAGCTGTAAACACAGTATAGCGGTTTGTTTTAACCCCTTAAATCTTGTAAATTTCCACCCAAAATGTGTTTGTATGGTCACAGAAACTGCTGTAGACCAGCTATTTAACGGGACTGTGTTGACTGGAGTCTGACTGAATACGGATCAGGAATACGTGATCGCTGAGTCTACTGTCAGGATTGTAACCTGGAACTTTACATCATTCAGATCTCAAGAGTCTTAGCTTTCTAGTGGTGCATAACATGCAGGTCGGTGGAAATCGGAGTAAAATTTACATTATTTCTTCATGTCAAACGCTGAGACGTCTGGTGGCAACAGGACATCGGACACAATGCAGAAGAAAGATTTAGAATTAAAGTCGGATTTGCAAATTTAAAACTAGTTTTGACAGTTTTAAGTTCTGGTTTCAGAAATCTTGGACGTATTTCACACGAATAAGCAAGATGGATGGAGGGATGGAGGGAGGGATGGAGGGACGGAGGGATGGATGGAGGGAGGGATGGATGGATGGAGGGATGGATGGAGGGACGGAGGGACGGAGGGATGGATGGAGGGATGGATGGAGGGACGGAGGGATGGATGGAGGGATCGATGGAGGGACGGAGGGATGGAGGGACGGAGGGATGGAGGGACGGAGGGACGGAGGGATGGATGGGGGGATGGAGGGATGGAGGAATGGAGGGATGGAGGGATGGAGGGATGGATGGACGGAGGGATGGATGGATGGAGGGATGGATGGAGGGATGGACGGAGGGACGGAGGGACGGAGGGACGGAGGGATGGATGGAGGGATGGAGGGACGGAGGGACGGAGGGAGGGACGGAGGGACGGAGGGACGGAGGGATGGATGGAGGGAT